>NC_092714.1:139897022-140197022 GCF_047496885.1 Scyliorhinus torazame | reverse complement strand
TCTTGAAAGATGTTCCATTTTTCCTCTCTCAGTCCCACTTCCCTAGATTTGGAACATCCACAGTGTTATCCTGCTAACTTCCTTCCACCTGTTAAGGTGTTGTAAAGGACTGAGCGTGGAACTCTCTGGTAGCGCTGTTCTGAGGGAAGGCCAGATTTTCTAATTCCACATGAAAAATGCCATCAGGATATTGATGGCCTAATCTGAGAGAGAACATTTGTGGAATGACTCATATTCCTGAGAGTAGATGGGAAATCTTGTAATCTCTCCGCAATGGTATACTAGAGATCTCAGGATACAGTACACACCGTACTCGTTATGCTGCCACCTAGGGCTTGAACATCACCACTCAAAGTCCACACAGGTGGAGGTGATGACTGGCCTTGATGACTTGGTTTTTAGATGTAAGCAGAGTTCCTGCAGCCTCCTCACACTCAGTTCTACTCTGAACTGTAGATGCTACCTTAAATTGTACCCGACTGAGAGTCGAATCTACACGTTTGGGTGGAAAATTATTCAATTTGTCGACTTATTAAGGCTTATTGGCATTGTATGTGCATCCCTTAGTTGTGTAATTATTGTTTTCACAGAATCCTTTCATGCAGAAGGAGGCCATTCGGCCCATTGAGTCTGTACAGGCAATATTGTCAATTGTGTTGTCCTATCTTTCAATATTTTGAAGACTATGATTAGTGTCATGCGAGTGTCCATTTAAGAAAGGTTTTGTTTTATCACATGGCTTGTAGCACGGTTTCAGTGATGTCATTTGTGGGTGGAGCTGGGTTATGGCTGTCGGGTGAGAGGGGTTTTAGTGTTTTGATTTCATTTTTGGTTTGTTGCTGCAGAAGAAAAAGCAGTGTTTCCCTGTTTTCATTTTAAAGCTGTTCCAGGAAACTGAAAGTACATTGGGTGTGGCAAACTGCCTCGGTAACTTCAAAGATAGAGTTGCTTTATGGAAGGAGTTTTGAACCCACTGGTTGGAGGCTGGATCTCAGGGAAAGGACCAGTTCCATTCAAGTGAGATTACAGTGTGCTGGACCACACCCTTGAAAGGGGTTTTGGTTTAATTGGATTTTGTATTGAATTGGAACAGCTAAGGGGGATTCATTAAGAGTTACATTCATAGATTACTGTAGCTGTTGTGTGCTTTTTCCATGTTTGTAATTGATAACAAATTCTTGCTAAGTGTTTTATATGTTAACTACATTCTTATAATAAACTTTGTTTAAAAGCGCCTAGGAAGTCTGATGAATCACACCTGAAGTGAAGGCTCTTGCTCATCCTAGCCAAAGTCAACATAAAAGTTATAGGTCAGGTGAGCTTCATAATACACTTTGGAGTTTCTAAGCTCTGGCCCATAACATTAGAAACTGCATTTTGACATGAAGAGACTGCCCTTTATCTGTATCATAGGCTTTGGGCCTTTCTTCAACGGTTTGTTTTAAACCAGGAAGGTTAGTTTGCTGAATGTGGATTTGACTACTGTCGGTCAGTCTACTTGAGAGATCCCAGAATGGATCTGACCAGTATTCCTATTTCCCAGATTTATTGCTTTTTCCTGCTGGGGTGTCATAGTTTCTCACCTAATCCACAGATTGTCGACTGTTCTGACCTGTATTAAAACCCACAAAAATACGAACACTTGGGCCACACTTTGGTATTTCTCCAGAACGCAAAATATATCCCGGCCAAACCTCAACAACCTGCCCAGGACCTCAACAGAGCATCACATGACTTCTCCTCCCTGTGGTAAGAGCCTGAAATGTCATGTCTTGTGTTCAGATGCTTAAACATAACCATTAGTGTCTGGAGCAGAGCTAACTGACGCAGTCAGGATGAACACAAGTTTGCCCTCAGCGCACCACTGCAAAGGCTTCAAATCTTCCTGTGCCCTCAACAAACTTCAAGGTCAATTTGATGAGACATCTGGTGTTAGTGTGGATGCCTCCAGCTTCAGGAATGGTGAAATTGATGACATCTGGTTAGTATTTGTAAGATAGATTTAGATCTGTGGTTCGTTAATACATTGACAGTCTGTGCGGAGATCACAAAATTCACTTCAGGTCAAAAGAGGCATGTATATAAGGATGGATCTAGATTTATAGACATGTCTTTGTTTTTCTTTCTCTAATAGTAGCTGCCCAATACCAAATTAGTTGACAACATCTTTTCGGTTGTTAGAAATTCTTTAGGTATTTAGTAAGGCTTCAGTAGTATTTTAAAATATTTTTATTCAGGACATTTTAATTCTATATACAAAACACAGCATTCCACCCAACATTATACATTTCACCCCCTCCACCATAGCACCCCACATTCCCCGCATTATGACTATAATATAAAACAAAACAACCCCCCCCCCCACCCCCATATACTGACTTTCATCAACTCTTAAAGAAAGAGCTGAACAGCCTCTGGCTCGAGCGGAACCCCTTTCCCGACCCCCTAATTTTTGTTTTATTCACTTATGGGATGTGGGCATCGCTGGCCAGGCTAGCATTTATTGCCCATCCCTAGTTGTCCTTCAGAAGGTGGTGGTGAGTTGCCTTCTTGAACAGCTGCAGTACTTGAGGTGTAGGTACACCCACTGTGCTGTTAGGGAGGGAGTTCCAGGATTTTGTCCCAGCGACAGCGAAGAAACGGCGAAATATTTCCAAGCCAGGGTGGTGATTGACTTGGACGGGAATCTCCAGGCGTTGGGGTTCCCAGGTATCAGCTGCTCTTGTCCTTCTAGATGGTAGTGGTCATCGGTTTGGAAGGTGCTGTCTAAGGAACCTTGGTGAGTTACTGCAGAGCATCTTATAGATGGTATGCACGGCTGCCATTGTTCGCCGGTGGTGGAGGGTTTGAATTTTTGTGGAAGGGGGAGCAATCAATCTTTTATTATTGTCGCAAGAAGGCTCACATTAACACTGCAATCAAGTTACTGTGAAAATCCCCTAGTCGTCACATTCCACCGCCTGCTCGGGTACACAGAGAGAATTCAGAATGTCCAATTCACCAAACAAGCACGTCTTTCGGGACTTGTGCGAGGAAACCAGAAGACCTGGAGGAAACCCACGTAGACACAGGGAGAACGTGCAGACTCAGCACAGACAGTGACCCAAGCCAGGAATCAAACCCGGATCTCTGGCACTGTGATGCAGCAGTGTTAACCACTGTGTTACCGAGCTGCCTTAGCGGGCTGCTTTGTCCTGGATGGTGTTGAACGTCTTGAGTGTTGTTGGAGCTGCACTCATCCAATCAAGTGCCGAGTACTCCATTACACACCTGACATGTGCATTGTAGATGGTGGACAGGCTTTTGGGGGGTCAGGAGGCGAGTTACTCGCTGTAGGATTCCTAGCCTTTGACCTGCCCTGGTAGCCACAGTATCAATGTGGCTAATTCAGTTCAGTTTCTGATCAATGGTAACCTCCAGGATGTTGATTGTGGACGATTCAGCGATGGGAATGCCATTGAATGTCAAGGGGCGGTGGTTAGAACCTCTCTTGTAGGAGATGGTCATTGCCTGGCACTTGTGTGGCTTGTCAGCCCAACTTGTCACTTGTCAGCCCAAGCCTCGATATAGTCCACGTCTTGCTGCAATAGCACGTGGACTGCTTCATTATCTGAGGACTTGTGAATAGTGCTGAACATTGTCATCCGCAAACATTCCCATTTCTGACCTTATGATGGAAAGGAAGTCATTAATGAAGCATCTGAAGATGGTTGAGCCTCGGACACTATCCTGAGGAACTCCTGCAGTGATGTCCTGGAACTGAGATGATGGACCTCCAACCATCACAACCATCTTCCTTTGTGCCAGGTTTGACTCCAACCAGCGGAGAGTTTTCCCCGATTCCCATTGACTTCAGTTTAGCTAAGGCTCCTTGATGCCATACTCGGTCAAATGCTGCCTTGATATCAAGGGCAGTCACTCGTATCTTATTTTGGATATTCAGTTCTTTTGTCCATGGTTGAACCGAGGCTGTAATGCGTTCAGGAGCTGAGTGACCCTGGCGGAATCCAAACTGAGCGTCCGTGAGCAGGTTATTGCTGAGTAAGAGCCACTAGGTAGCACTGTTGATGACTCCTTCCACACTTTGCTGATGATGGAGAGTAGACTGATAGGGTGGTAATTGACTGGGTTGGATTTGTCCTGTTTCTTGTGTACATGACACACCTGGGCAAATTGCTGGGTAGATGCCAGTGTTGTAGCTGTACTGGAACAGCTTGGCTAGGGGTGTGGAAAGTTCTGGAGCACAAGTCTTCAATACTGTTGCCAGAATATTGTCAGGGTCCATATACTTTGCCATATCCAGTGCCTTCCGCCGTTTCTGCAATCACGTGGAGTGAATCTTATTGGCTGAAAACTTGACATCTGTGATGCTGGAACGTCTGGAGCAGAGCGAGTTGGATCATTAACTCAGCACTTCTGGCTGAAGATTGTTGCGAATGCCTCAGCCTTGTCTTTTACTGGGCTCCTCCATCAGTGAAGATGGGTACATTTGTGGAGCCTCCTCCTCCAGTGAGTTGTTTAATAGTCTGCCACCATTCATGGCTGGATGTGGCAGGACTGCAGAGCTCTGATGCGTTGGTGGTGAAATCGCTTAGCTCTGTCTATTACTTGCTGATTATACTGTTTGACAGAGAAGTAATCCTGTGTTATAGCTTCTCAGCTATATCGACACCTCATTTTTCGGTATTCCTGGTGCTGCTCCTTGCTTGCTCTCCTGCACTCTTCATTGAACCAGGGTTGATCCCCTGGTTTGGTAGTAATGGTACAGTGGGGGATATGCCAGGCCATGAGGTTGCAGATTGTGGTTGATACCATTCTGCTGCTGCTGATGGCTCACCGCCTCATGGATGCCCAGACTTGAGTTGCAAGATCTGTTGGAGCCTATCCCATTTAGTATGGTGGTAGTGCCGCACAACACGATGGAGGGTATCCTCATTTGGAGACGGGACGTTGTCTCCATAAGGACTGTGTGGTGGTCACTTCAACCGACACTGTCAAGGAGAGATACATCTGCAGCAGGCAGGTTGGTGAGGATGAGGTCAAGTAGGTTTTTTCTCTTGTTTGGTTCCCTCACCACCTGTTGCAATCCCAGTCTAGCAGCTATGTCCTTTAGGATCCGACCAGCTCGGTCTGTGATGGTACTACCGAGCCACTCTTGGTGATGAACATTGAAGTCTCCCACCCATGGCAAACTCTATCTTCTCCAAAATTCCACCAGATCACTCACCCACCCCACTGCCCTTGGCGGCTCCGGACTCCGCCACCCTAACTGGATCCTCCTCTGGGTTATCAGGGGGCAGCAGCCAACATCTCAGCCTCTCTCACCTCCTGCACTCTTGGAACTTCCATATATCGGGGGCCGCTGAAATAGGCGATTCTCCACGGGCAACCAACCGAAGTCCCACCGGCGTGGTTCACATCTGGTACCACCCGGCAGGAGCTCGGACCCGCGCCCGCAGTGGCAGTCCTGGTGGGGGGGGGCGGGGGGAATCTGACTCCGGGGGGGGGCCTCAGCGGTTGCCAGGCCCGTGATTGGGGGCCACCGATCGGCGGGCCTTTGCGATCTGGGGGGGGGGAATCTACCTTATTCCGCGCGGGCCCGCTGTGTGGCTCCGCCATGACTGCAGCTGCCCCGCTGAAGTGGGCCGCCGCATGCATGCGTGGACCCGCTTGTGGCCAGTATGCGCATGCACGGCCGCACAGTCTGGCTAGCAGAGCCCCGTCGGCAGCCAGAGCTGCGGGACGCACGCCAGGGCCCTGCTAGCCCCCTGGAAAACGGAGAATCACCCCGGACTTTTGAGGGAAAAAATCCGGAGTGATTCTTGCCCGTCTTCCGGCAGGCATGGGGACTTAGTCCACAAAAGGGAGAATCCCGGCCCGTACCTCTTTAAATCCTCCTTCACCCCCTCTACCAAGTTGGCCACATTCAACTTGTGCAACAGAGCCCAACTATATGCCACCTGTATTCCCAGATACCGAAAACCCGACTTGATCAGCCAAAACCGCAACTTCTCCAGGACCCTTTCTTGTACCTGGGAACTTACCGGGAACACATCTCGCCCACTTTCCCCACATTTAATTTAAACCCCAAAAGCGAGGCAAATTTGGTCAGCATCTCCATACTCCTACTCGTATTAGAAATCGGGTCCGTCAAATATAACAGCAAGTCGTCCACATATAGGGACACACAATGTCTCCACCCCCCTCTCCCCCAATCACCAATGGTTCAATCGCCAATGCAAAAAGCAATGGGGAAAGTGGACGTTCCTGTCTTGTTCCCGGATGGCACAGTGGTTAGCACTGCTGCCTCACAGCTCCAGGGTCCCGGGTTCAATCCCGACCTTGGGTGGCACTGTGGAGTTTGCACTTTCTCCCCATGTCTGCGTGGGTTTCCTCCGGGTGCTCCGGTTTCCTGCCACAGTCCAAAGATGTGCAGGTTAGGTGGATTGGCCATGCTAAATTACCCCTTAGTGTCCAAAAGATTAGGTGGAGTTACTAGGTTACGGGGAAAGGGTGAAGGTGTGGGCTTAAGTCGGGTGCACCTTCCAAGCGGACGCGATGGGCTGAATGGCCTCCTTCTGCACTGTAAATTCTATGATCCTATGATTCCCCTGTAAACGAAAATACTGCAAACTTGTTGCATTATTGCAAACACTTGCCATGAGGGCCCTAATCCAGCCAATAAACCCAGTCCAAAGCCAAAACTGCCCCAGTACCGCAAAAAGGTGCTCCCACTCAGCCCGGTCAAACATCCGGACTCCGCATTCACGGATATTATCACCTGTATTTCCTAACCCGTCGGGGGCGTCATCACCACATTCAACAACCTCCTAATATTGGGCAACTGTTGCTCCTTCTTCTGTCTGGGCCTCAGCTATCACCCCCAGCACACAATCCTCCAGGCGTGTTGCCAACACCTTGGCCAACAACTTTGCATCCACGTTTAACAGTGATATTGGTCGATAAGCACCTCACTCCTCTGGATCTTTGTCCTTTCTCAAAATGAACAAAATCAAAATGTGTGCCAACGTGGGCGGGAGCCCTCCCTGGCTAACGAGTCATTGAACATTTCCATTAGCTGAGGCCCCAGCTTCATCTCTCACTCTTTATAAAACTCCGCTGGGAATCCATCTGGGCCCAGAGCCTTCCCAGACTGCATTGAACCAATGTACCTCATCACCACCTCCAGCCCAAGTGGGACCACCAGCCCCTGCACTTCCCCTCTTCCGCCACCAGGAAATCTAAGCCAACCAAGCTTCATGTCCGAGCCCGGTCCACCTCAGGAGGGCAGTCGAAGACCTCCTCCCCCACCAACTGCTTGAACATCTTGGCCACATATTCTGTGGTTCTCGTCCCATCGATGCCTTTGGGCAGCCCCACAATCCTCAAGTTGTGCCTCCTTGAACAGTTCACCAGATCGTCGATCTTAGCCTTCAGCTCATTTTGCCCCATCAATATTTCTACCTCCAAAAAGGCAATCCGATCCTTGTGGTCGGCAACTGTCTCCTCCACCCTCTGAATCAACAAATTCTGCATCTCCAGCCGCTGTTCCACCCTCTCCAGGCATGCCCGAACTGGCTCTGCCACTCTCACCAAATCTTTCGTGACCACCAGCCTTTTAAAAATATTCAACTGTTCCATCGACCACCGTGCGGGCAGCGATGTCAAAGATCACTCCGCCATCTTTTCCCCTCCTGCCCATGTCCTCCAGGTCTGAAGGATGCCCCTTGCTTGACACACTCCTCGTCTGGTAACATTTTGACATCACCCATCAGAAGAGAAATCCTAGTTTCCTAATAGTATCGTTTTTCCATCTGCGCTACCCCCGTAAAATGGACAAGTAGGGCCAAAGAACTGGTCCTCAGGCAGGAGCCACCTTATGTGCGACCACTCACTCCATGGTCGCCACTGGAAGTCGAGGCTTCAGGTTAAAGTTATGGGTGCAAAATGTCTTGTACCCAGAAAATGGATGCAACAAGTTTCTTTAGAGGTCAAAATGAGTTCCACAGCAGGTGCACACTCTTCCGCTATGAGTCACAGAAGATGTCACTTTAACGATGCCATTAGCGGTTGTGTATTTACTGTTCAGAAGTGTTCGGAGTCAGGAGTGTAATGCTGATCTGAAGCAAGCGCTGCCATTTTGGAGCTCAATATTCCAGATAACGCTGTCTCTTAATCCAGCGCAGTTGATCATTTATTCAGCAGCAGGAATGACCCCCCACCCCCAGCCACCACCACCTATCCCACACATCTCCCCAACTAACAGCATTATTTAAAAGATCATCAGATACTTACAGATCAGTTATTGATTGGTGCTTTGGTGCTTTCCATAGTTCTTCAAAACTGCTAACGTCTAGGGTGCGTTGAGACAAGTGCTGAAGGAGTTGGTCCTGACTTCCAAGGCTTCTGCACAAATCAGTTGTTCACAGGTGTAAAAGTTTGCTCTAACGGCAGAATAACTGTGACAAGAAAGAATGGCACAGAGCAGGGCAAGCTGTTGGAAGGTGGAGGAGGGGGAGAATGGCTCTCAGCAAGAGGCCATATGCACTGTGTTCAGAGAGAAATTGCAATTCTCCCACCTGGACCTCAGTCAATATGTGAGATGTCTGTGCTTCACCATTGCCAGTGGCTGTGAAGATCACCATGGTCATGAACTGTTATGCATCTGCCTCCTTCATGGAGCTAAATTATTTTTTTTTAATAATCTTTATTGTCACATGTAGGCTTACATTAACGCTGCAATGAAATTCCTGTGAAAATCCCCTAGTCGCCACACTCCGGCCCCTGTTCGAGTTAAAAGAGGGAGAATTCAGAATGTCCAATTCACCTAACAACACGTCTTTCGGGACTTGTGGGAGGAAACCGGAGCACCCGGAGGAAACCCACGCAGACACGGGGAGAACGTGCAGACTCCACACAGCCAGTGATCCAAGCCGGGAATCGAACCTGGAACCCTGGAGCTGTGAAGCAACAGTGCGAACCACTGTGCTACCGTGCCGACCACAGCTGGGGACATTTGCAACATTTCCCAATTTGAAATCCACTGTTGCTCTGAGGCTCTCCATTGAATGAGAGCTAACCACATTTCTTTCTATCCTGCCAGAGCAAAGCAGGTGGAGGAAGCATGTGGCTTTGTGATAATTCCAGGCTTCCTCTTGCTGCAAGATGCCTTCAACGACATACACATCAGCTTTACAGAGCCACATCTGCCTCTGAAATGCATCAAAATCTAAAAGGATTCCACTCGCTCAATGAGGCTCAGGAGTCTTTGGAATTCTCTTCCTCAAAAGGTTGTGGAAGCAGAATCGTTTAATATTTTTAAGGCAAAGCTAGATAGATTATTGATAAATAAGGAGGGGACAGGTTAACGAGGATAGGCAGGAATATCAGAACAGCCTTGAATGCTGGGCTCGAGGGGCTGAGTGGCCTCCTCCTGCTCCTAATTCATATGTTCGTATGTAATGTCTAATTGGTGTGTGACCGTACTCGGTGTATGCTATCTGTCAATGCTTGGTATCCTGGCAGCAGTCATGATGTCTTCATTCTGAAGCAGCCCACTGTGCCAGCTGCAATTTAGCCACCACAACAAATCGGAGGGTAGCTACTAGGCAAGAAACGCTATCCATGAACACATAGCTCACTATTCCGGTGTGTCACCCACAGACATGTGTGCTGCATACATACAATGGAAAGCCCTATTGCCACACACACTGTGGTAGAGTGGACCACTGACATACTGAACCAATACCTCTGCTTCCTGGATCATTCTGGAGGAGTGCTCCCGTATTCACCAAAATGGGGGGGGGGGGGGAGATTTTATTATTCCTCTGTCACTGACCATCACAGGGACTGCTGGACCACAACACAAGTGACAGCAAATTCCAAACCAAATTTATGAATGAAATCATGCTGTGTTGCACAGACTAATCACCTTTATGTGCTATGATAGGCAGTCATGATATTACACATTTTGAGAAAACTGCTCCAAAAGTTACATTTTTAAACTGTGGCTTTACAAAATGGACTCTGGGTCACTGTGGTGAACCACGTATTACTACTATATATATATATTTACCATTATTCGTCCTACTGTTATCCACCACTGTATATATGTTCACTGTTGTTCTTATTCACTGTTACTTACTGTTGTTGTGTTAATGCTTCTGTTGGCTCCGCCTGTGGCTCCGCCCCTCAGGGGAGGTATATAATTGGCAGACCTGTGGCCAGCTCTCAGTGCGGGAGCAGCAGCAGGCTGGCATACTTCTTAGCTTATTAAAATCACTGTTCTCTTCTACAACTCGACTCGTGTGAATTGATGGTCCATCAATTTAATAAGCTCAGATATCACAATGGACGCCGCTCTTAAGCCTGACCGACTTGAACTCGACCCGCATGCAGCTGAAACCACTGCAATCTTTGAGCATTGGCTAAGTTGTTTCGAGGCCTACCTCGACTCCTCGACCGACGACGTCTCCGGGGCGCACAAGCTGCATCTCCTCGACGCTCGGGTGAGCCACAAAATTTTCCTATTAATCAGAGACGCAGCCTCGTACGAAGAGGTGGTTGCACTGTTGAAAGGACAGTTCGTGAGGCCGGTGAATGAGGTGTTCGCTCGACATCTTCTCACCACGCGGCGTCAGCGCCCTGATGAATCGCTGGCAGAATTCCTGCGTGACCTGAGGGTACTCGCCAGGAATTGTAATTGCCAGGCAGTTACGGCAGTGCAACACACGGAACCCATGATCCGGGGCACCTACGTGGCCGGAGTCCGGTCCAGTTATATCCGGCAACGAATGCTCGAAAGGGGTGCCCTCGACCTTAAGGACACGGTACAGCTATCTACCTCGTTTGAGGTAGCATTCCAGAGTTTGGATGCCTTCACGCCTGACCATGCGGCATCCTCGTGGACATTGGAGGCGTGGCCATCACCCGACCCGGGCGTGTCCCATGCCTGTGCCGCACGGCTGCCCGTCAACTCCGGGGGGCCGTTCTGCTACTTCTGCGGCCAAGGCCAGCACTCCAAGCAGCGTTGTCCAGCTTGGGACACGACCTGCAACGAGTGCGGTAAGAAGGGGCATTTTGCCAAAGTCTGCCTGGCCCGACCTAAAGTTCCCAAATCGAAAACCTGCCAGGCCCGACCTGAAGCTCACAGATCCGGCAGTGTGGCATCGTGCCTGCCGGTACCGCCCCCTTCTGACGCGTCACCCACCTCATGCAGTCCGTGGGGGCTGCCATTTTGTCCGCATCTTTAATGCCGCCAACCACGTGAGACCCGTAGGGGCCGCCATCTTCGACGCTGCCCGTCACGTGCGACTCATGGAAGCCGCCATTTTGTGACCATCCCGCTACCGCCGACCGGACCAGTCACCCGCAGCTCGGCTCTGTTACACTCGACCGGTCTTGGCCCCATCACCTCAAGAACTCTATGATGGCCGTCCGGGTCAATGGGAATGAGATGACCTGCCTCTTCGACTACGGGAGCATGGATAGCTTTGTCCATCCGGATACGGTAAAGCGCTGCTCCCTCCGGATTTTCCCCGTGACCCAAACAATCTCCCTTGCTTCCGGATCACATCCTGTGCAAATCTGGGGGTACTGTGTCGCAAACCTTGTGATACAGGACGTCAAGTACGCCAACTTTAAACTTTACGTCCTCCCCCCATCTCTGCGCTCCCCTATTATTAGGACTGGATTTCCAGTGTAACCTCCGAAGCCTGACTCTGCAGTTTGGTGGACCCCTGCCCCCTCTCACCATCTGTAGCCTCGCGACCCTTAAGGTCGCCCCTCCCTCGCTCTTTGCGAACCTCACCCCCAACTGTAAGCCCGTCGCCACCAGGAGCAGACGATACAGTTCTCAGGACAAGGCTTTTGTCAGGCCGGAGGTCCAGCGACTCTTGTGGGAAGGGATCATTGAGGCCAGTAACAGACCCTGGAGAGCCCAAGTGTGGTGGTCGTCAAGACCGGGGAGAAGAACCGGATGGTCGTCGACTACAGTCAGACGATCAACCGGGACACGCAACTCGATGCGTACCCTCCTCCCCGCATATCTGATATGGTCAATCAGATTGTGCACTACCGAGTCTTCTCCACGGTAGACTTGACGTCCACATACCACCAGCTCCCTATCCGCCCGGAGGACCACCACTACACTGCCTTCGAGGCAGACGGCCACCTCTACCACTTCCTCAGGGTCCCCTTCGGCGTCACCAATGGGGTCTTCGTCTTCCAACAAACGATGGACCGAATGGTTGACCAGTACGGGTTGCGGGCCACGTTCCCGTATTTGGATAATGTCACCATCTGCGGCCATGATCAGCAGGACCACGACGTTAACCTTAAGAAATTCTTCCACACCGCCCAACTCCTTAATTTGACCTATAACAAGGAGAAATGCGTTTTCCGCACAACCTGACTGGCCATCCTTGGCTATATCATGGAAAACGGAGTCCTAGGGCCCAACCCCGATCGCCTGCGCGATCACATCACCTGAAACCTCCCTCCTCCAACTTCCCCTCCCCCACTGCCCCAAGGCCCTGAAGAGATGCCTGGGGTTCTTTTCCTACTATGCCCAGTGGGTCCCCAATTATGCGGACAAGGCCCGCCCACTTATCAAATCCACCATTTTTCCCCTGACGGCTGAGGGCCGCCTGGCCTTCGACCGCATCAATGCAGACATTGCCAAGGCCACGATGCACGCTGTGGACGAGTCCATTCCGTTCCAGATGGAGAGCGATGCGTCGGACTTTGCCCTGGCCGCTACCCTCAACCAGGCAGGAAGGCCCGTGGCTTTCTTTTCCCGTACCCTCCATGCCTCCGAGATTCGACACTCCTCTGTCGAGAAGGAAGCTCAAGCCATTGTGGAAGCTGTGCGACATTGGAGGCATTACCTGGCTGGCAGGAGATTCACTCTCCTCACTGACCAACGGTCAGTTGTCTTCATGTTCAATAACACACAGCGGGGCAAGATCAAGAACAACAAGATCTTGAGGTGGAGGATCGAACTCTCCACCTATAACTATGATATCTTGTATCGTCCTGGGAAGCTCAATGAGCCCCCAGATGTCCTGTCCCGCGGTACATGCGCCAGCTCGCAAGAAGACCGACTTCGGGCCATCCGTAATGACCTCTGTCACCCGGGGGTCACCCGGCTTCTCCATTTCATCAAGGCCCGCAACCTGCCCTACTCCACCGAGGAGGTCAGGCCCATGACCAGGGACTGAGAAGTCTGCGCGGAGTGCAAACCGCACTTCTAGCGGCCAGACAGGGCTCACCTGGTGAAGGCCTCCCGGCCCTTTGAACGCCTCAGTGTCGATTTCAAAGGGCCCCTCCCCTCCACTGACCGTAACGTGTACTTCCTCAACATCCCGTTTTCCCTTTGCTATCCCATGTCCCGACAGGCCCTAGGCCACTGTCATCAAGGCCCCACACAGCATCTTCACCTTGTTCGGTTTCCCCACCTACATCCACAGTGATCGGGGCTCCTCTTTCATGAGCGATGAGCTGCGTCAGTTCCTGCTTAGTAGGGGCATCGCCTCAAGCAGAATTACCGGCTATAACTCCCGGGGAAATGGGCAGGTGGAGAGGGAGAATGCGACGATCTGGAAGGCCGTCCTTCTTGCCCTACGGTCTAGAAATCTCCCAGTCTCCCGCTGGCAGGAGGTCCTTCCCGATGCGCTCCACTCCATCCGGTCGCTTCTGTGCACGCCACTAATGAGACCCCTCACGAACGTTTGTTTGTCTTCCGCAGGAAGTCCATCTCCGGGGTCTCGCTTCTGTCCTGGCTGACAACACCAAGGCCTGTCCCCCTCAGGATTGAAGGGGTTCAGCTCTTCCATGCAAACCCTCAGTATGCATACGTGGCACACCACGACGGACGACAGGACACAGTCTCCCTCCAGGATTTGGCACCCGCAGGTTCCCCAGCAACCATCACCAATGCGCCCACCCCTACACCGCCTATCACCATTACTCGAATGTGGCGGGACTTGGCACCGGCAGCCCTCCCTGGGGCCGTTACCACCGCCCCGCCCCTACACCATCTCCCTCTCCGTCAACACATCGCAATGAAGCTGCAGATGACACGCTCCCGGAGTCGAAGGTCCCGACACCCATACCCACACCGCAGCCGGGGCTGAGGCGATCACGGCGGTAGATCAAGGCTCCCGTCAGACTCAACCTGTGAGTCCACTTCACCCCCGCTGGACTTTTTTTTAACTGGGGGTGAATGTGGTGAACCACGTATTGCTCCTATATATATATATATATATATTTACCGTTATTCGTCCTACTGTTATCCACCACTGTATATATGTTCACTGTTGTTCTTATTCACTGTTACTTACTGTTGTTGTGTTGATGCTTCTGTTGGCTCTGCCTGTGGCTCCGCCCCTCGGGGGAGGTATATAATTGGCAGACCTGTGGCCAGCGCTCAGTGCGGGTGCGGGAGCAGCAGCAGGCTGGCATACTTCTTAGCTTATTAAAACCACTGTTCTCTTCTACAACCCGACTCGTGTGAATCTTTTTTTTAAATTCGACTTAACACAACTGGTATATACACCCCCTGGACCTTCCAGTGTAAATGACAGGAACAAAAATAAATATAAAGTACCCCCCCCCACCCTCCGAGTTGCTGCTGCCATTGACCAATGTCTACCGTTCTGCCAGGAAGTCTAAGAACGGTTGCTACCGCCTAAAGAACCCTTGTACCGACCCTCTCAAGGCGAATTTCACCCTCTCCAATTTAATGAACCCTGCCATATCGCTGATCCAGGATTCCATGTTTGGGGGCCTCGCATCCTTCCACTGAAGAAGAATCCTTCGCCGGGCTACCAGGGACGCAAAGGCCAGAATACCGGCCTCTTTCGCCTCGTGCACTCCCGGCTCCTCTGCCACCCCAAATATTGCGAGCTCCCAGCCCGGTTTGACCCTGGATCCTACCACCCTCGACACCGTCCTCGCTACGCCCTTCCAAAATTGCTCCAGCGCTGGGCATGCGCAGAACATATGAGTGTGGTTTGCTGGGCTCCCTGAGCACCTAATACACCTGTCCTCACCCCCAAAAAACCGGCTCATCCTTGTCCCGGTCATGTGTGCCCTGTGCAGCACCTTAAACTGTATGAGGCTGAGCCTCGCACACGATGAGGAAGAGTTCACCCTCCCTAGGGCACCTGCCCACGTCCCTTCTTCAATCTCCTCTCCCAACTCCTCCTCCCACTTACCTTTCACCTCCACCACCGAGGCCGCCTCCTCCTCCTGCATAACCTGATAAGTTTCCAAGATCTTCCCCACTCCCACCCACCCCCCAAGAGCACCCTGTCCTGTACTGTGTGTGGCAGTAGCCGCGGGAATTCCACCACCTACCATCTGGCAAACGCCCTTACCTGTAAGTACCTGAAGGTGTTCCTCGGGGGAGCCCGTACTTCTCCTCCAGCTCACCCAAGCTCCCGAACTTCCCGTCCACAAACAGGTCCCCCAACCTTTGTATCCCAGCCCTGTGCCACCCCGAAAACCCTCCACCTGTTCTCCCTGGGGCGAACCGGTGGTTCCCCCATAATGGGGTCCACGCTGAGGCCCCAACTCCCCCCCTATGCCACCACCACTGCCCCCAAATTTTGAGGGCAGCCGCCACCACCGGGCTCGTGGTATACCTCCTTGGAGGGAGCGGCAGCGGTGCCGTTGCCAGCGCCCCCAGACTCGTACCCACACAAGACGCCGTCTCCAGTCTCTTCCATGCAGCCCCCTCCCCCTCCATCACCCACTTGTGCACCATTGTCGCATTGGCGGCCCATTAGTACCCACAGAGGTTGGGCAGTGCCAGTCCCCCCCTATCTCTACTCCACTCCAGGAACACCCTTCTCACCCTCGGAGTCCCTCGCGCCCACATAAACCCCATTATATTCCTGTTAACCCGCCTAAAAAAAGCCTTCGGGATAAACACGGGGAGGCACTGGAACAGGAACAAAAACCTTGGGAGCACCGTCATTTTGATTGACTGCACCCTACCCGCCAAGGACAGTGGCAACGTGTCCCACCTCTTGAACTCCTCCTCCATTTGCTCCACTAGCCTTGTAAAATTAAGCCTATGCAGGGCCCCCCAGCTCCTGGCCACCTGGACCCCCAAATACCTGAAGCTCCTCTCTGCCCTTTTTAGTGGGAGCTCGCCAATCCCCCTCTCCTGGTCCCCTGGGTGAATCACGAACAGCTCGCTCTTCCCCATGTTGAGCTTGTACCCCGAAAAATCCTCGAATTCCCTAAGAATCCTCATTTCCTCCGGCATTCCCCCCACCGGGTCCGTCGCATATAGCAGCAGGTCGTCCGCATAGAGCGACACCCTATGCTCCCCCCCACCCAGGACCAACTTGACTCCCTCAGTGCCATAACCAGGGGTTCAATCGCCAGTGCGAAGAGCAGGGGGGACAGGGGACACCCCTGCCTCGTCCCTCGGTGCAACCGAAAGTACTCAGACCTCCTCTCGCCATCGGGACCTCATACAACAGCATAACCAACCTGACAAACCCCTCCCCAAATCTGAACCTCTTCAGCACCTCCCACAGGTACCCCTACTCTACCCTATCGAAGGCTTTCTCAGCGTCCATCGCCACCACTATCTCCGCCTCCCCCTCCCTCGCCGGCATCATGATAACGTTCAAAAGCCTCCGCACATTCGCGTTCAACTGTCTCCCCTTCACAAACCCCATCTGGTCTTCATGGATGATCTGCGGCACACAGTCCTCAATCCTCGTGGCTAAGAACTTCGCCAGCACCTTGGCATCTATATTTAGCTACGAAATCGGTCTGTAGGACCCACACTGCAGGGGATCCTTGTCCCGCTTCAGGATCAAGGAAATCAGTGCCCGGGACATCATCGGGGGCAAAGTCCCCCCCTCCTTTGCCTCATTGAAGGTCCTGACTAGCAACGGGCCCAACAGGTCCATATATTTTTTATAGAATTCGATCGGGAAACCGTCCGGCCCCGGTGCCTTCCCCGCCTGCATGCTTCCTATCCCTTTAATCAGCTCCTCCATCCCAATCGGGGCCCCCAATCCCGCCACCAGTCCCTCTTCCACCTTTGGAAACCTCAACTGGTCCAGGAAGCGGCCCATCCCTCCCTCCTCCCCTGGGGGCTCGGATCGGTACAATTCCTCGTAAAAATCCCTGAAGACCTCATTGATGTCAACCCCACTCCGCACCACACTCCCTCCCCTGTCCTTAACTCCCGATCTCCCTAGTTGCATCCCGCTTCCGAAGCTGATGCGCCAGCATCCGGCTTGCCTTTTCCCCATACTCGTAAATCGCCCCCTGGGCCTTCCTCCACTGCACCAGGTTGAATTCGGCCCGGAGGCTGCGCCTCTTCCTCAACAATCCTTCCTTGGGCACCTCCGCATACCTCCTGTCTACCCTTACCATCTCCCCCACCAGCCTCTCCCTCTCCCCCCGCTCCCTCCGCTCCTTGTGGGCCCTAATGGAGATCAGCTCTCCCCTCACCACCGCCTTCAGCGCCTCCCATACCATCCCCACTCGGACCTCCCCGTTGTCGTTGGTCTCCAAGTACCTCTCTATACTTCCTCGGACCTGCTCGCTCACCTCCTCGTCCGCCAACAGCCCCACCTCCAAGCGCCACAACGGGCGCTGGTCCCTCTCCTCCCCCATCTCCAAGTCCACCCAATGCAGGGCGTGGTCCAAAATGGCTATTGCCGAATACTCAGTATCCTCTACTCTCGCTATCAGCGCCCGACTCAAAATGAAAAAGTCGATTCGGGAATATGCCTTATGGACATGTGAGAAGAATGAAAATTCCCTAGCCTTCGGCCTTGCAAATCTCCAAGGGTCCACCCCTCCCATCTGGTCCATAAACCCCCTTAGCACTCTAGCCGCCGCCGGCTTCCTACCCGTCCTAGACCTGGAGCAATCCAGTGCCGGATCCAGCACCGTGTTAAAGTCTCCCCCCCCATTATCAGGCCCCCCACTTCCAAGTCTGCGATCCAACCCAACATACGCCGCATAAAACCCGCATCGTCCTAATTCGGAGCATACACATTGACCAGTACCACCCTCTCTCCCTGCAACTTACCACTTACCATTACGTACCTACCGCCATTATCTGCCACAATGCTCGACGCCTTGAATGACACCTTCTTTCCCACCAAGATCGCCACCCCTCGATTTTTGGTATCCAGCCCCGAGTAAAACACCTGACCTATCTACCCTTTCCTCAATCTTACCTGGTCTTCCACCTTCAGGTGTGTCTCCTGGAGCATAACCACATCTGCCTTCAGCCCCTTCAGGTGCGCGAACACGCGGGCCCGCTTAACCGGCCCATTCAGTCCCCTTACATTCCAGGTTATCAGCCGGATCAGGGGGCTACCCGCCCCCCTCCCCCGCCGACTAGCCATAAACCCTCCTCGGCCAGCCACGCGCCTGCACCCCACACCCGGCCCATTCCCCACGGCGGCATACCCCCGTCTCGACCCCCCCACTCGCTCCAGCTCCCCCTTGACCATAGCAGCAGCAACTCGAGCCCCCCCTCTCCCCCCCCCCCCCCCCCCCCCCCGGCTAGGACCCACTCTAGCTGATTTACTCCCCCCATTGCACTTCCGCAAGTCAGCTGACTCCTGCTGACCCCGGCCACTCCCGCCTCTCCTTCGACTCCTCCCATTATGTGACACACCCTCCTCTCCCGTTCCCCATCCATAGGCTCTCCCCCCCCCCTTCCATTCTAAGCGCGGGAAACAACCCTCGCTTCCCCACCCGGCCCCGCCCCCTCCAGTCTTCAGCGTGGGAAAAAGCCCACGCTTTCCACCTACCCAGCCCCGCCACCTCTGACGCAGCTCCTTTTACAGGCCCTGTCCCCTCACCCCCGACTCTGGCCTCCCCCTCCCCGCGGTGCCCCATCTCACCGTCGGCCACCACCCCTGTTCCGTTTACCTACCCCCCTCCGAGAGCCCCCCAACCAACTCAACCAAAACAGCGCCCAACCCACACCAACCACCCTCATCGACCCGAAAGAGAAAAACACAGAGAAAAAGGAACCAGGAGCAAAGCAAAGGCCCCCCCCCCCGTCGAAAACAAAAAAAAATAACATATCAACCGCAGTCCCCAAACGCCCATCCCGACCCTCAATCTGTGTCCATCTTCTCGGCCTGAACAAAGGCCCACGCCTCCTCCGGAGACTCAAAATAATGGTGCCGGTCCTTGTAGGTGACCCACAGTCGCGCCGGCTGCAACATGCCAAACTTCACCCCCTTCCTGTGCAGCACCGCCTTCGCTCGATTGTATCCGGCCCTCCTCTTCGCCACCTCTGCACTCCAGTCCTGGTATATTCGAACCTCCGCGTTCTCCCACCTGCTGCTCCTCTCCTTCTTGGCCCACCTGAGCACACCCTCCCGATCAGCGAACCGATGGAACCGTACCTGCACTGCCCGCGGAGGCTCGTTAGCCTTGGGCCTCCTCGCCAGCACTCTATGGGCCCCTTCCAGCTCCAGGGGCCCCTGGAAGGACCCCACTCCCATCAGCGAATTCAACATGGTGAACACATAGGCCCCCACGTCCGGCCCCTCCAGCCCCTCCGGGAGGCCCAGAATCCGCAGATTCTTCCGCCTCGACCGATTCTCCATCTCCTCGAACCGCTCCTGCCATTTCTTGTGCAGCGCCTCGTGCGCCTCCACCTTTACCTCCAGGCCTAAGATCTCGTCCTCGTTGTCGGAGATCTTTTGTCGGGCCTCGCGGATCGCCACCCCCTGGGCCGTCTGTGTCTCAAGCAGCTTATCAATAGAAGCCTTCATCGGCCCTAGCAGGTCCGCTTTAATCTCTCTGAAGCAGCGCTGGATACCCTCCTGCTGCTCCTCCGCCCACTGCATCCACGCTGCCTGGTCTCCACCTGCCACCATTTTGTTCTTCTTCCCTCGCACCTTCTTCGGGTCCACCACCACCTTTTTAGTCGCCTTGCTCCTAGTAGAAGCCATATACTATCGGGGAGCTGTTATAATCTCCTTCCTACACCGGGAAACGTCGAAAAAGTGCCGTTGGGGGCCCTGAAAAGAGACCAAAAGTCCGTTTCTGCGGGAGCCGCCGAAAGTGCGACTTAGCTCCGCATAGCCGCAACCGGAAGTCGACTCGTGTGAATTGATGGTCCATCAGTCACCTGACTTTCTCCTTGTGGATTGAGACTAGAACCACTTCTGATGAAACAAAGACATTCTCAGGCATATATAAAAAAAGACATTTAAAATCCAATGAGTATTCTAGAAGAATAAAAAAGATCCACTGACTTGATGCCTCTCCTTCAAGCTCAAAGACTTTTACTGATAAAGGCCTTAAGGTATGAAAAGCCTCAGTGTCTTTCAACATTACAGGTGGTAAAAAAGATTTAGAATTTTTAAATGGGATTATCACATACCTTATTTGGAACATGATTCGGCTTTTTGCTACAGAGGCCATTTTTGCTTGCTTGTCAAGAATCTGGGAAAGGAAGGGCCAGGTGCCGAGTATCAGAAACATCATGGCTGGAATTTTCTCAAGATGTGTCAGAATGTCGGGTTCTGATTAAAAAACAGCATATTCCTCTCCAGAAACACTTTCCAACCAGATTTAAGTGCACAGCAAATCTGGGGGCATGGTTTGCGGCATCACCCTGGCAAGGCAGGGCCTGATAGAACTGGCAAGCCGGCTTTGCAAAGATGGGGCCGCCAACTTTAAAGTGTGTCGCAATCTGTGTTTAAAATATAGTTCCGCCAACTCCACCTCACCAAGGACCTGGAGGACCACCCTATAAGCATTGAGGCAACCACCCTGAACTATGGAAGTACCAGGGGAACCCTCCCCACCCTACACTCACCCCCCCCACCCACCCCCCCACCACACACAAGTATTGGGGGGCACTCTCACGTCTCATCATGGCAGTATCATGGGCACTCTTCCCCCTTCACAGCCTTGCCACCCCCACCTTTGCAGGCATCAGGGCTCTTCCCTCTTCTCCCCCCCCCCCACCCCACCACCACAATGGAAGAAGGTTACCCCCTTGCCAGAGCCCCCCGGCACTGCCTCCTTCATGTGCCCCCTTGACACTGCCAGGTGTTGGGTGCAATATTCAACTTTGTCCCTCAGCACCAAGGCCTCCAGCAACCTCTGCAGCCCCGGGTGTTCGTCACGACTTGAAAACCAGTAACCATTCGCACTGGCGTGACTTCACGACACCAGGAGGGGAGGATATTTCATGCGGGAACACTATGACATAAAGCCCTTTATAACATATATAAATTCATGGAAATCGGGTTGACGGCCTTTCTGGCCATGAACCTGACCACATCACCGGCGGGGGTCGGTGCATCTGTTTTTGGCCACTCGTGAAATTTAGTGGCCGTTATGGGATTGTTAGGGGCTGTTTAGCACAGGGCTAAATCGCTGGCTTTGAAAGCAGACCAAGGCAGGCCAGCAGCACGGTTCAATTCCCGTAACAGCCACCCCGAACAGGCGCCGGAATGTGGCGACTAGGGGCTTTTCACAGTAACTTCATTGAAGCCTACTTGTGACAATAAGCGATTTTCATTTCATTTCATTTGCGCCCATGGCAAATGGGCAGCTAGATCATGCCCCATGAGAGAGACACATTGAAACATCTTCAGAGAAACAGAAATGAGCATCATTTCTGGGACAGAGGATGAGAAATCCAGAAACCGCTTGTGGCCTACTGGAAGTAGCTGGGCAACTGAAAGTGCAACATTTGTAGTATCATAAAAGTGAAACAAGAAACCTTCTCTTCTTTACCCTGTTGCATCTCCTAAGCTACCTATGAAAGCAGCCTTTGGCAATTCAACAGTGGAAGCCATCGCAGCTGCTGAAAAAATCCTGCAATTCCAAGTCTTCTCTTCAGACAATGCAACATCATGACTTTAAACTACCAGGTCTACATTGAGCAATAAAGACTGAACTTCATTCTGTTTTTATAAATATTGATTCAAAAACAGCTTCTTCCCCGCTGTTACCAGACTCCTGAATGACCATCTTATGGACTGAACCAATCTCTCCACGCATCTTCTCTACTGAGTAGTACTGCAGCCCTTATGCTTCACTTGATGTGTCTATGTATTTACATTGTGTATCTATCGTATGTCCTGTGATTCTCATGTATGGAACGATCTGCCTGGACTGTACGCAGAACAATACTTTTCACTGTACCTCGGTACATGTGACAGTAAACCCAAATCCAAATTCGATATTGTTTTTATCTTCATCTAATCTATTTGTGTGTATGTGTGTGTGAATGGTATCATTTTACCAAAAAGTAATCTTCCGAGCCAAAGTGTAGAAATGAACGAACCTTTTATTTTTAAGTTCAAAAGGCTTTGCTGCTGGGTTATTTTAAATTGACCCCTGATCACTCCAAAGGGTAAGAATATATGTGCATTCACAGATAAATATATTGACCATGGGCAGCTTCAATGAAACATCTTAAAGCTGTCTGTGAAATGTGCATTCCTTGTTTTGCAGGTATCCTTGCCTGTCCCAGTGAGCCTACACAGCGCTACCCTAGCAGTTGCAACATGGCTGGTGGAAGGCGGCTGACTTTGACTGGGGGAGATTTTCAAACGGCGTTTAAGGACATTCCCGAGCAGCTCAGGCCCTGGGAGGTCTGAAAGGACATTTGCAGGGCTATGGGGAGAAGGCAGATAAATTATATGAGATTAATTGCCCCTTCAGCGGGCGAGTACAGACAGAATCGGCTGAATTACCTCTTTCTAAGCTGTATCCATTCTATAATTGATGACTGCAGACATGATATGACTCCCTGCGGTCTGGGCTAGCTGGTGCAGTGGCAGTGGTGGGAGCATGAATGTTACCATTCTGAGAGAGGACAGTAGGTTCACACTCTTATGGAACCACTGCAATTCTCCCAGGGCACCAACTCAGCAACACCAGCATCCCCAAACAGGCGCTGGAATGTGGCGACTAGGGGCTTTTCACAGTAACTTCATTTGAAGCCAACTTGTTACAATAAACAGTTTTCATTTCATTTCATTTCATTATCTGCTGCACCTGCATGCTCGTTTTCTGTGACTCATGCACAAGGACACCCAGATCCCTCTGCATCGGAGCACCCAAAGTCTCCCCCCATTTAGACAATAAGTTGCTTTTCCATTTTTCCGACCAAAATGCATGACCTCGCACTTTTTCCAAGTTAAACTCTGCCACATTTTGGCCCACTCTCCTAACCTATCTATATTCATTTTTAAAAAAAATTTAGAGTGCCCAATTCATTTTTTCCAATTAAGGGGCATTTTAGCATGGCCAATCCATTTACCCTGCACATCTTTGGGTTGTGGGCACGAAACCCACGCAAACACGGGGAGAATGTGTAAACTCCACACTTTTTGAATAAGGGCGTTACGGTTGCATTTTTCAAATCCACTGGAACCGTTCCCGTGTCCAGGGAATGTTGGAATATTAGAACCAATGGATCCACTATCTCTGCTGCCATTTCCTTTAGCACCCTAGGAGCTAGGCCATCAGGCCCTGGGGACTTGTCTGCCCTCAATCCCAATAGTTTGTTGAGTACCGTTTCCCTATTGATGCTGACTGTTCCAAGTTCCACCCTTTCTATTACCTCTGATTTGCCCGTTCCTATAGGAATGGTACTAGTGCCCTCCACCGTGAAAACTGAGGCAAAGTATTGATTTAGCATCCTTGCCATTTCTGTGTTCCCCATTATTAATTTACCGGTTTCATCTTCCAAGGGACCACCATTCACCTTAGCGACTCTCTTCCCTTATATGTACCTGTAGAAGCTTTTGCTATCCTTTTTGAAATTCTGAGCTCCTTTTATATTTGTAATTTACCTCAGCTCTTTTATCATCCCTTTGTTTATATCTGAAAGTTTCCCAACCTTCCAGCCTGCCACTGGGCTTTGCAATATAATATACCTTAGTTTGTGCCTCATGTGCTTGACCTCCTTGTTTTTGTACCCCTCTTACCATCTTTCTTCCTCACTGGGATATATTTTAGTTGTGAGGAATTGAGTATCTCCTGAAACAACTGCCAATGCTCATCAGCTGTCCTACCTTTTAGCCTGACTGCCCAGTCTGTACGGGCCAAATCTGACCTCAAGCCCATGTAATTTCCATTGTTTAATTCCAGAATACTAGTGTGGGACACCACTTTCCCGCCCCCAAACTGACCATACTATGGCCACTACTCCCTAATGGATCCTTAACTATGAAGTCACTAATTAATCCCTCCTCGTTACACAATACCAAATCCAGAGTAGCCTACTCTCCCCAACATACTGTTCCGGGAAACAATTTCGAATACATTCAGTGAATACTGCTCCAGGCTACTCTCGCCAATTTCAATCCTCCAGTCTATGTGCATATTAAAATCACCCATTATTAGTGCCATACCTTTCTTGCAAGCCCCCAGTATTTCCTGGTTTATACTGTGCTCCAATATAGAACTACTGTTTGGTTGCCTATAGATTATTCCTACCAAGGAGTTCCCTTTGTTGTTTTTTATTTCTACCCAGACTGATTCCACATCTTGATCTCCAGCACTTATGTCATTTCACATTACCGCACTGATCCCTTTTCTCACCAGCAAAGCTACAGTACCTCCTTTTCCTTTGAGTCTATCTTTCTGAAATACTGAGTACCCTTGGATATTCAATTCCCAGACCTCCTATCCCTGTAACCACGTTCCGGTAATCGCCGCCGAGTCACAACCTTATGCTTCTATTTGCGCCGTTAGCTCATTAAGTTTGTTACGAATTCATCTTGCATTTAGATGCAAAGCTTTTAAATTTGTTTGAGTGTTAAATTTCCCTATTCTTCTATAATTCCTCAGTGCATAAAGACATTCATCTCTTCTGTCCCTCACTTTTATTTTCTGGTAACCACCCGCCACATTGTTAATGTGCACTCTTACCTCTCCTTTAAATTAGATTTGCTAGTTTCCCATACAACTGAACCCCACACACCCCTATTTAGTTTAAAGCTCTATCTATTGCCCAAGTTACACGATTCTGATGAAGACCATCCCATTGGAACAGCTCCCTCTTGCCCCAGTACTGGTGCCAATGTCCCGTGAATTCAAACCCATTTCTTCCACACCAATCTTTGAGCCTTGCATTTACCTCCTTAATCTTATTGACCCTGTGCCAATTAGTTTATGGCTCAGGTAGTAATCCAGAGATTATTATCTTTTTAGTTCTGCTTTTTAATTTAGCTCCTAGCTGTTCATACTCCCTGAGCAGAAGCTCTGTCTTGTTCCACTTATGTTGTTGGTATCTATGTGGACCACGAAAACTGGATCGTTACCCTCTCACTCCAAGTTCCTGTGCAGTCCAGATGAGATATTCTGAACCCATGCACCAGGCAGACAACACAACCTTAGGAATTCTCGATCCTGGTCACAGAGAACAGTGTCAATGCCGCTAACTATCCTATCCCTGAATACGACTACATTTCTTTTCTCTCCCCCCACTTGAATGGCTCCCTGTAGCACGGTGCTGTGGTCAGTTTATTCACCCTCCCTGCACTCTTCATTTCCATCCATACAGGGAGCAAGAATCTCAAACCTGTTGGACAGGGATAAAGGCAACCCTACCTGCTGGATCCCTCTACCTGCCTCACTTGCAGCTACACCCTCCTGTCCCTGACCACTGGCCGAATTTAAGTTCTGGAAAACAGTGTCCACGAACCTCTTCCTCCCAGATGTGTGTGTTGCAGTGTCCGAAGCTCAGACTCCAGCTCATCAACTCTGAGCTGGAGTTCGTCAAGCAACCACACTTACTACAGATGTGGTCACTGGGTAACCAGCTCCCACAACATGCAGAAACAGCACATCACCTGACTCTCCATCTCTATTTCATTGAATTAGTTTTTAATTTGGTTTTTAAACTTAAACGTATTATTTTATTAACTGTTTTTTTTAATAATCTCGCCTTATTATCTGTCTGAAAGCAATTTATAAACCGTAATAAAGTGGGTTATCAAATTTAACACAGCTTCCCTATCAGCCATCAAATCACAGAGAGCCATGCTCTCCCATCTTGTGTTGTTCTTGGAATTTTCCAGCTCACAACCAGTTTTAGATAGACTTCCAGCAGCTCCTCCAGCCACAATGTGCGGCCACCTTTAACTGGTGCTCACCTCTCACGGTTTTGGGGCTCCTAATACAGCCACTCAACAAAGCTAATTGCATGCCGCGACTGTTGAGGGAAAAGTTGTACAGCTATTCGACTGTAGTGTACTTCACTATCACTCTCATGAGAGGCCAGACAACAACTCTTGGAGTTAAAAACTAGTATTTGTTTACAAGCTATCGCAAGGGCTATCTGCATTCCACTTAGCACACAAAAAAGCTCAGATTCAAGAATGGTATAAACAGTTGTACTTTCAGATTCGATTCCAAGAAATTAGCATATACCAATAATTTCTTACTCGTTATCTATGTCCACTCATGACTATCGATTATGTTTACATCATGCATTGTATATGAGGATAATTAACCAATCACATTAAAGGTCTCCTGATTCATTAAACTATCCAATGTTGACTAGCAATTAGTGGTATCGATGGTCCGATATCTGGGTGTAGCCATTAAATCACCTCCCTTTTGCTATCAGCAGACTTACTGCGGCCATCACAAGGGCACCTTGTTACACATTGTAGAATAGACCTTGAATTGTAACAGATGCAGTTTGTCTGCCTGAAAACTGGCTTCTCAGAGACACCGGCTGGATTCTTCGGCCACACCTGCTACAAGATCGGACGGGAAAGGACCATGTAAAGGTCTGTTCAGAATAACCAAGACATGCTTGTTAGGTGAATTGGACATTCTTCTTTTTTTAATTTAGCGTACCCAATTCATTTTTTCCAATTAAGGGGCAATTTAGCGTGGCCAAACCACCTACCCTGCCCAACTTTGGGTTGTGAGGGCGACACCCACGCAAACACGAGGAGAATGTGAAAACTCCACACGGACAGTGAGCCAGAGCTGGGATCGAACTTGGGACCTCGGTGCTGTGAGGCAGCAGTGCTAACCACTGTGCCACCGTGCTGCCCTGAATTGGACATTCTGAATTCTCCCTCAGTGTAGCCGAACAGGTGCCGGAATGTGGCGGCACGCAGTGATTAGCACAGTTGCGTCACAGCTCCAGGGTCCCAGGTTCGATTCCCGGCTTGCGTCATAGAATCATAAAATCTATAGTGCAGAAGGAGGCCATTCGGCCCATCTGCTCTGCACCGGCCCTTACAAAGAGCCCACGTATCTACCCTATCGCCGTAACCCAGTAACCCCCACTAACATTTTTGGGACAGTAAGGGCAATTTAGCATGGCCAATCCACCTAACCCGTACATCTTTGGACTGTGGGAGGAAACCGGAGCACCCGGGGGAAACCCACGGAGACACTGACAGAACGTGCAGAACTGAGCCAAGAAGACCTTTAAAATAATCTTTCCTGCTGCAGGTGAATCTACCCTTACACCTTGGTCACCCAAAACCTCATGCCGCCAGCCTGGCTTTGGCCTTATAAGTTTAATCAGGAAACATCTTTTCCAAGCATATCCATCGATGAGATAGAACTGGTTGTCCCCTATCTGGGACCTCTGTGTACACACCAAATCCTGTCCAACTTAGCAGTTCTCGCTGTTTTGTATCTTTTTTGATTTATCATATAATTTATTGAAAACCACCCCTGACACCGATGCATCCCAAGGCCAGCGGGCAGATCAGGGTAGCATAGCAATGACAATGACACCAGTAAGTCACCCGATCCCCTGGCACCAGGCCACCCAGAGGACGTCTGCCAAAGCCATCAAAGGCTACAGGGTGTGGAAAGCAGCAGGCTGCCTCGACCTCTGATGTGCATCCTGGGGACAGACCCAGACATAGCAGTAGACCAGGGAAGATCAAGAAGAGAGAGGAGAACTGAATGGGCAGTGGGGGGGGGGGGGGGGGGGTCACAATCTGTAGCTAGGGGAAATGGAAATGTCAATATTTCACTCTTAAAACATGTCACGCCTCATACATGTGAAACCTCTGTCATGTTTATCTTCACAACGGGCCTGCCTGCACCACCACCCCCTGTTGCCCTCCGCTCCCCCCACCCCCTTGGCACAGCGGTCCAAGATCAAGTGACCCACTGACAGTGCCAACATGGGCCCATCATCCTGGAGTGATGTTATACAAACCCTTGTTGGGTGGAACAGGGTGGTCGGGGAGGGATTGTGTGATGGGAGGAAGGGGTGTTTGGGGAGAGTGGGAAGGAGGGCAGTGGGGGATAAGGAGGGGTGTGGGGAGGGGTTGAGCTCACGGACACAGCCTTGTCCAATGTGAATCTGGTGAGGATCAGGGCCTCCCTGGTCCACTGGGTGTGCGGGACCCTTGCCACTGCCTGTCCTCCATCCTCCGGCTCCTCCTGCGACTCCTTCCCAGGCTCATCCTCCAGCTCCTCTGGGTCCACCTCCTCCACCTCAATCACTCAATGACAGCATGGAGGGCAACACGGGCCTCATTAAATCTGTTCTCCGTCTCGGTCTCAGATCTTTGTACCGGCCATCAGCCAAGACCTCACCGGGTAACCCTTGTCCGCCAAAAGCCAACCCAACATCCTGGGGTGGTTCTCGAAGACAATGTGGATCTCAGAATGTCCCAGGATGTAGCTGTCATGCATGTTCCCTGGGTAACGTGCACACGTGCATGATATGGAGGCAGTGGTCACACACAATCTGAACATTCCTGTTGATAAAAGGCACTCCCTGATGTCCTGGTTAATGTAGGGTGACATCTGCGCCATCTATTGCCCCCTGGACCTGGGGCACCCCACTGATGGTGGAGCATCTTGCAGCACCTTGGTGGGCTTGGTCCAGGTTGAAGGTGATGTAGATCGGGGCATCTAGGCATCAGTGACCTCTCGGGTGCACCTGTGGGCTGTACCTTGAGAAATGCCACACAAGTCCCTGCTCAAGCCCTGAAATGAGCTGGTTGCATTAAAGTTCAGGTGTGTGGTGACCTTAATGGCCACCGGGAGCGGGTACGAGGACGTGGCACAGATGCCGCAATGTTACTTTGTTGAAACGGAATCCCATGCGGCACATGCTGTCTGTCATCTCATCAAAAGACCAATGACGCCTCTACACCTTGGGCGCGTCGCTAGCCTCCCCCTCTGGTGAGTGGCCGGGTCTTCATGGCGTGCAGCAGCCCCCTGCACATAGGGTTCCGCCTCCAGCCTGTGATGTCGCTGCTGACACCTTCTCTGGCATTTGCCTGCCCCTGCTGCCACCAGCACCGGCAAACATTTTTAATCTGGAAGGGATTCGAGAAAGAGAGAGACCAACAATCCGTGCGGGCTTCCATCCCGCTTTCCTTGCCATGACTCTCCCGCCTTCTCTCAGAGTGCCATCCAGTGAGCCAGTTGTGCTGGCAAACTTACTGTACACTCACCCCTAGCCATATCAGGAGCCCCTAGACCCCTCACCTCTGCTGGTAACATTAGAGAGACCATGCTCTGGTGCCCTCCCCTGATCCACACATTTACCCTTTGGCTGCGAGAGGATCCTCAGTGCCGTAGGCCTGCTCGTTAGTGTTTGATTGTTGGCAGCTTCCTCTATGGTGCTGACACTCCTAGAGTATCAGGCACAGTTTTCAGGCTTCCAAATCTTCTTGAAATGCTATGCACTGGAATTATAGAATTATAGAATCATAAGGAGGCCATTCGGCCTTTTGCATCTACACCGGCCCTTGGAAAGAGCACCCTACTTAAGCCCACATCTACACCCTATCCCCGTACCCCATCCTAACCTTTTGGACACTAAGGCAATTTATCATGGCCAATCACCTAACCTGCACATCTTTGGACTGTGGGAGCAAACCGGAGCACCCGGAGGAAACCCACGCACACACGAGAAAATGCAAACTCCACACAGAGAGTCACCCAAGACCGGAATTGAACCCGGGTCCCTGGAGCTGTGAGGCAGCAGTGCTAATCATTGTGCCGCCCACTAACCATCCTCTGAGACATGGCACGTCTACCCTGGGGTAGGCACTTAAGAGTTGAGAATATTTTGTTTGATAAACAGTCAACAGTAACAAAGATTTGAAAATCACCTGTGAAACATTCCACATACCACACTCAGCATTAAATAACACCACCGTTCCATATTGGCACCAATATGAAGCTATATCAGTTCATTTTTACAAAAACAAACAAACACGGTATCGCCCTTCAACAGAAATGGAGGATAAGCCTGAGAATGTGTCATCATGTAGAGAACTTTGTTGTAGAAATGACCTGTCCATCAATGTGCGACTTGTTCCACGTATCTGTGCCACTCTCCATCCAGAAGCCGCAGCTGTGCAGGCCATCCCACATGGTCCAATCTCACAGGAACCAAATCCTGGCTTCCACATATTCCACTGGCACTCAAAAGGTGCAGTTGAACATCCTTAACTTCAAGCATGTTTAACCCATAGTGACGTGCCAGTTACATGCAGCACTCACCGCATCAGCAACAAAAGCATCAGGAATCTGTGAAAGTATTTCTTCAACAGTTACTCACCAGGTGGCCCATTTGGATCAATGCTGTGCACCAGGGCCTGCAACGTCGTCCTGCTTCAAACCCAATTGCCTTTTGGACTCATACATCCCCCGGAGCCTGGTGTTCCAGGACCCAGGTATCTCAGAAAAAAATGATCCTTCTTCTCGTCAAAGAAAAGGAAGGAAACAGCAACAGCAGCCTCCAGGCATTAGCAGTCACCAGCAGGAGCAAGCAGCAAACACACATTTGCAGCTGAGAAGCTCTCTCTCAATTAATGAGGCTAATTTGTCATTTGCAATAGCCTTTAGCTGTGAAGTTAGAGACTGGTCACAGTCAAAGGGAGTGAAATTGACTTTCAGCATTGAAGGCACAGCAAGGCTCCGCCCTGGAAGTGTTTGGTGGGACAGACAAGTTGCAACTGGCCCCTGTTATGGGTCTCCACAATATTTAAAGATGGCTTGAAGGCCTCACAGACGCAACCCGCAACCCCCTCCCCACCCAACAGCGACCCCTGACCTGGAATGCTTCAGCCCCCCGCACAAGCCCAGCCACTGCCTCCCCCCACCCACCCCCTCCCAGCAGGCTGGGGCAGCAGTTCCGGTACTCTTGAGCTGCAAGCCGGAAAATGGAAATGTCTGCTCACATTCTCAGTTCCCCTCAGCAGCCAACGCGCCAACTTCACACTTTTAAAAAGGAGTACTAAATGACGCCTGCATGATTTATGACTGGCGAATCGGGTAATTTCCAGGAGGCCACTGCATTTGACTGCAGCACACGAGGCAGCACAGTAGCACACGTGGCTAACACTGTGGCTTCACAGCCCCAGGGTCCCAGGTTCGATTCCCTGCTGGATCACTGTCTGTGCAGAGTGTGCATGTTCTCCCCGTGTCTGCGTGGGTTTCCTCCGGGTGCTCCGGTTTCCTCCCACAGTCCAAAGACGTGCAAGTTAGGTGGATTGGCCATGATAAATTGACCTTAGTGTCCAAAAAGGTTAGGAGAGGTTATTGGATTAGGGGGATAGGGTGGAAGTGAGGGCTTAAGTGGGCCATATGCAGACTCGATGGGCCGAATGGCCTCCTTCTGCAGTGTATGTTCTATGACTTCAGTCTTGCTAATGAGATTGAAATGAATGCAAATTAGGGTCAATGATATGCTCATCATTTTGGGGCCAGATCTGGAACTCGCTATTGGAAGCAGGCCGGGTGAATCGCAAACTGGTTTGTGCCCAGCGTGAATTTCGATTTTGGCCTTTCCCGCTTTTCATCTGGCATGCCCAGATCCCTGCTGGGTGCAATGCAGTGGTTGAATCGGGCCCTATGTTTCTGTACTCTCCATTTTTGTACTTCATGTTCCCAATCTATGGGCCTAACCACCTTCCCTTCATCTTCTACATTCAAGTAGCAGCGCAGGTGGAAAAGCGGTGAAAAAGACTTATGGATACTTACCTTTATTAACAGAGACATAGAGGGCGGGATTCTCCACTCCCGCGCCGAAGTGCCCACGCCGTCGTGAACGCCGTCGAGGTTCATGACGGCGCGAAACGGCCCCTATCCCGACCGATTCAGGCCCCGACAATGGGCTAGGATCGGGGCCGCGTCATCTACACGCGCCAGGCCTTGTCGCCGTGTAAAGGCGGCGCCGCATAGATGACGCGGCCGGCGCCGCATAACTGGCATCACCCGCGCATGCGTGGTTGCCGTCTTCTCTGACTCTGCCCCGCAAGAAGATGGCGGACGGGTCTTGCGGGGCCGCGGAAGGAAGGAGGTCCTCCTTCAGAGAGGACGGCCCGACGATCGGTGGGCACCGATCGCGGGCCATGCCACATTTGAGGTACCCCCCGGTGCAGGATCCCCCCCCCCCGCAGGCCGCCCCCCCAGCGTTCCCACGCTGTTCCCGACGGCAGCGACCAGGTGTGGAACCCGCCATTTTGGCCTGGCTGCTCGGCCCATCCGGGCCTGAGAATAGCGGGGGTGCTGGAGAATCACCATTTTGTGTGTCTCCGGCCTGCAGCCCGCGGAACTCGACGGGGCCGTTCCCGCCGCTTGGGAGAATCGCGGGAGGCCGTTGGACCGGCGTCCCGGGAAATTTTGGCGACCCATGCGATTCTCCCAACCGGCGCGGGAGTGGAGAATCTCGCCCATAGAGTTTAAGAGCAGGGAGGTTTTTTTAAAAAAAAATTTAGAATACCCAATTCTTTTTTTCCAATTAAGGGGCAATTTAGTGTGGGAAATCCACCTATCGTGCACACTTTAGGTTGCGGGGGTGAGACCCATGCAGACACGGGGAGAATGTGCATACTCCACATGGACAGTGACCTGGGGCCGTGATCGAACCCGGGTCCTCAGCGTCGTGAGGCAGCAGTGCTACCGTGCCACTGTGCCACCCATTAAGAGCAGGGAGGTTATGTTGGAACTGTATCAAACACTGACGAGGCCATAGCCAGAGTATTGTGTGCAGTTCTGGATTCCATATTACAGGACTGATGTGATAGCACTGGAAAGGGTGCAGAGGAGATTTACCAGGATGTTACCTGGGCTGGAGAGTTTTAACTATGAAGAGAGATTGGATAGACTGAGGATGTTTTCCTTGGAGCAGAGGAGACTAAGGGGGCATGATTGAGATGTACAAAATTATGAGGGGCATAGATAGAGTAGACAGGAAGAAACTTTCTCCTTGCTGGAGGAGTCCATGATCAGGGGGCATAGAAGGTAAGGGGCAGGAGGTTTAGAGGGGATGTGAGGAAAAGCTTTTTTTATCCAGAGGGTGGTGGAGGCAGAGGGCCTCATAACATTTAACAAATATTTAGATGCACATTTGCGATGCGAGAGCATATAAGGTTATGGGACAGGTGCTGGAAATGGGATTAGAATACTTAAGTGGTTGTTTTTGACCGGCACAGATGCGATGGGCCGAAGGACCTTTTCTGTGCTGTAGGACTCTGATTCTATGAATAACCAGTTTTGATATTTTCTGGTGGCCTTCTCTGCTCTACCAATGATAGTTGCATCCTTCCACTGATTGGCCCTTTCTGGCAAGTATGTCACTTGAATATCAACCTTTGGCAGTTCTCCTTTGGGACAAATAACTTCATCCAGTTAGTCAGAATTACCAAGTCCCCCTTCAGACACCCTGTCAATGTCCTCAATCTGGTCCTCATAATTCTGTAACATATATGTGTGAGAAGTACTTGGTTCCTCAGAACTTTCAATAACTCTTTGTGAATCTGCAAACTTGTAATTTCTGCCCACTAACCTTGATGCATTTACGCGAACTGGCTGGTTTCCATGCTGCAAAATGATTGTTTTACCATCTGGACCTATAACCTTTCCTGGACTTTTCCACTCATTAAATCCATCTTTTTTATGGTATGCCAATTAAATATGTGAAATCTATCAAACAATAAGTATGGTCTCTTCAAGAGAGTAGATAAGAATTGAACGCTGATCTTGCCCTGCTGATTGGAAGAGCACTTGGGTTCCACTCTGCCCAACACCTCAATGCTCTCAATCCCAAAGCTTTCTCAGCAGCTTGCAATTGCAGATCTCCCTAGCTCTGCTCCCTCAGGCCTTGTCCTGCCAGCAGAGATGTTAGATGGAATTCTACCGTGCCCCCACCAGCGGATTCACATACAGTATAAAGTTATCGTTTCCCCTGACATTGGTGTTGTTGTGATTGCCCTTAAATCCAAGACGGATGGGTACTTCGGTGGCTGCCATGAACTGAGCCGTCGCACAAAAGGTGGCTCTCGCATGAAATCCTCGGTTACGACCTTTTAACGGGCACCAACAATATCTACAACCCTCCAACCTATCCCCCGTTAACCGCACCGACAAGACAAAATGGGAAACAAATTGGCCACCCAGTCGAAAATCCAGCAAAGACGAAGGGGGGAAACCTCAGCCTCGGAGCCGGCAGCCATGCGACTTGGCATGGATCTGGGAAGGGCCAACCCCGCACAGCTCCCAGTGCAGAAGCAGGCGCTGATGGGCAACCTTACGGGCTTCATCACCTCCGAGCTCCAAAGACTCAGGGAAGAGCTGAAAAGAGACTCCTGGCATCCGTCCAGACAGCAGTGGAAGCTGCAACGGCCCCCATGAGGTAAGCAGGTAACCGGTCCAATAAGGTATACTTCAGCAGCTCGGGAAACCCTCTCCATTTCTTCTGTACAAAGTCCCTCACTTGCATTTACCTGAATTTGTTTCCTTTCAGAAGCTCCACCCTCTCCCGCAGCTTTCCAGACTTGCAAACCTCTCCTCCAGGTATAAATCCCTCACCCTCACCAACCCCACCTCTCTCCACCTCCTATGCATGCTATCCGTCTTCCCCTATGGTTCCCACACAACGGTGTCTCCTCAACTGGTTCCACACCATAATCGTGGAATGTACCATTAGGCTCGCTGTGTACCTCCTCAGTGCCAGCGAAAGTGCCGCCTTCACCATGGCCCTCTGTCTAGACCCCCTACAGGACTCTTCTTCCATCCTAACCCATTTTAACCCCTCTCCTTCCCACCACCGCCTCACCTATTCTGCATTTCCTGCCCAATAGTAGTGCAACAGATTTGGTAACACCAATCCCCCCACTTTCTGCCTCTGTAGCAGGGCCCTCTTCAACCAGGGCCCTCTTCACCCTCGTTAGCTTCCCCGCCCATATAAACTCCAAGATCGCTGCATCCAGTTTCTGGAAAAAGGCCTTCGGAATGAAGATCAGGAGGGCCTGGAATACAGACAAAACCCTTGGCAGAACATTCATTTTTACCACCTGGACCCTCCCCGCCATGTCAGGTGTAACGCATCCAATCTCCTAAAGTCCTTCCTAAACTCTTCCGCCAACTTTGTCAGGTACCATTTGTGCATCGTCGCCCACTCCCCTGTCACCTAAACCCCCAAATACCTAAACCTGTCCCACCCCTAAACGACAACACCCCAAGATTGGCTCCCCGCCCTGCCGCATTCACCGGAAACACCTCACTCTTTCCAAAATTCAGCTCATAGCCCGAGAAAGCCCCAAAGCTCTCTAGTATGCCCATAATTCCCCCCATACTCTCCAATGGGTCCGACCCGAACAGCAGCAGGTCACCTTCGTACAGCGACTCCCGGTGTTCCCTACTCCCCCTCACAAACCACTGCTACTGACCCCCTAAGGGCCATCGCCAAGGGCTCTATTGCCAGTGCGAATAGCAGCGGCGACAGCGGACACCCCTGCCTCGTTCCCCTATGCAACCCGAAGCTCCGTGAACTCATCTCATTTATCCGTACACTCGCCACCGGGGCCACGTACAACAGACACACCCACTTCACAAACCTTGGGCAAATCCCAAAACTTCAAACAGGTACGGTACCGCCACTCCGCCCGATCGAACGTCTTCTCTGCATTCATAGTGCTCACTACCTACAGTACCCACCCCTCTGGAGTCATGATCACATTTAATAACCGCCTAATGTTACTGGAAAGCTGCCTGCCCTTCACGGAACCCATTTGGTCCTCTGTGACCTCCCCCGGAATGCACCTTTCCATCCTCCCTGGCACTAACTTAGACAATACTTTGACATCTGTATTTAACAATGATATGGGTCTGTATGACCCACACTCCAACGGGTCCTTCGCTTTCTTCGGGTTTAGAGTGATTGCGCCTTGACATAGTCTCCGGCATCCCCCCCGCCCCTCTTTTCCAGCGCCTCACGAAACATTACCAATAAATGTGATGCCAACTCCATCGCAAACTCCTTATAGATCTCCATCCGGCCATGTGGCCTTCCCCGACTTCATCGCTTTTATGCTCTCCATCACCTCTCTCAGTCCTAGCGGCTCCTCCAGTGCCTGCCTTCTCTCCTCATCCAGCTTTGGGAATTCTAGCACATCCAAAAACTACCCCATACCTCCTTCCTCACCACCCGGATCGTCCCTATATAACTTATCATAGTACTCCCTGAACGCCTCGTTAATCTTCCCCGGCTCCGACACTACCTCCCCTTCCCTGTCCCTAACCTCAGAATTTCCCTGGACGCAGCCTGCTTTCATAACTGATAGGCTAGCATCCGTTATGTTCAGTGACCTTGCCGTTGCAATGATGCACACACAACTACTGGTAATTTAACTAGAGGGGCGGCATGGTAGCACTGTGGTTAGCACTGTTGCTTCACAGCGCCAGGGTCCCAGGTTCGATTCCCGCTTGGGTCACTGTCTGTGTGGAGTCTGCACGTTCTCCCTGTGTCTGCGTGGGTTTCCTCCGGGTGCTCCGGTTTCCTCTCACAAGTCCTGAAAGACGTGCTGTTAAGTGAATTGGACATTCTGAATTCTCCCTCTGTGTACCTGAACAGCCGCTGGAGTGTAGCGACCAGGGGATTTTCACAGTAACTTCATTGCAGTGTTATTGGAAGCCACTTATGACAATATAAAGATTATATTATTATTAAATGTTGATTTATTGATTAACATGTGGAAAGATAACAAACAGAATTCTATGTAGACTAAGTTACTATTTGAGTTTCGTGAATGCTCCTGGAACTACCCTATGTGCGATTATTCTGTTGTACGCCTGACTACCAACTGGCGAGAATCAGGGGCGAAATTCTCCGGTATCGGCGCGATGTCCACCGACTGGCGCCCAAAACGGCGCAAATCAGTCGGGCATTGCGCCGCCCCAAAGGGGCGGAATGCTCCGCATCTTGGGGGCCGAGCCCTAACAAGGGCCTAGGCCCGCGACGGACGAATTTCCGCCCCGCCAGCTGGCGGAAAAGGCCTTTGGTGCCCCACCAGCTGGCGCGGAATTGAAATCTCCGGGCATGCGCAGTGGAGGGAGTCTCTTCCGCCTCCACCATGGTGGAGACCGTGGCGAAGGCGGAAGGAAAAGAGTGCCCCCACGGCACAGGCCCGCCCGCGGATCGGTGGGCCCCGATCGCGGGCCAGGCCATCAAGGGGGCACCCCCCGGGGCCAGATCGCCCCGCACACCCACCAGGACCCCGGAGCCCGCCCGCGCCACCTTGTCCCGCCGGTAAGGTAGATGGTTTAATCTACGGTGCCGGAGAATTCGGCAACCGGCGGGGGCGGGATTCCCGCCAGCCCCCGGCGATTCTCCGACCCGGCGGGGGGGGGGTCGGAGAATTTCGCCCCAGATGTCAAATGACCGATGTCTGACGCCACCAGCTGGTTGGAGGCCGCATTGAGGCCTCACCACAAATCCTGGGTTGGATTCTCCGCACCCCGACGGCAAAATCGCGGCCGTCATACACGCCGTACGGCGTCATACACGCCGCACGGCGTGACGGCTCATCAGGACACGCTGCTCCCCCCCACCCGACCGGAACATCCGACCGGAACACACGACCGGATGGCCGCCCGCCGCTCAGCCCCGAGGTTCGAGTCACGCGATGTGGAGGCGCTCCTGGACGCAGTGGAGCAGAGGAGGGAGGCCCTGTATCCCGGACACGGCCGCAGAGCTGCCCCACGCCACAGACGGCGTCTGTGGAGGGAAGTGGCAGAGGCCGTCACCGCTGTGGCCCTGACACCACGGACAGGCACCCAGTGCCACAAGAAGGTGAACGACCTCGTCAGAGCAGGCAGGGTGAGCCTCCCCCCCCTGCCCGATATCCATGTCCCCCATATCACCCCTCCCCCATATCCCCCATATCCCCCCTCCCCCAAATCCCCCTCCCCATATCCCCCCTCCCCATAACCCCCTTCCCCCATATCCCCCCTCCCCCATATCCCCCATAGCACCCTTCCCCCATATCCCCCATATCCCCCCTCCCCCATATCCCCCCTCCCCCATATCCCCCCTCCCCCATATCCCCCCTCCCCCATATCCCCCCTCCCCATTTCCCCATACCCCCCTCCCCCATAGCCCCCATATCCCCCTCCCCATATCCCCTTCCCCATATCCCCCCTCCCCCATATACCCCCTCCCCCATATCCCCCCCATATCCCCCATATCCCCCCTCCCCCATATCCCCCATCCCCCATATCCCCCATATTCCCCCCCATATCCCCCCTCCCCCATATCCCCCCTCCTCCATATCCCCATACCCCCCTCCCCATACCCCCCTCCCCATATCCCCCTCCCCATATCCCCCTCCCCATATCCCCCTCCCCCATATCCCCCATATCCCCCTCCCCATATCCCCCCTCCCCATATCCCCCATATCCCCCCTCCCCATATCCCCCATCCCCCATACCCCCTCCCCCATATCCCCCCTCCCCCATATCCCCCATATCCCCCCTCCCCCATATCCCCCCTCCCCATATCCCCCTCCCCATATCCCCCCTCCCCATATCCCCCATCCCCCATATCCCCCATATTCCCCCTCCCCATATCCCCCCTCCTCCATATCCCCCATACCCCCCTCCCCCATATCCCCCCCATATCCCCCTCCCCCATATCCCCATATCCCCCCTCCCCCATATCCCCCTCCCCATATCCCCCATTTTCCCCCCCATATCACCCCTCCCCATATCCCTCCTCCTCCATATCCCCCATACCCCCTCCCCCATACCCCCCTCCCCCATATCCCCCCTCCCCATATTCCCCCTCCCCCATATCCCCCATATCCCCCTCCCCATATCCCCTCCCCCATATCCCCCATATCCCCCCTCCCCCATATCCGCCTTCCCACATTTCCGCAAGTGAATCCAGCCCTAACCTTAACCTCTGCAATACACGCGCAACCGATGGTGTGCATTCATATACCTGTCTAACAGTGTTGCCTTTTACCCCTGCCACCAACCCCCCCCACCCCCACAGGAGAAACGCGCACACAACACCAGGGAGCATGTGAGGACTGGAGGAGGCCCCGCTGATGAGAGGCCACTGACCGAACACGAGGAAAGGGCCCTGGAACTGACTGGCAGACCTGAGGACCGGGAGGTTGCTGATGCAGAGGTCGGGGGGCGTACTAGCAAGTGAGCCACCGACAGCCCGTCCCCATATCCCCCCTCCCCTATATCCCCCCTCCCCATATCCCCCCTTCCCCATATCCCCCTCCCCCATATCACCTGATCACTGCCTGCGTGTCTAACCATGCATGCTTCATTGTGTATCGAAGGAGCAAACGTCGAGGCACTCATCCCTGCAGATGCAGACCGCCCACAGGATGCCCCTCGCACACCACGGGAGACGGAGAGACCCGGACCCTCCGGCATGCGACACGCGCAGGATGTCCCTTGGAGACCACTGGAGATGGAGAGACCTGGAGCAACAGGGAGACAACGCCCCCGTCTCGTGCGGGTGCGACGATGCAGGCATGTGCCACCCGTCACAGCCGAGCCAGGACACCACTCCCCAGGACACCACTCCCCAGGACACCACTCCCCAGTACACCACTACCCAGGACACCACTACCCAGGACACCCCTACCCGGGACAGCACTACCCAGGAAGACGAAATACCGGACAGTGACACAGAGTGGATGGGTGGAGACAAACCCCCACCCCAAAGTGCCATGGACTCAGAGTGGGACGAAGAGCACGACACAACGCCACTGCTGTCACCAACACCCTCCACCATCGCAGAAACACTCACCTCGGTTGGGCACTTTAGTGATGAGGCGTCTGGTACACTCACTGGTGTGCACAACACAGCCGTCCCGGTACAGCAGGTGGAGGTAGGAGCAGCAGAGGGGCCGGGCGGTCGGAGGGCAGCCCAGCCCAAGCAAACATCTGCTGCCCAGATGGATCCCGGGTTCCTGGAGTTACCACACCCACACATAGATCCGATGCAACCACCGACCCGGAGACGAGCGAAGAGGGTGACGGCCGGCTTGCGGCGGCTGCATTCGCAGGTGGAGGAGTCCACCCGCGTCCAGGAGCTGGGAGTGGTGCCTGTCATGCGTGCCACCCAGGCCACACCGCACGGGTGGCGTCCGCGGTGGAGGCAATGGGTGCGACGGTGTCAGACATGGGGAACGGTTTGCGAGGCCTGGGGCTTTCCGTGCAGGCGGCGTCTGTGGCCCAGGACTTGGCTGCCCTCTCACAGGATGCCATGAGCCAGTGCCAGCGCCAGATGGCAGAGGCGCTCAACGCCATGGCCCAGTCTCAGCAGTCCATGGCCCAGTCTCTGCAGGCCATGGCCCAGTCTCAGCAGGCCATCGCTGAGGGCATCGGCGCCATTGCCCATGTGCGAGCCGGCGTCGCACAGTCACAGACAGGGTTTGCCAATCCCCTGAGCTCCATGGCTGCAAACCTGCAGACCCCTGTCGATACCAGCACGGGCCTCCAGGACTGGCAGCGCCAGATGTCGGGGGGGCGTCGGATGGCCAGTCCATTCGCATCCCCCACCCATGTAGAGGCCTGGGGGCCATCGGGCACCCCGAGGGAGGAGGAGGTGGTGTGGTCCGTCCCGGCTCCCCCTGTAGGGGAGGTCCCGGAACACCGCGACACCTCGGACTCCCCCCCTTCCGTCCCAGGTGCATCGGGTGGGCAACGGGCAGGACAGGCTGGCAGCTCGCCATCCCAGTCGCCCGGGCCGCAGCCTGGCCCATCTAGGCCAGGACGCCCCAAGAAACGGCCGCCAAAGGGATCCCGTGTCAGAGGGCAGGAATCACAGGAGTCCACCTCCAGTTCTGCTGTACCATCTGGGGAACCACGTAGATGTAGTCATAGGGTCCGTAAGGCCAAACAATTAGACACTGAGTAAGTTGGCACGGGTGCAGGGCACAGATGAGTTTTAGGGGCTAGGTACATGAACTCCTTTCATTATTAAAGTCAATTTTACACCTTCAGAAGCTGCCTTTGTGCTCTGTCCAAAGCGTGCGGGGGTGTCATGTACGTTGAGCGCAAGTGTGTGTGTGAGGGGTGGTCTTACCTCTGCCCCAGGTGAGCCTGCCCCCTCCCCCTGGGCCGCCATCAACATCCCCCTGGGCAGAGGACAGGACCATGCGCTGCAGTGTCACAGCCGCATGCAGGGATGGTCCGGGTGGATGGTGGTACTGTGGCCATGGGTCAGACATAGTCCAACGATGTGGAGCCAGGAGCTCATCGCAGGGCGGGTTGTCATCATCCTCCATGGCCTGCAATAGACACGTGTCCACCGGCAACTGTGTGAGCCCGGCCGTTGTGCCGCAGGTGGATCAGCAATGGGGGGATGGTGTGCATGCGGGTGGGGTGGGTGGGGTTCGGGAGGGGGGTGAGGGTGCTGGATGGGTGGGGGGTGTGGATGGTCGGCTGTTGCCGTGTGTGTGGTCTATGGCCATACTACCCGATTCCCACGCCCATCTAGTCAGTGAAGCGGGCGGCTATCAGCCTGTCCCATGCCTGCTGGCCCAGCCGGTAACGGTGGACAGCCACCCGCCCATGTCTAGCCCGCCTGCCCTGACCATTGCCCCCATCCCCCTGATCTGGGGAGGACTGCGCCTCTTCCTGCTGCTCCTCCACTCCGCCCTCCTCTGCCTGCGGCACATCGCCCCTCTGTTGGGCTATGTTGTGCAGGACGCAACACACCACAATGATGCGGCCGACCCTATCTGACCGATACTGGAGGGCGCCCCCAGAGCGGTCCAGGCACCTGAAATGCATCTTCAGCACACCAAAGCACCTCTCTATCACTCCCCTTGTCGCTCCCTGGGCATCATTGTAGCGGTTCTCCGCCTCATTGCGTGGCCTCCGTACAGGCGTCATCAGCCACGATCGCAATGGATAGCCCCTGTCGCCCAGCAACCAGTCCCTCAGCCGGGGATGGCGTCCCTCGTACATGCCGGTGATGGATGACCGCAACAACACGTATGAGTCGTGTACACTGCCCGGGTAACGGGCGCAGACGTGCAGGATCATCATGCGGTGGTCGCAGACCACCTGTATGTTCATCGAATAGCTCCCCTTCCTATTGGTGAACACGGCCCTGTTATCTGCAGGTGGCCGCACGGCGACGTGCATCCCATCGATTGCGCCCTGGACCATGGGGAACCCGGCCACGGCAGAGAAGCCCACGGCCCGGGCATCTTGGCTGGCCCGGTCCACAGGGAAGCGGATGTAGCGGTGCGCCATGGCATATAGGGCGTCTGTCACTGCCCGGATGCACCGATGCACCGATGTCTGCGATATGCCGGACAGGTCCCCACTCGGTGCCTGGAATGACCCCGTTGCATAAAAGTTCAGGGCCACCGTAACCTTGATGGACACGGGGAGAGGGTGTCTCCCGCCGGTGACAGGTGTGCCAGCAGGTGGCAGATGTGTGCCACGGTTTCCCGCCTCATCCGGAGTCTCCTCCTGCATTCCCGGTCCGTGAGGTCCTGGTATGACTGCTGGGGCCGGTACACACGGGGCGCCCTCGGGTGCCGCCGTTGCCGTGGGGCCACGACGTCCTCGTCCTGTCGGTCAGGTGTCCCTCCAGCCTGGGCGGCTGCCGCCTGTCCCTCTGCGGTAGCCTGCGCCGCCTCTCTGGCACGCTCCTCCTCCTCCTCATCCAGGGCAACATAGACATTAGCGGCTGCCACCACGGCGGCCAACATCGCTGGCTGATCGGAAAACATGACGGCCTGGTGGGGGGGGGGAACGACGACATGTCATCATTGCCCATACCCCCTCCTCCCCCCAGCCAGGTGGCATGGACCGCATGGGTCCAACTGTTGGAGGCTGGCACCTGGCCAGGTGGACCAACTCACTTGCCCTCGCAGCCCCCCTCCCCGGCACGGACCCCCCCATCCTCCTCCCCGGCATGGACCCCCCCCATCCCCCCTCCCCGGCACGGACCCCCCCATCCTCCTCCCCGGCACGGACCCCCCCCATCCTCCTCCCCGGCACGGACCCCATCCTCCTCCCCGGCACGGACCCCCCCATCCTCCTCCCCGGCACGGACCCCCCCATCCTCCTCCCCGGCACGGATCCCCCATCCTCCTCCCCGGCACGGACCCCATCCTCCTCCCTGGCACGGACCCCCCCCATCCTCCTCCCCGGCACGGACCCCCCCATCCTCCTCCCCGGCACGGACCCCATCCTCCTCCCCGACACGGACCCCCCAATCCTCCTCCCGGGCACGGACCCCCCCATCCTCCTCCCCGGCACGGACACCCCCATCCTCCTCCCCGGCACGGACCCCATCCTCCTCCCCGGCATGGACCCCCCCATCCCCCCTCCCCGGCACGGACTCCCCTATCCTCCTCCCCGGCACGGACCCCCCCATCCTCCTCCCCGGCACAGACCCCATCCTCCTCCCCGGCACGGACCCCCCCCATCCTCCTCCCCGGCACGGACCCCATCCTTCTCCCCGGCACGGACCCCCCCATCCTCCTCCCCGGCACGGACCCCCCCATTCTCCTCCCCGGCACGGACCCCCCCCATCCTCCACCCCGGCACAGACCCCCCCAACCTCCTCCCCGGCACGGACCCCCCCATCCCCCCTCCCCGGCATGGACCCCCCCCATCCTCCTCCCCGGCACGGACCCCCCATCCCCCCTCCCCAGCACGGACCCCCCCATCCTCCTCCCCGGCACGGACCCCCCCATCCCCCCTCCCCGGCACGGACCCCATCCTCCTCTCCGGCACGGACCCCCCCATCCCCCCTCCCTAGCACGGACCCCCCTATCCTCCTCCCCGGCACGGGCCCCCCATCCCCCCTCCCCGGCACGGACCCCATCCTCCTCTCCGGCACGGACCCCCCCATTCCCCCTCCCTAGCACGGACCCCCCCATCCTCCTCCCCGGCACGGGCCCCCCATCCCCCCTCCCCGGCACGGACCCCATCCTCCTCCCCGGCACGGACCCCCCCATCCACCCTCCCTGGCACGGAACCCCCCCTCCCCGGCACGGGCCCCCCCATCCCCCCTCCCCGACACTCATCCTCCCGTCCCCGGCACGGACCCCCCTCCCGGCACTTCCCCGGAGCCCAGCCCACTCTAACCCCCCCCCCCGCCGCACACACACACACAAAACCCTACACACACCTCTCCCCAACACATTCAGACTGCGGCCACGCCATCGCCTGTCCAGCGGCCAACCCCCCAGGCCGTCACCCACCTCCACGCTGGTCGGCGTAAACCTTGAGCACAGGTTGACGCCGATTAAAAGGTTTGATTTACGCCGACGTGACCCGTCATCACGTCGACGGGACTTCGGCCCATCTGGACGGGAGAATATCGGCAGGCCCAAAATCGATTGCCTTGCGCCCACCCGTGCCATTCCCCGAGGTCTGCGGCGCCATTGACGCCCCGCCGACTTTTTTCCCTTCGGAGACTTCGGCGGGCGGCGGGGGCGGAATTCACGGCGTCCAACGGCCATTCTCCGACCCGCTGGGTGGTCGAAGAATTTAGTCTCAATAATGGAGAATCCAGCCCCTATTCCTGTGTTTTGTTGCAATGAAATGAAAATTGCTTATTGTCACAAATAGGCTTCAAATGAAGTTACTGTGAAAAGCCCCTAGTCTCCACATTCCGGCACCTGTTCAGGGAGGCTGGTACAGGAATTGAACCGTGCTGCTGGCCTGCCTTGGTCTGCTTTAAAAGCCAGCGATTTAGCCCTGTGCTAATGCTGAGTCATAGTAGTTCTGAGCCAACAAACTTTGATGAAATACAGGTCAAGCTTAATAAATTGTAAAGCTTTGAGAATGTAATAAAATTGGTGAGTGACTGCACTCTGGTTGATACTAAAAACCTCGACTTTGAAATCATTTGATTTGAGCCCCCGCAAGAAATATGTGACTAAAATGAAAACTCCATGGGAATAGATTATAAAATGGATAGTGGATTGACTAGCTGATACAAAAATAAAGTCCTGGTCAATTGCCGTGATTCTAACTAGATAGCTGTGACAGCTAGTATTCCCCAGGGATTGAGACTGAGCTACTGCCAGTCATAACACATATACATAATCTTGGTAAAATGTTTTGAGTTTTCAGATACAAAATTGTGTGCGGAATCTAATAAAATTCAAAGACATGACCCAGCAACTGAATGAATGAGTGATGCCGCAAAAGGAAGAGTCAGGCACAGTGAGGCTAAGGCAGCATTAATTAACATAAAATTCGAATGATCTAGTATTTTAATTGAATTAAGAGAAAACCTTTCGTCGTGACTGAGCAAGCAATGAACATATGATTGAACAGTCTCTGACAATCCCTTTGAAATCAAAAATCCCTTGGAACATATTTCAAAAGAATCACATTTATTAAGGAACAGGTCGTCAGATTTTTAATGATTGCAATAGAATGAATGCGCAAACCAACACAGAGGGGTTAAAGATGCTTGGCTGTTACAGCAGGCTCCATCTCCAGCAACACAATGCTAGGATGTAGATTAGAATCAAGAAACAGAAAAAGATTCCAACACTTGCAGAAACAATGGACTGAACTTTACTGAGGGCTTCAGGGTGCCAGTATTGGGATGGAAAGCAGGCCCCAAACCCCCCTTGCCGGCAGTGGGACTGCCTTGGTGATTTTACTGCATGCCATCTCCTAACTGGCTGCCTTCAGGCCAATTAAGAATGCTGGATGGGTTCCTGGTGCTGCTGGCCTAGAGAGAGCTAGCAGCTCGGAAGCCTCAGCAGTCTCTCAAGGAGAGGTAGTCGCTGCTGAGGCAGGGAGGAAACCTCGAGCCACTGACTGGTAAGTAAATGAAAAAATGAAAAAGGCAAGGGACAGAATGTCGAAGGGGAACTCGGAGGAGATCATTGGAGTCACCGGGGGTACCGTCCCTGCTCACTGCCCCCTCATTGGACCATTGAGCTTTGGGCTCTGATGGACCTGATGTACAGAGGGTTGTCCTTATTAAGCTGGCAGCCTCCACACGTTTGCCACTGGGTAAGTGCTGGTAAAGTGGGTCTTTAATAAAGCTTATAATTTTGCAAATAGGTTGCAAGCTTGTTTGGAGAGGGCAGTCAATCTACCTCACAGCCTGTCGCTGGGAAAATGCTCAGGGTGAGGATGGGCAGGGAATTGTCCTGATGCGACTCCCTGTTATTTGACCCTTTTGCCCCACAACCTACCAACTTGGGGGCTGGTAATATTCAGTCCATGGGAACTGGAGATTCACTGCAGAAACCCACCAAGGCACCTTCTAAACCCACAACCGTTATCTAGAAGGGCAAGCGCAGCAGACACTTGGGAACACCACCACCTGGAAGTTCCCTTCCCAGTCACACACCAACCTTGGAAATATATTGCAGTTATTTCACTGTTGCTGGGTCAAAACCTGTAACTCCCTCCCTAACAGTATGGTGTGCCTACCTATGCCACAGGAACTGCAGAGGTTCAAGAAGGCAGTGCATCACTACTTTCTCAAGAGCAATTAGGGATGGGCAAGCTTTACTAGCATAGCCAGTGATACCCTGTGGTAGTATGCATTAGGAGTCATGTGGGACTGTGAAGCCGTGATGTCATTGGCTGACAGATCCCGGGTCTTGGTTGGCCGTTGACCTCTAGCTCCGCCCTGAAGGTGGAGTATAAGAACCAGGAGTCCTCCCCCGCAGGCAGTCTACTACTGAACTGCGGGGGAACAGTCACGCTTAATAAAGCCTCATCGACTTCACTCTATTCGTCTCGCGGAGTCTTTGTGCGCTACAATTTATTAAGCGTGACTAAAGGACTATGGAGCTCAGGATCATCCCGGAATGCCTGAGGATCAGCCCCCACGCAGTGAACGCAGCAGCAGCTTTCAAGCACTGGCAGACTTGTTTCGAGGCCTACCTCAGAACAGCCCCCGGCCGGATCACAGAAGACCAAAAACTACAGGTCCTGCACTCGAGGTTAAGCACGGAGATTTTCTCTCACATCGAAGACGCAGAGGATTTCCAGACGGCGTTCGCAGCACTAAAAAGTCTCTATATTCGCCCAGTAAACCAGATCTACGCTCGCTATCAACTCGCAACGAGACGGCAAAGTCCCGGAGAATCGATAGATGAATTCTACGCCGCGCTACTAATTTTGGGACGGGCCTGCAGCTGCCCGCCGGTGAACGCAAATGAACACACGGACTTGTTAATGCGCGATGCTTTTGTGGCTGGTATGAACTCCTCCCAAATCCGCCAAAGACTTTTAGAAAAAGAGTCGCTACGACTCTCAGAGGCACGGGCCCTAGCAGCCTCCCTAGACGTGGCCGTGCGAAATACCCGCGCCTACGGCCCCGACCGCGCGGCAGCCCATTGGGCTCTGTACGCACCCGTCGCGACAAACCCACCCCCCCCCAGACACCCCACAGGCTTGCGCGGTTCAAACGCCAAGTCGCACCGGGGGAGCCCGCTGCTATTTCTGCGGCCAGGCGAAACACCCCCGGCAGCGCTGCCCGGCCCATGCAGCGATCTGTAAGAGCTGCGGGAAAAAGGGCCATTTCGCGGCTGTGTGCCGGTCCCGGGAGGTCACCGCGGTCCCAGGAGAACAGGGAGCCCTGCACGCCTTTTACGCTCCCCAACCCCCCCCAGCGCCCCATGTACGACCCGCAGGCGCAACCACCTTGGGTCCCGACCACCGCTCTCCCCGGAGAACAGGGAGCCCTGCACGCCTTTTACGCTCCCCAACCCCCCCCCCGCGCCCCATGTATGACCCGCCGGCACTACCACTTTGGGTCACGGCCACCGCTGTCCCCAGAGAAGAGGGAGTCCTGCGTGTTCCTAATGCTCCCCAACCCCCCCCCAGCGCCCCATGTGCGACCCGCAGGCGCCGCCATTTTGGGTCCCGGCCACCACGAGGGGAGGAGGGGCGCCGCCATCTTGTGACCCCCCAGCCATGTGCGATGCATGGGGGCAGCCATCTTGTTCACCCCCGACGCCATCTTGGACGGCAACAACGGACCCCAGCGTCGACGGCTCCACGGGGTTCGAAGAAGACGCTCAACCATTACAACCACGGCTGGCTTCAATGACGCTGGACCAAGCACGGCCCCGGACGCTCCAGACGACGACGACAACGGTGTTGATAAACGGGCACGAGACACCATGCCTGGTCGACTCCGGGAGCACGGAGAGCTTTATCCACCCCGACACGGAAGTCCTCCTCTGGAACGTCGCTGCCGACCTGGCTGGCGGCCCCAGGACCCATCTTGCTCCGAAAACATGTGCGGGCGCACAAGTCGGACCCGTTGGTCGAAAGGGTTCACCTCCTTCACGCGAACCCGCAGTACGCTTACGTGGAGTACCCCGACGGCCGACAGGACACGGTCTCCCTGCGAGATCTGGCGCTCGCTGGCAACACACACACCCCCCCGACACCAATCACCCCCTTCCTGCCACCGCCGCACCCCGCGACCGCCCCCTTCCCAGGAGGGTCAGTCCTCCTCCCAGGCCCGACCAGGAGTGAAGCCCAAGCTGAAACCGTAAGGCTCCCGGAGACGACAACACCGGAACAAGCACCACCACCACCACCGGGGCCGAGGTGATCGACACGGACGACCAGACCGCCCGACCAACTTGTGGCGTCGATCTAACACTACAATATGTGGACTTTTAACGAGAACATTTTGTCTTTTTCTCCTGACGATTACTGTAAATAGTTCGAAACAAAAAGAAACCTTGTACATACTGTAATAACATGCGAAAGTTTTCCTCCCAGGACCAGCCTTGTAAACCCTTACCACCATGCGAAGCATCACCCCGCCGGGTTCATTTTTAACAAGGGGTGAACGTGGTAGTATGCATTAGGGGTCATGTGGGACTGTGAAGCCGTGATGTCATTGGCTGACAGATCCCGGGTCCTGGTTGGCCGTTGACCTCTAGCTCCGCCCTGAAGGCGGAGTATAAGAACCAGGAGTCCTCCCCCGCAGGCAGTCTACTACTGAACTGCGGGGGAACAGTCACGCTTAATAAAGCCTCATCGACTTCACTCTATTCGTCTCTCAGAGTCTTTGTGCGCTACATACCCATAATCCCAAGAATGCACAAAAAAGGAAGCCATTAAGGCCTTCAAGATGTTCCGCCATTTAATTGCATCTTAGCTGATTTATATCTTAACACCAGGTTAAAGTCCAACAGGTTTGTTTCAAACACCAGCCCTCGGAGCACTGCTCCTTCCTCAGGTGAATGAGGAAGGAGCTGTGCTCCGAGGGCTGGTGTTTGAGACAAACCTGTTGGACTTTAACCTGGTGTTGTGGGACTTCTTGCTGTGCTCACCCCAGTCCAACGCCGGCATCTCCACTTCATTATATCTTAACTTCATCTAGCCACCTTTGTTCCATATCACTAGCACCTTGCCAAACAAACATCTTTCTCTCTGCATTTTGACACTTTCAGCTAAGGTCCAGCATCAGCAGATTAATTTCGGCGGGGGAAGGGGGGAAGAGTTCCAGATTCCCACTCTTCTTTGTGTGAAGGAGTGCTTCCTGGCATCACCCCTGAACAGCCTGGCTCTCATATTAATGTTATTTCCCCATGCTATTCCCTCCTCCACCAGAGAAAATAGTTTCTCTCTATCTGCCCGATTAATTCCTTTAATCACCATAAACATCTCAATTTGATCACCTCTTAATCATCTATACTGCAAGAAACATAAACCTAATCTATTCAACTGATCCTCATAATTTAATCCTGGTAGGAGTTATCTATCGACCCCTTGATAGCACTGATTTAGTATTAGGGATGGTGTTATGATCTTTGGCCAGACCTCGGGATGTGGGGGAGATTCGGTTAGGGACCAATGACGTTTGTTTAAAGTAGACACAACATTCCACAAGTTCTGAACAAAGAAAAATAAACTTCACTATACCAGCTTAGTAAGATAGTCCAATTTACAAGATCTTCTCATAGTCTAACATTCAGGGTAAGTATGAAATCTGATTCCATGGATTTCTCAACACATGACCAAGATGTTTTTCACACTGTTTGTAACATTCTCACTGAAACATCACCTTTCACGCGAGGCTTTCCAATCCCCACTTTTGAAGATCTCTCTTTGGAATTCTCGCCAAAAATCGCACCCAGTCGGCCAGCTTTAACAATGGCCCACTTCACGTTTCAATCTCGCCTTCTGAGATTTCTTCTCCCTGGATTTTCGAGGACACGCAGCTAACTTTCAGATCAATCACAGTATTGTTACGGGTGTAGAAGGAGTCCACTTAGCCCATCGATCTGGAGAGGGACAGTATTGAGGAAGCAGGGGGGCTGCAGAAAAACTTGGACAGGCTACAAGAGTGGGCAAAGCAGTGGCAGATGGAATACAATGTGGAAAAGTGTGAGGTTATACACTTTGGAAGAGGAATAGAGGCATAGACTATTTTCCAAATGGAGAAATGCCTCGGAAATCAGAAGCACAAAGGGACTTGGGAGTCCTTGTTCACGATTCTCTTAAGGTTAACGTGCAGGTTCAGTCGGCAGTTAGGAACGCAAATGCAATGTTGGCATTCATGTCGAGAGGGTTAAAATACAAGACTGGGGATGTGTTTCTGAGGCTGTATAAGGCTCTGGTCAGACCCCATTCAGGGTATTGTGAGCAGTTTTGGGCCCTGTATCTAAGGAATGATGTTCTGGCCTTGGAAAGGGTCCAGAGAAGGTTCACAAGAAGGATCCCTGGAATGAAGAGCTTGTTGTATGAGGAACGGTTGAGGACTCTGGGTCTGTACTCACTGGCTTTTAGAAGGATGTGAGGGAATCTTATTGAAACTTACAGGATACTGCGAGGCCTCAATATAGTAGACGTGGAGAGGATGTTTCCACTTGTAGGAAAAACTAGAACCAGAGGACACAATCTCAGACTAAAGGGACGATCCTTTAAAACAGAGATGAGGAGGAATTTCTTCAGCCAGAGGGTGGTGAATCTGTGGCACTCTTTGCCGCAGAAGGCTGTAGAGGCCAAATCACTGAGTGTCCTTAAGACCGAGATAGATATGTTCTTGATTAATAAGGGGATCAGGGGTTATGGGGAGAAGGCAGGAGAATGGGGTTGAGAAAAATATCATCATGATTGAATGGCGGAGCAGACTCGATGGGCCGAGCGGCCTCATTCTGCTCCTATGTCTTATGGTCTCATGATGCCTGCAATGGCTCTCCAAACACGCATTATAATTTAGTGCCATTCCCCTGCCTTTTCCCTGTACCCCTGCACATCGTTTCCATTCAAACAGCCTCTCGAATGCCTCGATTGAAGCTGCCTCTACCACATTTCCAGGCAGTGCATTCCAGGCCCCAACCCCTCATTGTGAAAAAGTTTTTTCTCACATCACATTTGCTTCTTTTGCAAATCACTTTAAATCTGTGCCCTCTCGTTCTCGATCCTTTTACATGCAGGGACAGATTTTCCCTATTTATTCTGTCCACCCCCTCATAATTTTAACGTAGCCAAATCTTGAAATTCAAGACACCTGCATTTAGAATAATGCCTCAAAATTCCATGGGGTTTTGAACAAACAAAACAAACTTTACTGTACAAGTTCAGAAGGATAAAACAGTTTACAGGAGCTATCTTATACTCTAACATTCAGGGAAAGTATGAGGTACATGTGGATAAACTGTAATCAAATACACCACATTAGATGGTGTATGACAGATGCAACAAAAACAGATTCCATGAATTTGTCAACCACCCACCCAGGCATTAGTCCCATTATGAGAATTGCCTCAATTTATGTTATGATCCTTGGCTAGTCCACAAGACGTGGCAGGGAGATCCAGTTCGGTATCAAAAAATGTTTTGTCTAAAGTAGATCCATTTTGAGAGTCAAGATGCCTACCAAGTGAATAAAGCTACGAGATTCCATGGGTAAGTAAAAATAAACTTCACTATGCAAGGTCAGAAAGGTAAAACAATTTACAACATTTATCTTACATGCCAATGTTCATGGTAAGTATGAAGTCCGATCCATTAATTATTCTCTCCAACTACCCCCTCAGCTCCTTTAATCACCTTAAACATCTCAATTTGAACATCCTTTAATCTTCTATAATGCAAGAAACATAAACCAAGTCTATTCAATTGATATTCAGAATTAAATCTTGTCGGGAGTTACCTACAAACCCCCTGACAGCACTGATGTAATATTTGGATGCATAAATACAAAGATCAGCAAAAGCATGCAGAAAAAACAGTTATAATGATTTCAATTTTCTCGTAGATTTTGAGACATGAAGCGACTTGTAGCATCGCGACAGTGAATTGCACACGTCCACCAGGACAATTTTCTGAAACAAAACATTTGAACCAGATAACAGGGAATACTACACTTAATAATGAGTTACAAGCTGGAATTTATAAATCATCTGGCAGTATGATAGCGTCTTATAAACAGTGAACATTTATGAATCATCTGGCAGCAAGGTAGCATCTTATTGTTGCTAATTTTCTCCTTGGTTCAATTGCTCTGTTTTATTACCTTTGCTCTTGAGTCGCCAGGTATCTTTATGATACCGGCACGAGGTTCAAGTCCGAGTAATGATCAATAATCCAATACACCGATTAGTAAGATTTAAATCAAAGCACATTTATTATACACAGTAATCGCTACTCATGCACAAATTCTACGTCTAAGCTACTTCTACAACTAACAGGCCTATACTTAACTTTGAACTGGCCCACCAGGTCAGGGAAACAAATGGCCTTTTGTTCGGGTTCTGAGTCTGCGGGATTCGAAGTTGGTATGGATTGGTAGCTAGGAGCGCCTATCTCGTAGCGAGCATTGAGTTAAGACTTACGATTTTGATGATCACTGGAGTCACTGCACCGGTCACGGTCAATGTTGGTTCGTTGTTGCTGAGTGACCCGGGCAGTGAAGAGAGCTGAAGAGAGCGATTTGAACTTGGGGCTTAACTCTTATAGTCCCCAGGGGATTCCCACCTTTCGGGGCGGACCCTGTACCTGGTCCCAAGTGATTGGACTTTGTCCCAGTCGCTTGGTTCGATTTTCTCCAATACTGGAGCGGTTCCCTGATCGATGAGCTGTCTTGAGGTGCTCGTTCACCTCCTTTGTGTTGGCTCCTGCTGGCGCCGAGGAGTCTGGCTTTGCTTTGTGTGTCAAAAATGTTACTTATTGTTCCCGGGGATTGCTCATCAGTATGCAGATGGCTGTTTACTTTGTTATGCTGATGGTCGCTGGTATCGATGTTGTCTGGGTTTTGCAGAGGTAAATGCACAGCAAACCTGCAGCTGCTGGTTTTTGTCTTGTTGGCTGACTTTCCCATCAGCCTTTGCCGTTCGCCATTTTAAATCGGGAGTTGGCCACTTTAGGTGGCTACATTATAAACAGTGAACATAATGTGAGTTTGACTTTAAGTTTCAGAAGGAGAAAGGTTATACCTTGAAAGATCACAAGAGTAAAATTAGGAAACACTTCTGCACAAAAAGGGTGTTACTAGTTTCGAACTCTCTTGCACAAACAGATGCTAGATCACAGTTCCAGGAGGTTGCTGCAGCAGTTCCTCGATAGTGTCCAAGGCCTAACTAATTTCAGCTGCTTCATTGATGACCGTTCTTCCATCCTAAGATCAGAAGTGGGATGTTCACTGATGATCGCACAGTGCTCAGCACCATTTGTGACTCCTCAGATACTGAAGCGTTCCATGGCTATAAACAGTAGGATCTGGGCAACATTCAGGCTCGGGCTGATAGGGACAGGTAACATTCATACCACATAAATGTCAGGCAATTACCATCTCCAACAAGAGAGAATCTAACTATCTCCTCTTGACATTCAATGGTATTTCAATGGCTGAATCCCCACCATCAATACCCTGGGGGCTACCATTGGCCAGAAGCTGAACTGCACTAGCCATATAAATACTATGGCTACAAGAGCAGGCCAGAGGCTGGGAATTGTGTGGTAAAAAACTGATTGCCTGCCTCCCCAAAAAACTCACCGCCTGTCCACCATCTACAAGGCACAAGTCATGAGTGTGATGAAACACTCCAATTACCTGGCTGAGTGTACTTCCAACAACACTCAAGACACCGTCCAGGCCAAAGCATCCAACATGATTAGCACCCCATATATCACCTTCTAGATTCACTTCTTCCACCACCGACATATAGTGGAAGCAATGTGTATGTTCTACAAGATGCATTGCAGCAACAAGGTTCCTTTGACAGCACGTTCCAAACCCATGATCTCTACCACCTAGAAGGACAAGGGCAGCAGGTGAAAGGGCACACCAATACCTGGATTTTCCCCTCCAAATTACTGACCATTCTGACTTGGGAATGTATCCCCGTTCCTTCACTGCCTCTGGGTCAAAATCCTGGGACTCCCTCTCTAACAGCACTGTGGGTGTACCTACACTACATGGACTGCAATGGTTCAAGAAGGCAGCTCATCACCACCATCGTAAGGAATTAGGAAAGGGCAATAAATGCTGGTATTGTCAGTGATGTTCACATTCAATGGATGATTGAAAATTAAAATAGAAAGGACATTAATTACCTGGCATGAATTTCCCACTTGTCTTCCTGAAGGAGTTGCGCCCCGTACCTGTGTGTTACTTTTCTGGTAATTGACACAACTTAAATGGCACCGAAAAGAGTGTCAGTCATGTTAGTAGAGAACAATTCAAATACTGATGTACTCGTCAAATAACTGCCATTGAAAACACTCTAGTTTCTGTAAATATATGTTATAAAAAACTTGGCACACCTTTTGCACAAAGTATCCTGAAAGTGTTAGAAATGACCCATGGTTGTGTAATTAACTAGACTGGAGCTATATTTACTTAGTACAAACATAATCTAATTACATAACACGTATAAAGGGTTATTACATCTTCCTTCTATTTATACTGAACTTTTGATAAACTTCTAACTTACTGAAAAAATGGCACTGCCATTAAATTTGACAAGTTCCGAACAGAGTGCAGCAGAATTTAAGTTCTTTCAAATACTTACCTCTGCTTTTCCATTTCAGCGAGGGCAAAGAAGCTACAACTTTGTTCCCGAGAGGTTGTCTGGTGGTGGAGTTTGAATCCAGAGTGGATAATGTCACAGGTTGCCTTAAACAGAATGTGCAAAGAGTGGTTGGGTTCTAACTTTCTCAAACTTTTGTTAGATCCTCACCTGCCAGTCCATTAGAAATCCATTAGCATACTAAAACACCTGAGCCCCAGATCAAACATTGCTTGACTGACAGCTCTGATCTTTGCAGTCAGTTTCATAATGCTTATTTACACTCAGCCAAAAGGTTTCAAGGGCTGCCCTTTCTGTTTTTGATACTTTAAAGGGTCTGGATAATTGACACTTTTATTGGGCTGCACTGAAAGTATTTTTTGAACACAATGGAAGGTAATGAATGAATTTTTTTTTTAAAAGCTTGTTTTATACATCCTATTGGCACTATCAATAGGGTTCATTGGTTCTATACAGTGTATAATGGATCAATGGGGATAGAAGTGCTATAGTATGACATAGGGGCATGAGGGCCCATGGGAGTAGATGGAGAGGCATAGCTTGGCCTAGGGGGCATGATGGGTCATGGGAGTGCGAGTGCGTGGCATGGAAGGGGCATGGGAGAATTTGGAGGGTGAGGGGTGAGGGCTAGTGGAACTTTGTAACTTTACTTTAATTGGGACAATGCCCCACGACACCGAGGTGGACCTTTAAACCCCACTCTGCCCCCAGCAGCCCCTGTGGCTGCATCTGAGCTCTGTCCTGGGTCAGCTGCCCCAACACCAGCCCACTGTACCACCGTGTCGGCCCCCCCTGCCTTCTGCTACCCACCTCAGTGATGAAAAGCCAGCCCTTAATATCCATTACCTGTAACTGAAATTTTCAGAGAGGAAAGTATATGGTTATGACTTGGATAGATTAAGATAGAAGTTGAAATATGAATCTCAACAAATCTTAAAATATTATTTCAAAAATATGTAGACTTTCATGATTTGACGAATATAAAATGAGCTTTTCAGGCAGTGATGGCATTTAGTAGTGAAATCAAATTAGTATCTTGTTAAAATCAAAGTGATGTCTCATTCAACAAAGTATAATATTTCTCGGGTTTTTACAGACTTCAGCAGTGTAAGAGTGGAAGTCATAATTACGGTGAAGATTGCAGGCTGTGGGACTGCTGCAGTGCATCCAACCTATTGAGGAGGATAGATGCATTGACACCAAAGTTGCTATCAGTTTCAGTGGAGTAATTGGACAAATGCTGACAGTTTCACTGTCATTACCATTGCAAATCCTGAGCCATTAAAATTGAAATCAGTGAGAATCTCAGTGTGGGAAATAATGATGCTTGAACCAAGCCTGGTGAAATAGCCTAATTCTAATTCAGACTGATTCCTAGGATTGGCAGGGTTAGGGTTCAGTTTATCATATGACCACTGACCATCCAATCCTCTTACCATCCCCCCCCCCCCCCCCCCACCTCACAGAGTAACTGATGCCCTCCAGACTAAACAGCTGTCACCAACAGACACCCCCCTCCCCCCCCCCCCCCCCACTGACTGGCCACCTGATCCTAACAAGCCCTGACCAATCGCCCCCCCCCCCCCCGCACTGATCACCTGACCCTAACACCCCCCCCCCACCAAACCACCCTGCCCCCAACTGCCCACCTGACTCTACACCCCCCACTTACTAACTGACACTTCCTACTGACTGCCCAACCCTAACACCCCGCCCAGACCAACTGATACGCCCCTCACTGACCACCTGACCCAACTCCCCACTGACCAGCCCAACCCCCCACACTCGCTGACCACACAACCATTACCCCTCATTGACCAACCAAAACACCAGTCTCCACCAACTGACCATACCCTCACCCAACCCCAATCCTACCCACTTAAACCTTACCAGCTTACCTTCTCCCTCGCATCTGACAGTGGCCGGACCTGCTTTAAATGTACCTGCTTTATGGCAGCTACTGACATTAAAAAAGGGGGTAGGTTCCTTCCCTTCGACGCTCCAGTCCTTGGCACATGGCCTCAGGAACTCACTGTAATCGACAGTTCATGCCTAAATTAAGTCGGAAGGGCATGCTAGAAAGGAGCAGCTTCATTTCAAGGTGGGTGGCACAGTAGCACAGTGGTTAACACTGTTGCTTCACAGCTCCAGGGTCCCAGATTCGATTCCCGGCTTGGGACACTGTCTGTGTGGAGTCTGCACGTTCTCCCCGTGTTTGCGTGGGTTACCTCCGGGTGCTCCGGTTTCCTCCCACAGTCCAAAGGTGTGCAGGTTAGATGGATTGACCATGCTAAATTGCCCTTAGTGTCCAAAAAGGATAGTGTGGAGTTAAGTGGGGGTGCTCTTTCAAAGGCAGACTCAATGGGCCAAATGGCCTCCTTCTGCACTGTAAATGCTATGATATGATATGAGGTAAGAAACTAAGAATGGACAATTGGACTCTGATTATTATTCCACGGAAGTCACGCGCATTGTTATTTCAAGCCCAGCTCCAGGCAATGTAGGCTGACATGACAATGTAGCACACCCTGATTGGAGGTGCTATCCTTTGTGTGGTGATTTTAAAAAGCTTCATTTAGTTGCTTAATTTAATACAGTCATTGCATCACAGATTAGCACTCGATTAAGAGGCTTAAGGGTAAGAAGGCAGAGGGCAGCACAGTGGTTAGCACTGCTGCCTCATGGCACCAAGGACCCGGATTCGATCCTGGCCCCGGGTCACTGTCGGTGTGGAGTTTGCACATTCTCCCCGTGTCTACTTGCGTCTCACGCCCACAACCCAAATATGTACAGGGTAGGTGGATTGGCCATTCTGAATTGCCCCTCAATTGGAAAACATGTATAATTGGGTACTCTAAATTTTTTTTTTAAAGTAAGAAGGTAGGTCATTCATTTGAGGAATAAAGTGTGAAGAAATTCAGGCAAGTAGAGGGGAAAAATTGTCTTTTGAGTTGTCTGAGACATGGGGCGTCATTCTCCGACCCCCCGCCGGGTCGGAGAATGGCCGTTGGCCGCCGTGAATCCCGCCCCCGCCCCCGCCGAAGTCTCCAGTACCGGAGATTGGGGGGGGACGGGAATCGGGCCGCGCCGGTTGGCGGGACCCCCCGCTCAATTCTCCGGCCCGGATGGGCCGAAGTCCCGCCCAGAAATTGCCTGTCCCGCCGGTGTAAATCAAAGCTGGTATTTACCGGCGGGACCAGGCGGCTTGGGCGGGCTCCGGGGTCCTGGGGGGGGCGCGGGGCGATCTGACCCCGGGGGTGCCCCCACGGTGGCCTGGCCCACGATCGGGGCCCACCGATCCGCGGGCGGGCCTGTGACGTGGGGGCACTCTTTCCCTTCCGCCTCCGCCACGGCCTCCACCATGGCAGAGGCGGAAGAGACTCTCCCCACTGTGCATGCGTGGGAAACTGTCGGCGGCCACTGATGCTCCCGCGCATGCGCCGCATTTCCGCGTCAGCTGGCGGGGCACCAAACGCCATTTCCGCCAGCTGGCGGGTCAACAAATGCCATTTCCGCCAGCTGGCGGTGCGGAAATCCCTCCGGCGCCGGCCTAGCCCCTCAATGTTGGGGCTCGGCCCCCAAAGATGCGGAGCATTCCTCACCTTTGGGCCGGCGCGATGCCCGTCTGATTGGCGCCATTTTTGGCGCCAGTCGGCGGACATCGCGCCGTTGGGGGAGAATTTCGCCCATGGTTACGAAGGATACATGATTTATTTTGCTTAACTTTCGAAAGCAGCAAGCACAGTGATGAATCTGGAATCTCTTGAATGTATAGCATAAAATATAGAAATATACTGTAAAGAAAGGTAAACAATAAATCTTGCACAACCTGTGAAGTGAATGATATCATGGAAGATGCAGGATGGTAATAATACCACCAGAGACACTCATGAAATAGTTGGCAAGAAGAATTCAAGTGACAGCCTTCAGATAATTTTCAAATGAACTTTGAATTAAAGGGCTAGTAATAAAGAGGCAATGTTTCCAGGCTGTTAATTTAGTCGAAGGGGAATTTGAAAATAAATGGCAGTTGAAATCCCAGCAGAATAATCTTAAACCGCATGAATATGAAAGCCACATCAAAAACAATTTTTATTATAAAGATAACAGAGAAATTTGTAGGAGAGGAAATTAATTCAAGGAGTGTTCGGAGAAGGCTCAACTGTAAAGTGAAAATAATATATTGTATTGTTGAAGCATTGTTTTAAGAAAATTAAGGGACACTGCGACAGTAAAAGGGAAAGATTCTCATCCACCGTTCTCCAACTCTTCCCCATCCCTGTTTTCCCTCCTCATTCTTCCTTTTCATCTCTCGTAGTACCTATCCATACTCTCTTCCTGTCCTGCCCTCACCACCTCATCCTACTCTCTCTTTCTCTCCCCGGCGACTCCCAATCCATCTTCAGGATCTTCACCCCACCCTACAATCCCAGTTGACTGGAAAATTACATTTGGTCCTGACCGGGGCTGGATTTTAAGGTTCCCAGTGGGATGAGGTCAGCAGTATTGGAAAGTGCGCAGTTCGCTCACTCCTACCCTTTCCTCACGGTGAATCAAGTATAGGCTGGCCAATCAACGGCCACCCGCAGGCAGGCTGGCCAATTAGCACTGGGAAGGGATGGCTTCACACTCACTCAGGGTGTAGAGTGGGAGAGGGATTAGGCGGTGAACTGCAAGTCAGTCACAGCCAACCATTTGAAGGACCCCTACCCCCTCAATCTCACCTTATATGCAATGTCAGACTAAAAACAGTGAAGAAATGAAGTCTAGTAACAGCCAAATGCTGGCAACTTCAGCAACAGACTCTGATGCTACTTGCAGCTATGGTCCGGTTTGCAGATTATCACTGTCCTTGTGTGCCGCCTCCTTATACCTGGTGTAAATCACAGCCAATGGGGCGATTCTCCCAAATGGAGCCCAAGTGTTCACGCCGTCGTGAACCGAGCCCGGTTACGACCGATTCTGTCCCCCACAGGGGGCCAGCACGGCGTTGGAGTGGTCCACGCCGCTCCAGCCTCCCTTCCCTGCGCCAACTGGGTGCCACGCCAACCCGCGCATGCGCACTTCGGCCGCGCCAACCTGCGCATGCGCGGGGGACCTCTTCTGCACGTCGGCCCCGACTCAACATGGCATCGGTGTTCAGGGGGCAGCCGCGCCGGAAAGTGGGCCTGGGGTGGGGGAGGCCGTCCCGCCGATCGGTGGGCCCCGATCGCGGGCCAGACCCCATCGGAGGCCCCCCGCCCCCCAACCATTCGTGCAGAGTTCCTGCCGACAGCGACCAGGGGTGAACGGCGCCGGCGGGACTCTGTCGTGTCCGCGCGACCGCTCGGCCCATCCGGGCTGGAGAATCCGATTCCAGCGGCCCATGGCCGGCGCCGCGCCACCCACGCTGGCGCAAGTGGTGCCGATTCTGCGCACCTCGGAGAATCGCGCGCCGGCGTCGTGGCGCGGTTGCGGCGATTCTCCGGCCCAGCGCGGGTCTCAGAGAATCACCCCCATGTTTTTCCATGTGATTACCAAAATTTGAAGTGGCAACATAAAATTTCAGCCAACTGCCTCTCCCACATACTCAAAGCATTCATTTTCCCAATATAGTGGACGGGCTTCAGATTCTGTCACCCGTTTGCCTTTTGTATTATCGTAGACTTACAGGATGACATTGAATTGCCGGGCAACATTATCACATCATGTTTTATGTAAGCACGGGAGCGGTGGTGCAGCCTGCTCAATTTGTGGCCATGAACTCCAGCCCTTGTGTGCACTGTGAGGAATTGACTGGCATTTCTACATATTACCAACAGGAACATGGCACATGGTTCTACCTGAGAACGAGAGAACTACAGAGGCTCCACAGTGCTGCTATGATAGATCAGGAGAGGCACCACAATATGTCCCTAAACAGCTATTCTGGATACACTTGGCTTGCTGGCTGACATAGCAATTCATATGAAAATGGCTCCAGGTGCTTTGCAGACAGTGAAGCACAAACACGAAAATTAAATGAACTGGCATTTGAAAGGTTGCTCATTAATAGCTGTGAGAGGCATCAAAACTCAAATAATCAATGAATCACCTCCTCCTCACCATTCCCCCCCCTACCCCCCCAGTTATGTGCCTCTCCTCATCATGACCACCAATTTTCCATTATCATGGCCTTCAGAACAAGTCAAAAGCATTCAGTGCAAAACACATCTTGGAGCCTCACATTACGTCAGACAACTTTGCCTCGATTAAATCTTGCAATTCCTGACAAAATAAATTCACCTTCTCTTTTCTTTATTTTTTTGTCCAATTAAGGGGCCAATCCACCTACTCTGCACATCTTTGGGTTGTGGGGATGAGACCCACGCAAACACGGGGGAGAATGTGCAAACTCCACACGGACCTGGGGCCGGGATCGAACCCGGGTCCTCGGTGCCGTGAGGCAGCAGTGCTAACCACTGCGCCACCGTGCTTCCCCCTCCTTCTCTTTTATTATAACCATTAGTTTCCTCCCTCGCGTGCCTTTGCTCATGCCAGTTTGGTGCTTCTCCCAGGTGTAACCTGAGAAATTGCATCCTGATGCTGAAAGCTATGTGAAAGACAACATCCCAAATTTACTTCTTTCAACCCTAACCCTGTAAGTTCCTTGACCACAAGTCCAACTTCCTTTCAAAATTATTTTTCAAATGCATTTTCCACCTCTTTTTCTGGCAGAGGAATCCAAATCTCAATAGCCCACCGCGTGAAAACATTTCTCTTCATTTTTCCTTTAGGTCTTTTGATAATGATTTTAAATTGATAATGATTTTAAATTGATAATGATTTTAAATGTATGACCTCTGGTTATTGGCTCATGCATCAGCGGGAGCAGTTTTTCTACTCTTAGCAAAATCTTTCAGCATCATGTAAATTTCTTTCAGGTCACTTCTTCACCTTTTCTGTTCCAAGGAGAACAGTTGTAACTTTTCCAACCTATCCTATTGACTGAAGTCCCTCATCCCTGGTAAACCCCATCTCTACCTATTCTCAGGTCTTTACAATTTTCCTGATGGGTGGTGCCATCACTCGAGCTGAGACTTGACTATTGATGCCAGGAAAATCTTTTTGCTTTTATATTCCATTCCAATGTTAATATAGCAAAGTGACCCTTGCACTTTATTAACCAGCTTATCAATTTACCTTGCTGTCTATAAGCATTTGTGAATAGACACTAAAGCCTCTCTGATTATACTTTTTAAAAGCACGCCATATTAGTCCTTCCAAAGTGCTTCATTTCACATTTCTGCATATTGTACTTGATTTTCCATACACCTGTCAATTTCACTCTCCCACCGATGTCACCCTGAAGCCTATAGCTATCCTCATCATTATCTGCTTCTTCACTAAATTTCATATCATCTGTAAACTTTAGACTCTACTCCCTATTTTCAAGTCTGGGTCATTTATAAAAGTTGAGGAGAGTAAAGTATTCAAAACTGACCATTGGGAAACACCATTACAAACCACACTACAAACCACCTTCCAATCTGTAAGACATCCATACACCACACTTTGTTTCTTGTCACTTGATTAATTTTGTATCCATACCATCACTATTCTCCTTAATTTTGTTCATAGAACACGAGCATCACTGTGGTAGTACCAGGTATTGCGGTACCTAAGAGGTTGATGACCATTGGTTAAACCCAGGAGGTTACCATTGGCTGTTGATACGTGGCTCCGTCCTGACAGGCGGAGTATAAGAAACGGTGCCGTCCCAGCAGCCTTCACTTTCTGTACCGAAGCTGCTGGGGAACAAGTTCTAGTAGATTAAAGCCTTCAGTTATGAAATCACTTCGTCTTGAGTGTAATTGATCGCGCATCAATCACTAGGAAGACCATCATTTATTGCCTGTTCCTAATTGCTTTGAGAAGGTGGTGGTGAACTGCCTTCTTGAACCGTTGCAGTCCATGTGGTGTAGGTACACGCATAGTGCTATTATGGAGGGATTCCAGGATTTTGACCCAGTGACAGTGAAGGAACAGCGGATATATTTCTAAGTCAGGATGGTGAGTGGCTTGAAGGAAAACTTGCAGATGGTGGTGTTCCCATACACCTACTGCCCTCCTCCTAAGTGATAGATGTCCTGTGTTTGGAAGGTGCTGTCAAAGGAGGTTTGGTGAGTTGCTGCAGTGCATCGTGCCATTGTGCATCAGCGGAGGAGAGGGTGAATATTTAAGATGGTGGATGGGGTGTTGACCAAGCTTGCTGCTTTGTCCTAAACACTGTCAAACGTCATAAGTATTGTTGGAGTTGTGAATGCTACTTATCACTGCAGGAAAACCATCAGCGAACATCCTCAGTTTCGACCTTCAATAAAGTTATCCAGTTATGATTTCATATATGATAGTATTTCGAAGCTTGAGGAGCAACTGGGGTCACTGCAGCACAAACGTGAAGTTAAGATCTTCATGGATAGCACTGTTATAGATGGGATCACCCTGCTCTTAAGGAACAAGCAACCCTTGACAGCCAAGGAAAAACAACCCTTGACAGCCAAGGAAACTAGTGCAGGAGGTCCCCAAAGACATCTCACTCTCCAACCAGTATGCAGTCCTGGATACTGATGGAAGTGATGGTTCATCAGGGCAGTGTAGCCAGAGTCTGTGGCACCACAATTGGCTTTGTTGTAGGGGGGACGCCGGCACGAAGACATCTGGAAGACCAATAGTAATAGGAAATGTTATAGTTAGGGGAACAAGACGTGATTCCAGGATGGTATGTTGCCTCCCTGCTACCAGGGACAAGGTGCTGCAGGGGGAAGAGTGAACAGCAAGTGGTAATAGTCCTGGGACCCTGGCACTGTGAAGCAACATTGCTAGCCACTGTGCCACCGTGCCGAGTGTTAGCTCTGTACAAAGCTCCAGGGCCTCTGTTTAACAGCCTACAAAGAAGAAATTTAACCCGGGCACTAAGCAGTATAAATATGATTTCTTGAGGTATGCTTTTGTCAATTGTGCTAATGTAAATAAGAATGCAAAGCCCATATACAGGGTAGTACAGACAAAGGAGAGAAGTTTCAGATTTTGAAAGAGAAGTGGTGGTGAAAAGTGTGTTTTGAGGTTGAGCTATTAACTTACAGCTGACTCAAAATGAAAAGACTACACTGCTGTACCTGGTCTGTGACAGCACATTAAAAACACATCAAAAACTCATGAGGCTGTCAACATTCTGGAGTGGCCTCTCCCAGGCATCTCCAGTTCTGAGTAAAACAAGCATTTTGTTGCTATTGCCCTTCACAACAACACACACGTGCGAGGTTGGATGTTCCGTTCTCACAAAGACAGCACAAAGGAACAGGCTGAAGTCTGCACCTGACATGCGCATTGCCCTCTCCTCCTGTGAACCTGATTGGAGTGAGATCGTGAGGGTCAAGCAGGCTCCCATTTTGCATTAAAGGTAAGCGAACATGGCGTGTATTGCGAAGGTTGGCAAATGTGGGTCCCGAGAAAAAACGTTTAAAAAACTGTTTGAAAGCATTGGGTAAAACTCATGTAAATAAAGTTCCTGCACAAAAAGAAACTGGCGTATCATCTCTGACGAGCTCTGAGGCATATAAAATAAACAACAAACAAACAAACACAACTGCGACTAACATGTTGTCCTACAAATAGTATCTTTCCAAGTTCTCAGTGCCTGGATCTAACTTTCATGCACCTTGTCCCCAAACCTCAAAAAGGAACTTTAGTTGTGTCCAACCCTCCATTCCTGCAGTACAATAGCTCAAGAAATAAAAACACCAGCATGCGCCATTTTAAAGCTGTAAATACCTGCTATAAGTAGATATTTGATTTGATTGTTATATCAAGAGTTTCATAGTTCAGTATTTTTCAAATAATGATCATGTTCTAGAATCTGGAAAAGGAAACCAGGGGTGCGATTCTCCGACCCCCCAACGGGCCGGAGAATCGCGGGGGGCTGGCGTAAATCCCGCCCCCGCCGTGTCCCGAATTCTCCGCCACCAGAGATTCGGTGGGGGCGGGAATCGCGCCGTGCCGGTCGGCGGGGGCAGGAATCGCACCGTGCCGGTCGGCGGGCCCACCCCCGGCGATTCTCCGGCCCGCGATGGGCCGAAGTCCCGCCACTGTCAACCCTCTCCTGCCGGCGTGGATTAAACCACCTACCTTACCGGCGGGACAAGGAGGCGCGGGGCAGGCTCCGGGGTCCTGGGGGGGCGCGGGGCGATCTGGCCCCGGGAGGTGCCCTCACGGTGGCCTGGCCCATGATCGGGGCCCACCGATCCGCGGGCGGGCCTGTGCCGTGGGGGCACTCTTTTTCTTCCGCCTTCGCCATTGTCTTCACTATGGCGGAGGCGGGAGACACCCCCCTCCCCTGCGCATGCGCGGGGATGACGTCAGCAGCCGCTGACGCTCCCGCGCATGCGTCGCCCGGCGAAGACCTTGCGGCGCCGGCTGGCGTGGCGCCAAAGGCCTTTCCCGCCAGCCTGCGGCGCGGAAACCACTCCGGCACCGGTCTAGCCCCTCAAGGTGAGGGCTTGGCCCCTAAAGGTGCGCGGACGTCCGCACCTTTGGGGCGGCCCGATGCCGGAGTGGTTCCTGCCACTCCATTACGCCGGAACCTCCCGCCCCGCCGGGTAGGGGACAATCCCGCCCCACATGTTTGCAGCATGAAAAATAATTTCAAACTGATCAAACCTTTTATGAATTGACTTTTTTGACAGGACAGCAGTCATGATCCCTAGTCAACAGGAGTAACAAAGTTTCATATATTTCTTTTTTCAATACCAGTGAAAAAGAACATCGTGTCCTGAATTAAGATTTAATTAACGATTTGAAAAAACAAAAAAGTGCTGTTATACATTTAGATACCTTGGTACAGGTCTTGGTTTTGTGCAATAGTAGTAATGAGTCACTGACCCATGTTTAATCTCTCTTGACTTTATATTCATTGACTCAGAGTTGAAATAAAGGTGTAAAACATCAGGATCACACAAGGTCAAATTCTTCTCATTTGAGGATTCCTCTTACTCCAAAGAAGTTTTGTGTTGATGTTCTCGCAAGAACCAATTTAGATTGTTATGCCTGTATGAAAAGAAAGACGTGTATTGATATAGTACCTTAACGTATCCCTGGGAAACATCATAAAGTGTGTCTCTCCTTAGGTTCCTTCAGATTGCTGATGATTGGATGCAATGTTGTGCTAGTTGCTTCTACTGAAAGCTATTTTCACTGCCTCCTGGTGACTCATGTTTGCTCATTCCTTGATGTTGGTTGTCGAAGAAACTCTTGCTGTTCGTCAGCTCCTTTTATCATTAATGTGACCTTCAATCAGTGTGCTCTCTGTATTGTTGCACTTTATTAGATGGCCAAAATAACTAAATCTTTGGCTCTCTGGTGCTGTCTATCATGCCTCTTCTGGATTCATTTTCCCGAGGACATTCTCGCTGTTTACTCTCTTCCCAAGACATTCTAAGAATTTCTCTGCCCACATTTCAAAGGATTTGCATATTTTGATCATTTTGTTGCCTCCAGTCCACAACCATAAAGAAGTGTTGACCAGACATAATATTTGAGTAAATCTTTTATTGTACAAAAGCTCTTTGTTATTCTCGTTGTTGGAAACAAATTCATTTTCTTAAAAGCACCTCATGCTATTTCAGTTCTTCTGATAATGTCACTGCCATATTTAGCATCTTCTGTAATAATCTGACCGAGGTCCAGGCGTTCTACTTGGGTTCCATCGACCTAGATTATCAACTTTGGTTCTGTGAGCTTCTTCGACCACTGTTTTATGTGGTGGCTGATTTTGCGCACTTCATGCTTCCACAGTTAGGAGATTTAGCTCTGAAGGAGAACATATGGATTTGAAACATTGGCCGGTAACCTCCTGGTTCTCCAATGTCTGATTTGGGGGTTACCCCAAAGATGCACTGGGGAATCCCTCTCGTAAGTTCCCACGTAAGGGCTAACTTCCCCTGGACAATTGCACTGGGTTGGGAACTATCAACAATGTGATTTAAATCACGAACTTCAGATGGTTCTACACCAACAGTTATTCTGAAAGAGTTAGAAGAAATAAAAACACTTCTAACTTTAGAGAAACTATTTTAATGACCCAGACCAAACCCCACGCAGAACCTCTCCCAGAATCCCATCCATCCAGGGAACACTCACCCAACTAAACCCCCCCCCCCCCCCACCGATGTTTGAACCCTTCCCCCTTCTGATGTCTGACACCCTCCTGCAATGTCCAACTCCCCTTTGATGTGCAAACACCCCATTCCCCTAATGGCCCAACCCAAATGTTCAATTCTTCCCTCTCCCCATGTCCGAATCCCCACCCCCAAATCCCATTCCCACCTTGAAGCTTATGTTCTCCCTTTCCATGGGACCTTTAAACTCACCTGCGCTATGGCAGCTAGAGACGTAAAAAGGGGGCATGTCCTTCTTTGTTCCGCTCCTTTTGTACTTCATCACTGGAGCCAGGATGCGATTCACTACTTGAATCTCACCCTGTCTGAGTCAGGTGGGTCGGGCAAGACTGGCGCTTCACAATTTAAGCGCTGGTAAGTGGGTATGGAGTTGCAATCTGCTGCGGACTGTCACTTCAAGGAAGTTACAGATCATGTTTCTTTCTCCACAGTTGCTACCAGAACTGCTGAGTTTATCTAGCATTTTCTGTTTTTATTTTAGATTTCCAGAATCCGTAATATTTTGCTTTTATTTAATTTTTGAATTTGTTTAGGAAGGGATGTTGTACAGAACACTGGATGGCCCCCTGCCCGCCCTCGAATAGTATGTGTCTAATTATCTGTATGGGTAAACAGGACAGTAGAGTTTTAAAAAATAATTTATGGAATGTGGGCTTTGCTGATGTTATAACCTGCCTACTTACCATTGGCTGGGGACTAATGACAATCCCACAATCCTGTGGGAGTATGAGCTTCCCCAATGAGGAGGGCGGAGAAACCATTAGTAAACTCCTAGTATAAATAAAGCTGGCCAGTTTAGGAACCAGCAGGAAGGAGTGTGCAGCAAGGGAAGTTGCTGCTGCTGTTATATATATATGTTATTGTAAATAAATGTTATTACTTTGTATCCTTAAAACTCGTGCTGGATTCTTCATGGCCCTCACAAAAGCTGACTAGGCCAGAATTTATTCCCATCCCTAATTGCGCTGGACAAGGTGGTGGTGAGCCGCCTTCTTGAACCGCTGCAGCCCATGTGGTGTAGGTACACCCAAAGTGCTGTTAGAGAAGTAGTTCCAGGATTTTGGCATAGCGACGGTGAAGGAACGGCCAATATATTTCCAAGTCAGGATGGTGAGTGACTTGGAGGGAAACTTGCAGAAGGTGGTGTTCCCATGTGTCCCGCTGCCCTTATCCTTCTGGATGGTAATGGTCGCGGGTTTGGAAAGTGTTGTCGCAGGAGTGACATCCCTTCTCAGGACAGACCTCTAACAACATAGTGCTCTCTCATTACTGTGCTGAAATATAAGTGACTATATCCTCAAGTCCTCGAGTGGGGAATGAACTCACAACCTTCTTAGTCAGTGCGATCAGCTAGATAGTGCAAGGCCAATCTCCCATCATTCATGCTTTGAATTTATGCCATTCAGAGCTGCTGACAGAGCAAAGAAACAAGAATATCTGCTTGCAGAGTGGGCACTGATGCTTTATAACTCGCATAAAATTGACAAATGTATCAAGGCTTGATGCATTCACTCTGAAGTAATCAAATGTGACACAATTTCTTTCCTGCCATTTCATTTGGTGCAGGTGGAATTTAATCCGGACAAATGGAAGATGATGCATTTTGGTAGATCCAATTCAGGTGGGTGCTAGAAAATAAATGGCAGAACCATCAGGAGCATAGCCACACAGAGAAATCTGGGCGTGCAGGTCCACAGTTCCTTAAACGTGGCAGCACAGATGGAAATGGTGGTAAAGAAATCATATGGCATGCTTGCATTTATAGGACGGGGTATTGAGTACAAAAGCTCGTAAATTATGTTACAGTTATACAGAACATTGGTTAGGCCATATTTAGAATACTGTGTCCAATTCTGGTCACCACACTACAGAAGGACGCGGATGCCTTGGAGAGAGTACAGAAAAGGTTGACCAGGATGTTGCCTGCTATGGAGGGTACTAGCTATGAGGAGAGATTGAATAAACTGGTATAGTTCGCCCTAGAAAGACGGGGGCTGAGGGGCGACCTGATAGAAGTTTATAAAATTCTGAGGAGTATAGATAGGATGAACAGTTGGAGGCTCTTTCCCATGGTGGAAATGACAATTACAAGGGGGCACAAGTTCAAGGTGAGAGGGGAGAGGTTCAGTGGAGATGTGCGGGGAAAGAGTAGACACAGAAGGTGGTGGTGGCCTCGAGTGCACTGCCAAGTTAGGTAGTTGAGCCAGATATGTTAGTGACCTTTAAGACTTATCTGGATGGACAAATGAACAGACGAGGTATAGAAGGGTATAGGCGTTTGGTCTTGATAGGACAAGTGATCAGCGCAGGCTTGGAGGGCCGAAGGCCCTGTTCCTGTGCTGTATTGTTCTTTATTTCAAATCCATTATGTCAATGTGGATTTGCAGTTACTGTTGTAATGTAGGAAATGCAGCAGCCAATCTGTGTTCTGCAAAGTCCTACAAATAGCAATGTAATGGTGGTCAGATGATTTTTTTCTGATTTGGTTGAGGGGTAAATATTAGTCAGGTTTCCTCTCTTGATTTTCTTTGATATAGTGACATGGAATCTTTGACACCAGCACGAGCAGACAGATGGAACAATGTGACAAACATCTGGGTGGGTTGTTGAGAAATCCATGGAATCAGGTTTGGTCGCATTTGTCATTTATTCTGTAGTGTGATGTGTTCGACCACATTTTGCCTGTTAATTCACATGTACCTTATATTTACCCTGAATGTTAAAGTGCAGAAAGTGTAGAGTTTAAAGTTCAATCCGAGATTTAGCAACTCTGTCAGTGCAGTGTGCTGCATTGGAGTGCGTGTCAGTCTCGATTTTTGTGCTCAGACGCTGGAGTGTGACTTGAACCTGGAACTTTGTGAATCAGAGGCAATGGTACCTACCAACTGAGCCACAGCTGATACATCTCTGTTCTGGTGTCCTCTGTCCTGAAGTTGCACAGAAAATCTCAGGGTTGAGGTTTGGCGGTCTGGGGCGGCAACTATCCCCCAATTCGAGGATGATTGTCTGTTTAGGGTCATGAGCTTATGCCTTGAGTTTTCACATGACTGAACAGGCATGTTCTCGACCCACGGATCTTTGTAAGCATGGGGCAGGACATCCTACATGGCAGTGGGCTTTACTATGAATACATAAGAACATAAGAACATCAGAACTAGGAGCAGGAGTTGGCCATCTGGCCCCTCGAGCCTGCTCCACCATTCAATGAGAGCATGGCTGATCTTTTGTGGACTCAGCTCCACTTTCCGGCCCGAACACCATAACCCTTAATCCCTTTATTCTTCAAAAAACGATCTATCTTTATCTTAAAAACATTTAATGAAGGAGCCTCAACTGCTTCACTGGGCAAGGAATTCCATAGATTTACAACCCTTTGGGTGAAGAAGTTCCTCCTAAACTCAGTCCTAAATCTACTTCCCCTTATTTTGAGGCTATGCCCCCTAGTTCTGCTTTCACCCACCAGTGGAAACAACCTGCCCGCATCTATCCTATCTATTCCCTTCATAATCTTATATGTTTCTATAAGATCCCCCCTCATCCTTCTAAATTCCAACGAGTACAGTCCCAGTCTACTCAACCTCTCCTCGTAATCCAACCCCTTCAGCTCTGGGATTAACCTAGTGAATCTCCTCTGCACACCCTCCAGTGCCAGTACGTCCTTTCTCAAGTAAGGAGACCAAAACTGAACACAATACTCCAGGTGTGGCCTCACTAACACCTTATACAATTGCAGCAGAACCTCCCTAGTCTTAAACTCCATCCCTCTAGCAATGAAGGACAAAATTCAATTTGCCTTCTTAATCACCTGTTGCACCTGAAAACCAACTTTCTGCGACTCATGCACTAGCACACCCAGGTCTCTCTGCACAGCAGCGTGTTTTAATATTTTATCATTTAAATAATAATCCCTTTTGCTGTTGTTCCTAGCAAAATGGATAACCTCACATTTGTCAACATTGTATTCCATCTGCCAGACCCTAGCCCATCCACTTAGCCTATCCAAATCCCTCTGCAGACTTCCAGTATCCTCTGCACTTTTTGCTTTACCACTTATCTTAGTGTTGTCTGCAAACTTGGACACATTGCCCTTGGTCCCCAACTCCAAATCATCTATGTAAATTGTGAACAGTTGTGGGCCCAACACTGATCCCTGAGGGACACCACTAGCTACTGATTGCCAACCAGAGAAACACTCATTAATCCCCACTCTTTGCTTTCTATTAATTAACCAATCCTCTATCCATGCTACTACTTTCCCCTTAATGCCATGCATCTTTATCTTATGCAACAACCTTTTGTGTGGCACCTTCTCAAAGGCTTTCTGGAAATCCAGATATACCACATCCATTGGCTCCCCGTTATCTACCGCACTGTTAATGTCCTCAAAAAATTCCACTAAATTAGTTAGACACGACCTGCCCTTTATGAACCCATGCTGCGTCTGTCCAATGGGACAATTTCCATCCAGATGCCTCGCTATTTCTTCCTTGATGATAGATTCCAGCATCTTCCCTACTACCGAAGTTAAGCTCGCTGGCCTATAATTACCCGCTTTCTGCCTACCTCCTTTTTTAAACAGTGGTGTCACGTTTGCTAATTTCCAATCCGCCGGGACCACCCCAGAGTCTAGTGAATTTTGGTAAATTATCACTAGTGCATTTGCAATTTCCCTAGCCATCTCTTTTAGCACTCTGGGATGCATTCCATCAGGGCCAGGAGACTTGTCTACCTTTAGGCCCATTAGCTTGCCCATCACTACCTCCTTGGTGATATCAATCCTCTCAAGGTCCTCACCTGTCATAGCCTCATTTCCATCAGTCACTGGCATGTTATTTGTATCTTCCACTGTGAAGACCGACCCAAAAAACCTGTTCAGTTCCTCATCTCCCATTATTAAATCTCCCTTCTCATCCTCTAAAGGACCAATATTTACCTTAGCCACTCTTTTTTGCTTTATGTATTTGTAGAAATACAGATTGAAGTGATAAAGTGAATCTAGATGTAAATAGCCTGTAGCAAGGTTCTGTGCATATATAGTCAGTAGCTTTTACAGTGCTCTGCTTGTAAGTTTTTTTTTAAATGATGGGACTAATGTAAAAGACAATCGAATATAAGTGGATTTTTAAAGTATTTCTCAATCTTAATCTCAAACACCATAGCAGAGTAATTACACTGTTTGGCAGGCGTAGCTCAGGTTCACACCAAAATACTAATTAGGGGTAGCAGGCTCTCCCAAAATTTGAAATACTTTGTGCTCCAACGGTCAAAGAATCACAGAATGCAGCAGCACAGAAGATTATTAGACCCATCTAGCCTGTGAGTGCTGGTTCTTTGGCAGAGTTATCCAATTAGTCCCACTCCCCCAGCATTTCCCTGTAGCCCTTTTATTTTCATCCTTTAAAATATTAATCCAATTCTCTTTCGAACGTTAGATTGAAACTGCCTCCACCACCCTTTCAGGCAGTACGTTCCAGATCATCACAACTCCCTGCGTAAAACAATGTTTTCCTCATGTCGCCTTTGGTTCCCCCATAAAGCAAAGACTCGGCCTAGTAACAGTGTATAATCGCAGAATGCATATAGTGGGCGGGATTTACCGGCTGTTCTCGCCGGTGGGATATTCCAGTCCCACGCCGACGCACAGGCTTCCCTGCAACGAGGGGCGCAGTCAACAGTGGGATCGGTGCACAGGGATGCGATGGGAGCCTCGGTGTGGTCCCGATCAGGGGTAACCATCAGTTTGTCCCAGGGAGGATGGACGGGGCGTTTCAGAGCAGGTATCGGGCAGGGATTAGAAGAATGGGGGACCTGTTCATTGATGGGACGTTTGCGAGCCTAGGGGCACTGGAGGAGAAGTTTGGGCTACCCCCAGGAAATGCTTTCAGGTACATGCAGGTGAGGGCGTTTGTGAGGCGAAAGGTGAGGGAATTCCCGTTGCTCCCGGCACAGGAGATTGAAGATAGGGTGATTTTGGGTGTATGGGTCGGAGAGGGCAAGGTGTCGGCGATATACCAGGAGATGAAAGAAAAGGGGGAGGCTTTGGTAGAGGAGTTGAAGGGTAAATGGGAGGAGGAGTTGGGGGAGGAGATTGAGGAGGGGCTATGGGCTGATGCCCTAAGTAGGGTTAATTCCTCTTCTTCGTGTGCCAGGCTTAGCCTGATACAATTTAAGGTGGTTCATAGAGTGCATATGACGGGGGCGAGGCTGAGTAGGTTCTTTGGGGTGGAGGATAGATGTGGGAGGTGCTCAGGAAGTCCGGCAAACCATGTCCATATGTTTTGGTCATGCCCGGCACTGGAGGGGTTCTGGAGGGGAGTGGCGGGAACAGTATCTAAGGTGGTGAAAGTCCGGGTCAAGCCAAGCTGGGGGCTAGCACTATTTGGAGTAGTGGACGAGCCGGGAGTGCAGGAGGCAAAAGAGGCCGGCATTCTGGCCTTTGCGTCCCTAGTAGCCCGGCGAAGGATCTTGCTAATGTGGAAGGAGGCGAAGCCCCCCAGCGTGGAGGCCTGGATAAATGATATGGTAGGGTTTATCAAGTTGGAGAGGATAAAGTTTGCCTTGAGAGGGTCTGCGCAGGGGTTTTACAGGCGGTGGCAACCGTTCCTAGACTATCTCGCGGAGCGTTAGATGGAGGTCGGTCAGCAGCAGCAGCAACCCGGGGGGGGGGGGGGCAGGGGGGCGGGGGGGAGGATATCTTTTGGGGGGGGGGAGGGAGGGAGGGGGAAGGGGGGTTTATTTGGGGGGCATTCGAGCAAGAAAATACATGAATGAGCCGCAAAACTGATATGTACGGGAGGAATCCAATGCACAAAGCTCTGTATCATATAGATTTACCATGTGCATGTCTTGCTATGTGAGCTTTCTTTCTTTTTGTTACGGGGGGAGGGAGGGGGGTTTGTTTGTAAGGGTGAAAAATTTTGTTAAAAAATTCTTAATAAATATATATATTTTTAAAACAGTGGGATCGGTAGATCGGTAGAGGTGGGCCACCTCTGCTGCTGAATAACATGCGGCGGGGTGGTGGGTAAATCCTACCCAGTGTTCCAAAGGTACATGCAAACATTTAGCTAGTTATATACTGCTGGTCATATTCATTTGGGAAAAGTCAGCATTAATCGATGCATTGATGATGCAGAACATCACGGGGCAAAACTCAATAGCCCTCAAAGCACGTGGGCTAGGAGCACAATGCACAATTAAGTTTGAGAAGACTGTGGGACTTTAGGCAACTAAAAACAGATAAAGCACTTGAGGAATACAAGGAAAGTAGAAAAGAGCTCAAGCAGGGAGTTAGGATGGCAAAAACGGTCATGAAATGTCCTAGACAGACAGGATTAAGGAGAATCCCAAGACATTTTATACGTATATTAGGAACAAGAGGGTAGCTGGAGAAAGAGTTGGCCCACTCAAGGACAAAGGATGGAAATTATGTGTAAGACCAGAGGAAGTAGGTGAGGTCCTTAATGAGCATTCTGCATCGGTATTCATAAAGGAGAGGGACATGTTGATTGGTGGTGTCTCGGAGGGATGTGTAAACACTTTTTAGAACAGGTCGTTATTACGAGGGATGAAGTGTTGGGAATTAAGGTAGACAAATCCCCAGGGCCAGATGGCATCTATCCCAGATTACTGAGGGAGGCAAGAGATGAAATCTCTGGGCCTCTGACAGAAATCTTTGTGTCCTCATTGGTCACAGGTGAGATCCCAGAGGTTTGGAGGATAGCCAATGTTGTACCGTTATTTAAGAAGGACCTGGGTAATTATAGGCCAGTGAGCTTGATGTCAGTGATAGTGAAATTGTTGAAAAAGATTCTCAGAGATAGGATCTATGCACATTTGGAAGTGAATGGTCCTATTCGCGACAGACAGCATGGTTCTGTACGAAGGAGGTCATGTCTCACTAATTTGACTGAATTTTTTGAGGAGGTGACAAAAATGATTGATGAGAGAAGGGCTGTGGATGTTGTCTACATGGACTTTAGTAAAGCATTTGATAAGGTCCCTCATGGCAGGCTGGTGCAAAAGATTAGATCACATGGGGTCAGGGGTGAACTAGCTGGATGGATCGAGAACTAGCTTGGCCATAGAAGACAGAGGGTAGCAGGGGAAGGGTGTTTTTCTAAATGGAGGTCTGTAACTAGCGGTGTTCCGCAGGGATCAGTTCTGGGACCTCTGCTCTTTGTAATATATATAAATGACTTGGAGGAAAACGTAGCGAGTCTGATTAGCAAGTTTGCGATGATACTAAGATTGCAGGAGTTGCGAATAATGATGAAGATTGTCAGAGATACAACAGCATATAGATAGGCTGCAAAATTGGGCAGAGAAATGGCAGATGGAATTTAACCCGGACAAATGCGAGATGATGCATTTTGGGAGATCCAATTCAGGTGAGAGCTATAAAATAAATGGCAGAACCATCAGGAGCATAGAGACACAGAGAGATCTGGGTATGCAGGTCCACAGATCCTTAAAAGTGGCAGCATGGGTGAAAATGGTGGTAAAGAAATCATATGGCATGCTTGCCTTCATAGGGCAAGGTATCGAGTACAAAAGTTCGAAAATTATGTTACAATTATATAGAACATTGGTTTGGCCACATTTGGAATACTGTGTCCAATTCTAGCCAACGCACTACCAGAATGACGTGGAGGTTTTGGAGAGTGTACAGAAGAGGTTTACCAGGATGTTGCTTGGTATGGAGGGTATGAGCTATGAGGAGAGATTGAATAAACTGGGATTGTCTCCCTGGAGAGACGGAGGCTGAGGCGCGACCTGATAGAAGTTTATAAAATTAGTAGGGGTATAGATAGGGTGAACAGTTGGAGGCATTTTCCCTGTAATAGGGAAACACCCAACAGAGACCCATGGATTTGGGGAACTGCCCACAGGGACCACCTGATCAAGGGGACCCCCACAGGGAACCTTGTAATAGAGAGACCCCCCACTGGGACACTCTGCCTAGAGACCCCCCCACAGAACCCCTCCCCACAAAGCAACCCTCCCCCCAGAAAAGAGACCTCTGTCTGGAAGCTGGAGAGTCATCCAGACAGGGGCAGTGTGAAGAATTACAGCTGTAACACTTGCCTTGCAGCTCCACAACCCATCCCTCCTATTTGTTCTTACTCTTGTGTTGGTTTGTATTTAATGTTCAAAACATTGACCACATCAAAGAGGTAAGTGCATTCCAAATACTAAGTGCGTTCCAATCACTCAAGCGGGTGATTTCACTGCACTTACCTCTCTTTGATGTGGTTAACGTTTACATTGGGGTTTCACCCCTGAAGGGAGACGAATGAATCAAAGCTGCTGATGGCTTGTAGATGTTGTCAATCACAGACCATTACTAGAATGCTAATAGATCTGAGGAACAGCTGCTCTCCTGAGGAATACACATGTGGCGCTACAAGGTAAGTATTACACCTGTAATACCTCTGACTGCCTCTGTCTGGACTGCTCTCCAGTTTCCAGACACGGTCCCATTTCCGGGGTATGGAGGGGGCGGAGGAGAGGTGGGGGGGGGGGGGTTCCCTGTGGGCGGTCCCCCAATTACAGGGGGTCCCTGTGGGATCTAGCAGAGGAGGTGTGGGCAGGCAGTGCATTGTTGGGAGAGGCGGGGGGAGGTGGGAGGACCTCAGCCGGGCTTGGATAGTCTCTGCCAATGTGGCCCTGGCGTGGTGGTCCTCACAGTGGGCCAAGTGATCTGCCCCCACATGATTCCCAGCCGCAGGGACTGGAGAATCATAGGAGGCCAGAACATACAGCGCCGGGCCCATTAAATAGACCTCGCCCCGCTGGCAAGCATCCTGGACCTCGTTCAGGCAACCAGTGGAGTGTCAGAACACCACGTTCGGGTGCCAATCCCGATTTACTCCCAACGTCTGATTCTCCGTCCCATCGGGAATGCATTCCAGGCATTCTGGGATTCAGAATCCCGCCTAGTGTCTTTTCCCCTGGTTATACTGACCCTTGTTGTTACCACAATCTTTTGCACTTTCCTACTTGAATGGCTTCCGGCACCATGGTGCTACGGTCAGTCTGCCCATCCACCCTGCAGTTCCAGTTCTCAACTGCACAGGTAGCTTGGTCAAAGTCCGGGGCTGAGGCTAGTCTGGCACTACCTACTGGACCCCCTGATTCACAATCACATCTCCTGTCCTTAATCATTGACTAGCTCTAAAGTGCTATTTAATCTAAGTGTGTGACTATGTTCCAAGACAGAGTGTTGAAATAACTTTGCTTCATGTTGATGGTCTGAAATGGCAACTCTTGCTCAAGCTGTGGAACACTCATAACAGTTCTGATTGCCTGTGATTGCAATGCCCACCCCCAAGCTCCCATAGCCTGTAGTTACGGCACACTACACAGATAATAGCTCCGAGGAGCTGGAGAAAATGACTCAAGAAGTTCAATAACCTTGCTGAGTGATCACGATCACATGAATTCATCCCGAATGCCATTGCCTTCCAACTACTCCATTAGCCTCACACACTGCTCAATTCACCGTACCATCTTTAGTTGCTTAGAAATAATCATTTACGAATAATCTCCATCTGTTAGGACTCACACCGGACATTCATACCCTTGACCACACCCTCAAGCATTAGCACTCATGCAAGCCTGACACCAATATATAACAACTTTCACACACACACACACACACTGGCAGCTATTCACCATGGTAGCCACTTCACCTAAACAGTTTGCACCACACTCACTGTCACAATTCCCTCTTTCCTGCCTGCACGAGAAGGTGGAGTATCGCCAGAGGCAGCAAGAATTAACTGGTGAGGGGATTGAAACTGGTGGGGTAATAGTGGTAGGGACAGCGCCGTGATGGAGGAGACAAGTTCACCTTTATTGGAGTGGCAATGACTGAGGCTGTAGCCAGCAGCGAGGCCAAAACTATTGAAAATGATACAAAGCTCATGACTATTCCTTCTCCTTACATCCCACTTCTCTCTCATGACACAATCTCTTCTGCTTTAAGAAGCTGCAGTTGGTGTGTGCATGGACCACTTACCACTCCCCACAATAGAAACCTGCCATGCTTCTGCTTTCAAATAGCCAAGAACAGACACCTGGCCAGGAACAAGACGTGGAGGAGACAGATGATGAAGAAACACTGGCACTCCCTCTCACAGCCATTAGTTCAGCTATTGATGCTGCACAGATTTCAGAGGATGGATTAAAGGTGAGAGCTGCACACAATTAGACAGCAGGCATGATTAACCCTGCAGTCAGGGTGGGGAACAAGGGTAGCACAGGCGGGAATAGTTGCACATGGTTCTGCTATGGGGAACTCTGGTGAGGACTTTGATGAGGCAGGATATGAGAGACTGATGGATCTGCAGGCAGAAATACATGACGCATGGGCGGAAAGCCTGCAGTCATCGTCAAGGAACATGGATGAGTCCAGCATCAACCCTGCACATGGTTTGTACAGAGCTTGGAGCCCATTCTTTCCAACATGGAAGTGATGTCCAATTCTATGAGAATTGGAGCCATGATGCAGCATGCGATGACCAGCGTTACAGGCTTCTTTGCAGTTCAAGCAGAACCCACACATTGTCTGAGTGCTGCAATGGAAGCTCAGACTCAAGGTCATGTGATATCAGCTTGTTACCATGAAAGATCGGTTTACTGGCATATGTGGTCTGACTGCTACCAATGTGGTTACAGATACTCAAAGTGGCTTAAACAGTCTCCCAGCAGTCCAGCAATCTGTATTCCAGAAAATTAGTAGGATTGCTTAGCCTACTGTGTGTATGTGGTGGTGTTGTTCCCATGTGTTTGCTGCCCTTGCCCTGCTAGATGGCAATGGTTGTAGGTTTGAATAATACTGTCTAAGGTTCTTTGTTGAGTTGCTGAAATACATCTTGTAGATGCTACGAACTGCTGCTCCTGTGCGTCAGTGGTGGAGGCAGTGAATGTGTGTGGATGAGTGCCAATGAAGTGGATTGCTTTGTCCTGAATGGTGTTGAGGTTCTTGCACTCATCCAGGCAAATGGAGGGTATTCCATTGCATTACACTCCTAACTTTGGGAAGTCAGGAGGTGAGTTATTTGCTGGGGGATTCCGAGCTTCTGACTTGCTTTAGTAGTATTTTTGTGGCTAATCCAGTTCAGTTTCTAGTCAAATGGTAAGCCCCCAGGATGTTGATAGTGGGGATTCAGTGATGGTATTACAATTGAATGTCATGGCAGCCAGAATACATAAGGGACTTGGTGCTTACTCATTGACCTGCAAACCTCTCAGCTCACCTCCGGTCTGGTGCCCCCCAGACATTTCCTCCTGAATTAATACTCTCCTCTCTTTATATGGTGTTAATTAGTTTATACTGACAAGGTGCTGTCCTATGATTATATAGCAGTCTTGTCTTTGAACATAAAAACCAAGTGGATTAGTTTCATCCATTGAACTCCAACTTAGAGTGCCTTTAGGTTTGCTGTCATTGGTTTATACAATGTAAACTCTATCACTGTGCTATTTCCACTGCGTACTAAATCCTTGGACGCAATTGTCCCCCGAAACTTTCTAAGTTAATTTGTGGTGGGTTTCTCAGAGAGCTTCCCGTCGGCTCTGCCGGCGAGTTTCCCACCTCTATTCAATGACACTTAGTTAACCTTTTGGGCCATGGGGAGTTTCTCACTGGTTTAGCCCACACTTAGAGGGGGCGATTCTCCAAAATGGAGACAAAGTGTTCGCGCCGTCACGTTTCACGACGGCGCGAAACGGGCACGGGGACGACCGATTCTGTCCCCTACAGGGGGCCAATACGGTGCTGGAGCGGTTAATGCCGCCCCAGCCTCCCTTCCAAATGGGCGCCGCTCCAACCTGCGCATGCGCGGGGGACTTCTTCAGCATGCCGGCCCCGACGCAACATGGCATGGGGATTCAGGAGCCGGCCGCGCAACAAAGTAGGCCCGGGGGGGGGGGGGAGGCTGGCCCGCCGATCGTTGGGTCCCGATCGCGGGCCAGTCCCCATCAGAGGCCCCCCCCCCCGGTGAAGGAACGCCTTTCCCCGCCCCACAGGCCGCCCCCTGACCCTTCGCGCAGAGTTCCTGCCGACAGCGACCAGGGATGAACGGCGCCGGTGGGACTCTGTCGTATCCGGGCGGCCACTTGGCCCATCCGGTCCAGAGAATCGGCCGTCCCGCCGATTCCAGCGGCCCGCGGCCGGCGCCGCGTCAAACACGCCGGCGCAAATGGCGCCGATCCTCCACACCTTGAAGAATCACGCGCCGGCGTCAGGGCGTTGTGGCGCGGTTGCGGCGATTCTCCGGCCCCCAGAATTTTTTTTAGCAGTGGGGAGCTTAACTCAGAGATCGGGCGCCATTTTGAAAGTGTTCCCCGATCTTTCAGTGAGTTTGTGCGTCCCCCATACCCCCCACCCATAATCAACATCACCACCCCCAGACACATGGACACTACCCCATACCCCCCCAAGTAAAAACACCCTGCTATGGGGTCCCCTCTCTTCAGGCACCCCCAAGCTCCCTCTGTGTCAAAATAGTGAAGGAAGGTTTCTCAACCATCAATCCACTAATTTGGCATCTGCGTGGGGACTTAGTCTCCAGAACGGAGAATCCAGCCCAACTTTCTGATTTGCACAACTTACAAAATGCGTAAGAAAAATATTTTGAGGCACATAGATGAGAATATCACCTGCCACATAATAAGCCTCTGGAATTTTATACTCACTAAGTGACTTGTTAACTCTGAAAGGATTATTCATGATCTGCCGACCTGCCATTTCCTTCAGCATTTCACACATACCCTAGGAGTGGGATTTTGAACTATTCTCCACCAAGAATCTAACCTAGCCGATAGTTCTGAACTGCCAAATCAGAACAGGTTCTTTATCAGAAGGCTCTGATCAAAGCACAGCGCAATCTGGACGATTTATTCCTTTTCCATTGATGTTTTAACTTTCAGCTGAGAAGTCACAGTGGATGGCTACAACATCGAGCGTTGGCCAAAGTGATTTACATTTTAATATGGAGGACTGGCAAATGCGTGAGATACCTGCAGATTGGATTTGAAATTAGCCCTGTTAAGTTGGCAATGTGAAGAATGTGGTAAACGTAATTCCCATCTGATTAGATGCCCAGGTCTTCACATGTCCAGAGTCCTGCAAAAATAATGGACAAACTGATTGGTCCAATACAATAGTCCGCAGGCAATATATTTCTCTTTCTGCGTAAGACTCTCTTATCAATCTCCCTAATTCAGCACCAAGAGTGATTTTTCTTTATTTCCCTTGTTTCTCCCTCCCCGCCCTTTTCCTGACTCCCCTTTTCTGCTATTTGATCTCTGTCTTAGTTCCTTTCTTCTGCCGTAGGTGTTATTATCTAATGCTCATCTTGTTTTTGTTCTTACGGCATTGTGGGGGGGACCCTCTTTCCCCTCTTTGGTCTCTCTATGGGTACCCTTCTGATGTTTCCTTGGGTGTCTCCCTCGCTGCCCCTCCCCCTCCCTTGTTCCTGTCCACTTTGCATGGTTCCTATTGGTCCCCGCGCCCTCTTCCCTTCCTATCCGTTATTGGCTTCAAACAGGTTTTGGACCTGGTTGATGAATGGCCCCCATGCTTTGTGGAAGCCATCGTCCGGGACTTCCGGTTGCGGCGATGCCTTGCTAGCCGCACGTTTCGGCGGCTCCAGCTCCGACGGACCTTCGGGCTCTTTTAAGAGCCCCAACGGGAAATTTTTGGGCGACGCAACCCGGTGTGGGGTGAGTGAGTAGGGAGTCCCCCCCCAACGAAGGAGGAAAATATCGGCGGCGGCGGCTGCAGCGCGAGGAATCGTCGACGAAAGGGACAGAAAGGTAGAAGACACAAGATGGCGGTGGAGAAAGCTCAGGCGACATGGGGGCCCGAGCAAGACGAATTTTTGAGACGGTGTGTGGAGCTACTAAAGAGGGAGGTGCTGACCCCGATGCTACAGGCAATTGAGGGGCTCAAGGAGGCACAAAGGACCCAGGATCCAGAGCTCCGCGTGGTGGAGCAGAAGATGACGGATAATGAGGACGAGATTCTGGGCCTGGCGGTCAAAACACAGACGCACGAGGCACTCCATAAAAAGTGTATTGAAAGGATCGAGGCCCTAGAAAACAGAGCGCGAAGGAAGAACCTTTGGATACTGGTTCTCCCTGAGGGAGTGGAAGGAGCGGACTGTGGAGCTTATGTAAGTACGATGCTAAGCTCATTGATGGGTGCTGAGGCCCCTGCGGGCCCCTTGGAGGTGGAGTGGGCACATCGGATCCCGGCGAGAAGACCAAAAGCGGGAGAACCACCCAGGGCGACAATCGTGCGATTTCACCACCTTAAAGATAGAGAAGAGGTCCTGAGATGGGCTAAAAAGGTGCGGAGTAGCAGATGGGAGAATGCAGTGGTACGGGTGTACCAGGATTGGAGTGCGGAGGTGGCGAGAAGGAGGGCGAGTTTTAACCGAGCCAAGGAGGTGTTGCATAAAAAGGTGAAGTTCGGGATGCTGCAGCCGGCAAGACTATGGGTCACGTATCAGGAGAGACACCATTATTTTGATACGGCGGAAGAAGCATGGACCTTTATTAAAGAGGAGAAATTGGATCGGAACTGAGGGACTGATACTGCAGGGAATGTTATTGTTATGGTTGATGTAAATAGAGAAGTAAATTGGGATGGGGGGAGACACTAGGAAATGTGGGCGCCGGTGGGGGGGGGGGGGAAGAAGGGACATAGGCGGAGAATGAGGAATGGGAGGGGGAGAGGAAAGGGAGCTGCGCCACAAGAGGCGGGTCAGATAAAGGGATGTTCCCGCGCCAGAAAGATTATGGCGGGAAGACAGGCGCAAGGCAGATGGGAGTTCCCCACACGGGAGGGTCAAGGAGTGAGCAGGAGTAGCCGGGGTCAGTTGAAGTCAGCTGACTTACGGAAGTAATATGGGGGGAGCAATCACGCTAGAAAGGGATCTAGCGGGGGGGGGGGGCGGGGGGGGGGGGGGAAACATCTGGGTTGCTGCTGCGGAAATCCAAAAGGAAATGGCTAAAGAGTGGGTGGACGGGGATGGAATGCGACGCCTGGGGAGCGAGTGGGAGCACGGAGGCGGGATATTGGACTGGCCTAGAGAAGATGATGGCTAGTCGACACGGGAGGGGGGCAGGTAGCCCCCTAGTGAGGCTGATCACGTGGAACGTGTGAGGCCTGAACGGACCGATTAAAAGGGCCCGAGTGCTCGCGCATTTGAAAGGACTAAGGGCAGACGTGGCTATGCTCCAAGAGACGCACCTGAAGGTGGCGGACCAAGTTAGGTTAAGGAAAGGATGGGTGGGACAGGTGTTCCACTCAGGACTAGATGCGAAGAATAGAGGGGTGGCCATATTGGTGGGGAAACAGGTAGCATTTGAAGCAAAGAACATCGTAGCAGATAGCGGAGGTAGATATGTAATGGTGAGTGGCAGGCTGGAGGGAATGGAGGTCGTGTTGGTTAATGTATATGCCCCGAATTGGGACGATGCGGGATTTATGAGACGGATGCTGGGTCGTATACCGGACCTGGAGGTAGGAAACTTGATATTGGGAGGGGACTTCAATACCGTGCTGGATCCAGGGCTAGATAGATCCAGCTCAAAGACCGGAAGAAGGCCGGCAGCGGCCAAGGTGCTCAAGGGGTTTATGGACCAAATGGGGGGAGTGGATCCATGGCGATTTCTTAGACCGAGGGCCAGGGAGTTCTCCTTCTTCTCCCATGTCCATAAAGTGTACTCCCGGATAGATTTTTTTGTTTTGGGAAGGTCGTTGATCTCAAGGGTGGAAGAAGCTGAGTATTCAGCCATAGCGGTTTCGGACCATGCCCCACACTGGGTGGACCTGGAACTAGGAGAGGAAAGGGAGCAGAGAGCACTCTGGCGATTAGATGTGGGATTGATGGCGGACGAGGGAGTGTGTGGAAGAGTGCGGGGGTGTATTGAGAGATACCTGGAGGTCAATGACGACGGGGAGGTCCATGTGGGAGTGGTATGGGAAGCACTAAAAGCGGTGGTCAGAGGAGAGCTGATCTCCATTGGGGCCCACAAAGGGAAAACAGAGGCCAAGGAAAGGGAAAGATTACTGGGGGAGATTCTAAGGGTGGATAGGGAATTTGCAGAGACCCCGGAGGAGGGACTGTACAGGGAGAGGAGACGACTCCAGACGGAGTTTGACCTCCTGACCACCAGAAAGGCGGAGGTGCTGTGGAGGAAGGCACAGGGGAGGAGGTATGAATATGGGGAAAAGGCTAGTCGCCTGCTGGCTCATCAGTTGCGAAAGAGGACAGCGGCGAGGGAGATAGGGGGAATTAGAGATGAAAAGGGAGCCACGGTGCGAAGAGCAGGGAAGATAAATGAAGTGTTCAAGACCTTTTATGAGGGACTGTATAGGTCCCAACCCCCGGAGGGAGAGGAGGGGATGCGGCAGTTCCTGGACCAATTGAGGTTCCCGAGGGTGGAGGAGCAGGAGGTGGAAGGCCTGGGGGCACCGATTGGGGTGGACGAGGTTATTAAGGGGCTGGGGAACATGCAAGCAGGGAAGGCTCCGGGACCAGACGGGTTCCCGGTGGAATTTTATAGAAAATATGTGGACTTGTTGGCCCCGTTGTTGGTGAGGACGTTCAATGAGGCCAGGGAAGGAGGGACTTTACCCCCGACAATGTCGGAGGCGACGATATCGCTAATTTTGAAGAGGGATAAAGATCCGTTGCAGTGCGGATCCTATAGACCTATTTCATTATTGAACGTGGACGCCAAATTGCTGGCAAAAGTACTGGCATCGAGGATAGAGGACTGTGTCCCGGGGGTGGTGCACGAAGACCAGACAGGGTTCGTAAAAGGGAGACAACTGAATGTTAACATGCGACGACTATTAGGGGTGAAAAGGATGCCCCCAGTGGAGGGGGAGGCAGAGATAGTGGCGGCAATGGACGCAGAGAAGGCATTTGATAGGGTGGAGTGGGAGTACTTATGGGAGGTGTTAAGGAGGTTTGGGTTCGGGAACGGGTTTATTAGCTGGGTCAAACTTCTTTATGGGGCCCCAACGGCAAGTGTAGTCACGGGTCGGCAAAGATCGGAGTATTTCCGATTATATAGGGGAACAAGACAGGGATGCCCGCTGTCTCCACTGTTGTTCGCGTTGGCAATTGAACCTTTGGCCATGGCGTTGAGAGACTCCAGGAAATGGAGAGGGGTGATTAGAGGGGGAGAAGAACACCGAGTCTCGCTATACACGGATGACCTACTGTTGTATGTGTCGGACCCAGCGGGGGGGATGATAGAGGTTATGCGGATGTTGAGGGAGATCGGAGATTTCTCGGGATATAGGCTTAACATGGGGAAGAGTGAACTATTTGTGATACACCCAGGGGACCAGAGTAGAGAGATAGAAGGCCTGCCTCTGAGGAAAGTGGAAAGAAACTTCCGATACCTGGGGATTCAGATCGCTAGGAGCTGGGGAATCTTGCACAGACTTAATCTGGCATGATTGGTAGAACAAATGGAGGAGGACTTCAAGAGGTGGGACATGCAGCCTCTGTCGTTGGCGGGCAGAGTGCAGGCAATTAAGATGATGGTCCTCCCGAGGTTCTTATTTGTATTTCAATGTCTCCCTATACTAATCACTAAGACCTTTTTCAAAAAAATAGACAGGAGCATCACGAGCTTCGTGTGGGCAGGGAAAGTTCCGAGAGTAAGGAGGGGGGTTCCTGCAGCGTAGCAGGGACAGAGGAGGATTGGCACTACCGAATTTGGGCGACTACTATTGGGCCGCCAATGTGGCGATGATTCGTAAATGGATGATGGAGGGAGAGGGAGCGGCGTGGAAAAGACTGGAGAGAAAGTCCTGTAAAGGGACGAGCTTAGAGGCGCTGGTGACGGCGCCGCTACCGTTCTCACCAAAAAAGTTTACCACGAACCCGGTGGTGGCGGCAACCCTGAATATCTGGGGACAATGGAGGTGACAGAGAGGTGTGCGGGGAGCCCTGGTGGGGTCCCCAATCAGGAACAACCATAGGTTTGCCCCAGGAAGAATGGATGGAGGATTTCAGAGCTGGCACCAGTTGGGAATTAGGAGGGTGGGAGATTTATTTATAGATGGGACGTTTGCGAGCTTGGGAGCATTGGAGGAAAAGTATAAGTTGCCCCGGGGAAACTTCCTTAGATATATGCAGGTGAGGGGGTTCACTAGACAACAGGTGAGGGAATCTCCGCTGCTCCCGGTACAGGGGATTCAGGACAGAGTGCGTTCGGGGGTGTGGGTCGGAGAGGGCAAGGTGTCAGAGATATACCGAGAGATGAGGGAAGAGGGGGAGGAGTTGGTGGGCGAACTAAAAGGAAAGTGGGAAGAAGAGCTAGGGGAGGAGATAGAGGAGGGTATGTGGGCTGATGCCCTAAGTAGGGTAAACTCCTCTTTCTCATGCGCCAGGCTTAACCTGATTCAATTCAAGGTGCTTCATACAGCACACATAACGGGAGCAAGACTGAGCAGGTTCTTTGGAGTGGAGGACAAGTGTGGGAGGTGCGGCGGAAGCCCGGCAACCCACGCACATATGTTTTGGTCGTGCCTGGCACTGGAGGGGTATTGGAAGAGAGTGACGGGAGTGATGTCTAAGGTGGTGAAGGCCCGGGTCAAACCAGGCTGGGGGCTAGCTCTATTTGGAGTTGCGGATGAGCCGGGAGTGCAGGAGGCGAAAGAGGCCGACATTGTGGCCTTTGCGTCCCTAGTAGCCCGGCGTAGGATTCTACTCATGTGGAAGGAGGCGAAACCCCCCGGACTGGAGGCCTGGGTAAACAATATGGCGGGGTTCATAAAACTGGAGCGGATAAAGTTTGCCCTGAGAGGATCGGCTCAAGGGTTCACCAGGCGGTGGCAGCCATTCCTCGACTACCTAGAGGAACGTTAGAGGGAAGATAGATGACCAGCAGCATCAACCCAGGGGGAGGTGGGGGGGGGGGGGGGTGGAAGTTTTAGTTTATGTTAAATGATTAGATTACTATGTTGATTAGCCATTTGTTTATTGTTAAACTTTCTTTACTGTTATGTTTGTTCTGTAAGGGGAAAAAAATTTTGTTCGAAAAAATTTCAATAAAACATATTTTTTTTTTAAAAAGTGAAGCCATCGTCCGACCCTCAGATGGTGTATTTAATCTTCTCCAGGTGGAGAAATTCCAACAGGTCTGCCAGCCAGTCTGCAGCTGTGTGTGGTGCTGCTGTTCGCCAGCCGAGCAGGATTCTCTGGCGGGTGATTAAGGAAGCAAAAGCAAGGTCCAATACCCTGAATACTGCCATCTTCAGCCTCACCCCCACAACCTTGGACATCACCTCGAAGAAGGCTGTCGAACCCGACAAGTCTGGGGCATGCCAGAACAGGTGAGCATGGTTGGCCGGGCATCCCTGGCATCTTTGACACTTGTCCTCCCCTTCCGGGAAGAACCTGCTCATTCGGGTTCTGGTCAGGTGTGCGCTGTGCACCACTTTGAACTGCATGAGGCTGAGCCTAGCGCAGGAGGAGGTGGAGTTGGCCCTGCTCAGTGCTTTGCTGCAGAGTCCCCACCCCACTTCCGTCCCGAGTTCGTCCTCCCATTTCTGTCTTGTTCTGTCCAGTGGTGCTCGCGGCCTTTTTAAAAGTCATCCATATACATCCCTGCAGTTTCATTTTTCCGTCCTGTCCGCGTCCAGTAGCTCCTCCAACATTGTGTTTCTTGGGGCCCTAGAGTATCTCATCGTCTCCTTGCGGAGAATGTTTTTGGTTTGTAGAAGTCGAAGCTTCTGTCCGTACGGTAGTTCCAGTCTCTCCGTCAACTCGTCTAAGGTTGCAAGTCTGTCCCCTGTGCAGAAGTCCCTAATTACTAGCGTTCCTCCGTCCTGGCTCCACCTCTTAAAGGTGGCGACTAGCATGGCTGGTGGGAACCCGTGGTTGCCGCAGATGGGAGTCATGGTGGACACCTTGGTTAAGCTGAAGTGCTGCCTCATCTGGTGCCAATGTTGCTACCACAACTGGCCAGCGGGAATGAGAGTGCTGTTGTGGCGAGGACTCGGAGGGCCGTTCCCATGCAGGAGGACTCCTCCAGGCTCACCTATTCTGTGCTCTGTTCCCTTACTCATCGCCGCATCCTTTTGGATGCGGCTGCCCAGTGGTAGTATTGCAAGTTCGGGAGAGCCAAGCTTCAAGTGCTTCTTCCCTCGGCAGTGTTATCTAAGGGATTCTTGGATTCGACTCTGTAGGTCCTTTTTTACTTCCTCCACCAGGCTGGTCAGATTCCACTTATAGATCTGTGACCAGTCGTAGGCAATCTGGATCCCCAGGTAGCGGAATTTGTTTTGAGCTATTTTAAATGGGAGACCTTCCAGCTCTGTCCCTCCCCCGTTCGGGTTTCTCGGGAAAACCTCACTTTTGCACAGCTTGAGTTTGTAGCCCAAGAAGGCCCCAAACTCATCCAGGAGCTTCATGATTTCCTTCAAGCTGTTCTGCTGGTCCGAGATGTAGAGAAACAGATCATTCGCGTCGAGTGAGACTCTGTGCTCTCTGCTTCCTCTTCAGATGCCCTTCCAGCCTCTCGTGTCTCGCAGGGCGATCGGCAGGGGTTCAATTACCAGGGCGCACAGGAGCCGGGACAGTGGGCATCCCTGCCTGGTGCCTCTGTGCTACTGGAAGTATTCAGAGCTGGTGGTGTTGGTCCGAACGCTCCCCTTGGGTGCACCGTATAGGAGTTTCACCCATGAGAGAATCCCATCCCCAGCCCAAACCGCTCCAGTACCTCCATGAGGTACTTCCATTTGACTCTGTCGAAGGCCTTTTCTGCATCCAGCGAGATGATCACCTCTGGTGCTCTCTCCCCCAGAAGGGGTCAGTATCACATTCAGCAGTCGTCTGAGGTGTTAGCCGTTTTAGTTGCTGTGATATGAAGAGTCTAAAGTTCTTATTCCTTTTCACCAAACATCATTTATTTCACTTCCACAGCCTCTGCACAAAACTCTTAACAACACACCACCTGACAGAGGCCACCTGAAGCCCCTTTACATATCAGTGTCAATTAATGGATACTTAACATAAATGAGACAACTAATTGCAATGTCTCTTAACCCATTACTTAACAGTCTCCCCTTCCTTGGAGAAAAAAATAATTAGGTGAAAACAAAATTTCAAGAAACTCAAAAACACACACATGATTTCCCCCCCCCTTTTTTTTGTTTGGCCGAGAAAGAAAAAAATAGACAGTCACAGAAACAAGCGCCCTTCATTAACAATATCCAAAAGTTTCTGTGAACTCGCCCTTCTTTTCGTAAAACAGTCTGACAGTTGATAGCTCCTGTCGACCCAATTAATTTTTGTTATTTCCTCTCTGTCCAACATCTGCTTTAAACTTGCGATGTCTATCCGTAACCTCTTTTCATTGACACTTTTTGTAGAGTGCACATTTTCCCACAAAGATTTATTGTCAATGTGACAGTCAATAGGTATATTACCCAAATCCCCTCATCCCAAAATTTCTGTCAATATCATACTTATATAAAAGGCCATATCCACTGCCTCTACAAGGCTTAACGTCTCAGCAGCCAAAGTGCTTTTTACCACTCTCCTTATTTTCTTTGTTTCCCACACAAGCGGGCAATATTTACCATTGTTCCCCAAAAGGAAAATTATAAAACCTCCTGTGCTTGAAACCCCATCACATAAATTTGCGTAGGACGTATCACTATAAACTATGAGTTTCAAGTGCTTAAGGTCACCTAAAACCGGGAACTTCAAAACACACCCCTGCATTTTTAGTTTGGCCAACGCTTTATTTGCTCTTATTATGTCTTCCACTTTGGGATCATTCATTTTTGTACTCAACTCTAAGACATCAAAACTCACGTCCGGTCTAGTCTGTCTACCTAACCAGTTCAGTTGCCCAATTAAACTTCGCAGTTGCTCTTTTTCTATCTTTGAAACCATTGCGTCTTTTTGTGAAACTCGGCCACAACTAATTGCTATTGGGGTGATGCTTTCCAAATAAGATTGCTGAAGTAAAGTTGCCCCTAACTTAGTCTGTCCAATTTCCAGTCCAATATATTTAAATGCACCGGAAGCCTGATTTCCAACCCTGAATTCTTTCCTCAAACCAGAGATTACAATAGCTTCAAAATCACTAGTCCCACCCAACAAAAAATCATCAACATGCATCATAAAAATGCCAGAAAGATTTCCTTTATAGTGCCAGTAAAACATTGCCGGATCTGCTTTCAACTGGCAACAGCCTAACTTTAACAAAACTGACCTTACCGAAAAATACCAGACTCTAGATGCATCATTTAATCCATATACACATTTGTTCAACTTCCAGAGTACCCCTTCTGTGTTAGCTGCTTCTTTAGGAGGACGGAGAAAAATGTCTCTCTGGAGCTGATGCCCCTGCAAAAAGGCAGCTTTTATATCTATAGATTTGCATTCCCATGCCTTTGTGGCTAATAGAGCCAAGAAGATCTTTAAAATAACCTTTCCTGCTGTAGGTGAATCTACCCTTAAATCCTGATCTTCTAAGTTTTCTTCAAATCCCCTTGCCACAAGCCTGGCCTTTGTCTTTTAAGTTCCATCCGGAAAAACGTTTTCCGTGCAAATACATCTGTGGGATAGAGCTCTTTGTCCCCTCTCCGGTACTTCCGTGTATACCCCAAATTCACTCCAACTACGCAATTCTTGCTGTTTAGCCTCTTTAATAACTTTTTAATCTAATTTATTTGAAGCCACCAAAATCTCACGTGCATGTGGGCTTCTACTCCTAATAGTATTCGTAGTCTTACTCATGTTCCGAGATCTTGACAAACTATGTCCCCTCTCCCGCCTGGTATCTCGTTCTGTACTGCTACTGCTGATCTTTCCCTTCAGCTGTGGGATGTCCTTTCAATTGTTCTAGACCTTTTCCTGCTGACCTGTTCACTATCCGATGTACTATCTGAATTGGCACTGCGTTTCTGTGCCCTCCATTTTTGAACTTCGTTTTCCTAATCCATTGTCTTGACTCCTTCCCCTGAATGCTGTACATTCAACCAATGTTTATACTTTCCAGTGGCCTTCCCTGCTCTACTAATAACAGTTGCATCCTTCCATTGACTAGACCCTTCAGGCAAGTATGTCACTTTTGTACCAACTTTTGGCAGTTGCCCTTTTGGAAAAATGGCCTGTTCTAATTCACCAGAAGTGTTGTGTTCCTCCAAAGAAACCCTATCTATATCAGTTAATTGGTCCTCATAGTTCTGTAAGACATGTGTACCAGATGACTCTGGTTCCTCGTCATGTCTGTCTGCTCTGTCTAAATTTGAAAATTTGTAATCTGTACCCATTATCCTTGATGAATGTACCCTAACAGTTTGATTACCATGTTGCAAAATAATTGTTTTGCCATCTATGCCTATGCTCTTCCCTGGGCCTTTCCATTCATTAGAATTGTCTCTCTTATAGTATACCATGCCTCCTTGCTGAAAAATGGCATCTGATGGCCGTACGTTATGTCTTAAAGCTCTGCGAATTCTTTCAGAGACTTCTGCTTCCAAAAAAGCTTTTCTACTGCTATGTAATGCATTTAAATGATCAGCAAAACCAGAGCTAATTGTAGTCCCCTCCCAAGCTGGAGGCTGGTCATCCAAAATGGATGGAATTTTAGGATTTCTACCAAACACTAATTGATAAGGACTATAGCCCCAACTATCTGCAATTAATTCTTTGCATGTGCTGCCCATACTAAAGCTGAATTTAGCCTGCAAATTGGTTGATCTGCCAAAATTTTCCAAAGCATGTCATCGTTGACAGCATGATTTCTTTCATAGACACCATTACTAAATGGGCTTTCTGCAGCCGTATTCATAACTCTGATATTCATGTTTTCACACACATCCCTAAACTCATCATTAGCAAATTCTCCCCCATTGTCCGTAAGGAATTTTGCCGATGGACCCATTCCTGTCCCTATCCATTTTTCCACAATTTGATCCAGAATTACTCTCTTTTCTTTACTTCGTACAATCGTTGATTGACTAAATCTGGTTGCTAAATCTATAAAATGCAAAATAAATATATTATTCGCTTTATCCCAGATCTTAAGGTCTATGGCCACAATGTTGTTAAAATCCCTGGCCAAAGGTAGGGTTACTATCTGTCGTGCTGGTGTCCTTCTGTACTTCCTACAAACTTCACAGCGGTCACTAACCTGTTCTATCAGTCTAGTATAGTCGTCATCCCTTACCCCTGCATCCTTTAATAAATTTTCAGCCTCCGAGGAGACGGATGTGCAAATTGCCTATGCAGTTTTAATACCACAAGCTTTTTATCAGCTAAAGTCCCATTTTCAACTGCCATTAACACATCCTTAACCACTCTACTTGAAAAATTATTTGTCGGTAATGGAATACATTAGTGTCCCGACTGTGTAAATTGTAAGTCCACCGTCTTTCCAAAAACTGTTGCCTTATCCTGTTCCATATCCAGTTTCATGTGTGCTTTCTTCATCGACGGTCTGCTCAGAAGCAAAGGTACCTCACTTGATACAACATCCGTGCTAATGAAATGATTCACCCCGGCAATATTGCAAGGGATCACCACTCTTTTCAGCGACTTCAGAGTATTATCATCCCCAAACCTGAAACTTGTGGAACTTTCAAATTCCTTAACCTTGTTACGATTTTCAGCATTCAAAGAGTCCAGGTTAACCAGTCAATTCCACATACAGTAGATGTGCAGCCACTGTCTAATACAGCACAATTGAAGCATTCTGCAACCAACCCCCTCATTACCCACTCCGATGTCCCACCGGCGGGACTTGACTCTTTTCCTACGGCCATCCGGGCCGGAGAATTGGCTGGCCGGCCGCGTAGAGTGGCCCGCGACCGGCGCCGCGCCAACCACGCCGGTTGCGCCGATTCTCCACACTGCAGGGAATCGCATTCCGGCGTCGGGGCGGCGTGGCCCGTTCGCGGGGATTCTCCGGCCTGGAACGGGGCTGGGAGAATCCCGCTCCGATGTATGCTGGAATAATAATAGCAATAGAAATCAGGAAGAGTATCTCAAATGCAGGTGAAAGGCTAAGGCTGGAGTAAGGAAGAATAAGAGGAAGCATGAGGAAAGGATTGCAGGCTAAAATAAATCCCAAAATGTCCTTCAAGCATATTAATGGCAAAAGGTTAGTGAAGGATAGAGTGTGGCCCATAAGGGACAATTTGGGTAAACTGTTCACTGAAGTGGGGGGTAGGGCAGTGGTACTAAATGAGTACTTTGCTTCTGTCTTTACCAAATTAGGAGATGGTGACAATGGCCCTGTTGAAAATGTGGGTGTTGAGCAACTGAGCAGTATAGTGATAGATAAAGAAAAGGTGCTAAAAAAGGCTGGCGTACTCCAGGTAGAGAAGTCGCCAGGCCTGGATGGGATGCAATCCTAGATTGCTGAGAAAGGTAAGGGAGCATATTGCGGGGCCATTAACAGAAAGTTTCCAGGTCTCTCTGAACACAGGATTAGTCCCGGAGGACTGGAGGATTGCAAATGTGATGCCGTTTTTTAAGAAAGGAGCAACGGATAACCCAGGAAACTACAGACCTGTCAGCTTGACATCAATAGTGGTAAAACTGATGGAGGCCATGATATGGGATGTGATAAATATACACTGAGAGAAAAATAATGGGCTGGATTCTCCGATTTACAGGCTATGTCCGGCACAGATCCTCCGACCGGTGAAGGGCTGGCAGCCATGCCACGTAAAACGGCCTTCCCGATATAAATGCCTGGCAAATTGCCGGGTCCATGGCCGCGCATGGCGACGACCTGCAGCGGCCGCGCCGTATATCATGGCGCCGGCTGTGCGCGGACCCGACCTGCCAGATACTACCCCCCTGGACACTTCCTCACCACCCCCAGGCCAACCCCCCACCAGCCCCCCCAGGCCTCGCCGAAGCCCCCCCAGCCAACAGGACGGCTCCCGCCCAATTGTTGGAAGCGCTGGACACAGTGCGCAACCAACACGCCGGGTTCCCAACTGCTGAGACCACATATCCCCCGCGTGGTCGGGAACTCGGCCCATCGGGGGCGCAGCATCGGGGGAGGGCCTTCAGGTAACGAACTGAGGCGATCCCAACGGCGTGTGCCACGCTGCTCGATGGCGCTATTTTGGAGGGTGTGGAGTATCCGAAAACTGGGCTGGTTTAGCACACTGGGCTAAATAGCTGACTTTTAAAGCAGACCAAGGCAGGCCAGCAGCACGGTTCAATTCCTGTACCAGCCTCCCCGAAAATGTGCCGGAATGTGGCGACTAGGGGCGTTTCACAGTAACTTCATTGAAGCCTACTTGTGACAATAAGCGATTTTCATTTCATTTCATTTCATTTCAAACAGGCACCGCCCCAAATATCATCGTAGAAAGAGATTCTCTACCTGATCGCTGATTATGAAATCGGCGTTGGGGAACGGAGAATCCTGCCCATTGGCTTTTTCAAGCGCAAGTCATGTCTGATAAATTTAATTGAGTTTTTTGACGAGCTGACACAGGCAGTGGATGAAGGTAGTGCCATGGATGTTGTATAATTGGACTTTCAGAAAGCATTTGATAGTATCACATGACAGGTTGGTTAGCAAATTAAAAATCTTTGGGATTGATGGGTCCTTGGCAGCATGGATTAGAAGTTGGCTAAGAGATAGGAAGCTAGAGGGTAGAAATAGATGGGCATTTCTCAGGCTGGAGACGAGTTGAAAGTGGTATTCCCCAGGGCTCAGTGTTGGGACTGTTGCTTTTACTGATTTACATAAATGATTTAGAAGTGGGTGTTGAGGGCAAAATCCCTAAATTTGCAGCTGATACTAAGCTCGGAAGAATAGTGAATTGTGAGGATGACACTGAGCAACTTCAGAGGGACATTGATAAGTTGGCCAAATGGCCAACTCTTAATCTTCTCTGCTCCAAGGAGAACAAGCCCAATTTCTCCAATCTTTCCTTGTATCTAAAATTCCTCATTCCTGGTATTATTGTAGTAAATCTCCTCTGCACTCTTTCCAGGGCTTTAACAGAGGTGATCTCATGGGCAGACACCTCGCAGATGAAGTTCAATGCAGCAAAATGTGAGGAAATGCATTTTGGTAGAAGAAACATGGGGAGACAATATAAACTCAATGGTACAACTTTGAGGGAGGTACAGGAGCAGAGGGACCTCGGGTTCAAGTGCATAATTCTCTGAAGGTGACCAAGCAAGTTGAAACAGTTGTTAAGAAGGCTTATAGCACCCTTGGGTAATAAATAGAGACATAGAGTATAGGAGCAAGGAAGTGATGCTACACTCTACAAATCATTGATCAGACCACATTTGAATATTGTGTTCAGTTCTGGGCACCTTATTTAAGGAAGGATGTTAAAGCCCTGGAGAGAGTGCAAAGGAGATTTACTAGAATGATGCCAGGAATGAGGAATTTTAGATACAAGGGAAGATTGGAGAAATTGGGCTTGTTCTCCTGAGAGCAGAGAAGACGAAGAGGTGATTTTATTGAGGTATTCACAACTCTGAACAATTTGACAGGGTAAAGAAAGATATTCTGTTTCCACTAGTTGGTATGTCAGTGATTAAGGGTCACAATTTTAAGCTGGTTAGCAAGAGAGCTAGGAGTGAGGTGGGGAGAAACTTCCTTACTCAGAGTTGTTGGGTTTGGAATGTGCTGCATGGGAGAATGGTGGAGGTGGATTCCATTGCACGTTTCAAAAGAGAGCTGGATATATATTTAAAAGTGATGAATTTAGAGGGCTTCGGAGATAGGGTGGAGAATGGGACTTGCTAGACTTTAGGGTTTGGGAGCTGGTGCAGACGCGATGGCCCGAATGGTTTCCTTCTGTGCTATAAATAACAAACAAATAACAAAATCTGCCATCCTGTCCTCTACTCTGTTAAAAAATTAATATCATCGTTTTTGCTCTGTGTTACCTAACTGTGCATAAATATCTCTCTATATGTAAATAAGTGCTCGATTAACCAGTGAGCCATGATTCATCCTGGTATGTAAATGTGAGGAAATTTAAAAATAAATTGAATTAAAGAGGTGATTAATCCAAGTTACGACGTGTTCATTAAAAGACATGCCTCACAACTATAATTACTGAAGCATCGCCATAGATATAGGCCGGAATTCTCTGAAATCCCAGCCAAATGTTGATGGCAGAGTCAAAACCGGCGCGAGCGACACCGGCGTCAACGGGCCTCCAGGCCCAGTCTTCTCCCCGTCCTTGGGGGCTAGAACGGCGCCAGAGTGCTGTGCACTGCTCTGGCGCTGAAAGCCGGTTCGCCAAGGCTGGCGTGGGTTCCCGCATGCGCGCCATGGTTGTGTCCGCGCGGGCAACATGGCGGAGCCCTACAGGGGCCCGGCGCAGAGGAACATAGCCCCCCCCCCTGGAATTAGCGCGCCCGCTGATCGGTTGCCCCGATTGTGGGCCTGGCCACCGTGGAGACCCCCCCTGGAGTCGGCTCCCCCCGCTAACCCACCAGGATGGCTCCCGCAGCCAGAACGGTGAGTTCCCACCGGGTAGGCCCCATACGCCAATGACGCCGGCGGAACTCGGTGGACACTCGGCCCGTCGAGCGCGCAGAATCGCCGGGGGGGGGGGCCCGCAGCGACTGCGCCGGCGTGATTGCCGCCGATTCTCTGGTCGCCGGCGTCGGAGTGGCGTGGCGGGGTTCGCCCCGCCCTGCCGATTCTACGACCCGGCGCGGGCTCGGAGAATCCCGATCACAGTTCACGATTGAAGATAATGCTGATTGCAAACTGACACATTTTAACCAATCAGAGAAGCCTGTCTTATTTTGTGCAATGGACACATTTAACAGTGCGTTTAGTAATCCCAGGGTCCCAGTGTAGAGCATTGCTCAAAGCATGTGCTGCGAACTGGGCCCAGATGTTCAACCTGGAGCTGGGAATCGGGAGTAGGGTCATTTTTTGATGTTGCGATACTGCCTCCTGCTCAACAGTTCCTCCCCTCTCTCTTTTCATAGTGCAGTGACACTATGGGGCTGCTGCCTTTGGGTCCTCCCTTCAATCTCTCACCCCTACCCATTCCCCATGCCCCCTCCATACTCTCTTCATTACTCCCATGCCCACTATTTCAGTGTCCAGTATGGACAGAATTCATGAGCCGAGAATAACATTGGGAAATCTTTGATACTCTCATGAAACTGTCAATACAAACAAAATGACCATGAAACAAATTAGTTTTAATTCTCTTAGGAGTTCATAAAACTGTCAAGCACACATTCAAACTTTGCTTGAAAAAGGATAAATCCACTTAGTGCTCATAAAACTTTGAAATAAACAGTTATTCAGAAAACATTACAACTTAACTGCTCATTACTGTATCAACAGCAGCTGCTGAGCAAAATCCATTAGTTGGGTTTAGGCACAGAGGAAATGGGTAGGGGTGAATGGTTGGAGATAGGGTACCCCAGTGAACTGAGGCATGCCTTCAAACTTACCTGTCTGCCATTTTGCAGCCTTAGGAAATCAAGAAATGCCAGGAAAATGGATGCTACATGGCCAAATTCCTTAAATATCTGGACGTATTTGACGAGAGACTCATGCCCCAAGTGAAGACTATAGGTTCCAATATAAGGTGGCAAAGTTAGATTGGAAATGGAGAGCTTTTATGAAAGATGATAGCCCTGGCCAGACAGTTGTGACCAGCCATAGTGCGAGAGGGAGCAGCTCTCACATGGCTATTCTCTTTAATGTTTAAGTGAAGGCTGCAGAAAATTGACTGTAATAGAAAAGTCAAGACCGGCACATGGTAGGAGCTGTGCAGAAAATCCTGGTTTTCCAAAGTTATAGATGTGATTCAAAGATAAAAGTCAAATTTAGGACTGATATCAGAAAATTCTTCCTACAGTCCCTCATATAGGATGCCATTTGGCCCATTGGTCTGCACCAACCTTCTGAAAGAGCACCTTAGCATAGGCCCACTGCCCCACCTTATTCCCGTAACCCTGTCTAACCTTTCAACACCAAGGGACAATTTAGCATGGCCAATCCACCTAACCTTTGGACTGTGGGAGGAAACCGGAGCACCTGGAGGAAACCCACGCAGACACAGGGAGGAAGTGCAAGCTCCACGCAGTCGCCCAGGATCAGAATCAGACCTGGGTCCCTGCCGCTGTGAGGCAGCAGTGCTAACCATTGTGCCACCGTCCCCCCCATTCATTAATTCCTGACTGATCAACACAGGGTTTAAACATAGAACATAGAACATAGAACAATACAGCGCAGTACAGGCCCTTCGGCCCACGATGTTGCACCGAAACAAAAGCCATCTAACCTACACTATGCCATTATCATCCATATGTTTATCCAATAAACTTTTAAATGCCCTCAATGTTGGCGAGTTCACTACTGTAGCAGGTAGGGCATTCCACGGCCTCACTACTCTTTGCGTAAAGAACCTACCTCTGACCTCTGTCCTATATCTATTACCCCTCAGTTTAAAGTTATGTCCCCTCGTGCCAGCCATATCCATCCGCGGGAGAAGGCTCTCACTGTCCACCCTATCCAACCCCCTGATCATTTTGTATGCCTCTATTAAGTCTCCTCTTAACCTTCTTCTCTCCAACGAAAACAACCTCAAGTCCGTCAGCCTTTCCTCATAAGATTTTCCCTCCATACCAGGCAACATCCTGGTAAATCTCCTCTGCACCCGCTCCAAAGCCTCCACGTCCTTCCTATAATGCGGTGACCAGAACTGTACGCAATACTCCAAATGCGGCCGGACCAGAGTTCTGTACAGCTGCAACATGACCTCCCGACTCCGGAACTCAATCCCTCTACCAATAAAGGCCAACACTCCATAGGCCTTCTTCACAACCCTATCAACCTGGGTGGCAACTTTCAGGGATCTATGTACATGGACACCTAGATCCCTCTGCTCATCCACACTTTCAAGAACTTTACCATTAGCCAAATATTCCGCATTCCTGTTATTCCTTCCAAAGTGAATCACCTCACACTTCTCTACATTAAACTCCATTTGCCACCTCTCAGCCCAGCTCTGCAGCTTATCTATATCCCTCTGTAACCTGCTACATCCTTCCACACTATCGACAACACCACCGACTTTAGTATCGTCTGCAAATTTACTCACCCACCCTTCTGCGCCTTCCTCTAGGTCATTGATAAAAATGACAAACAGCAACGGCCCCAGAACAGATCCTTGTGGTACTCCACTTGTGACTGTACTCCATTCTGAACATTTCCCATCAACCACCACCCTCTGTCTTCTTTCAGCCAGCCAATTTCTGATCCACATCTCTAAATCACCCTCAATCCCCAGCCTCCGTATTTTTTGCAATAGCCTACCGTGGGGAACCTTATCAAACGCTTTGCTGAAATCCATATACACCACATCAACTGCTCTACCCTCGTCTACCTGTTCAGTCACCTTCTCAAAGAACTCAATAAGGTTTGTGAGGCATGACCTACCCTTCACAAAGCCATGCTGACTATCCCTGATCATATTATTCCTATCTAGATGATTATAAATCTTGTCCCTTATAATCCCCTCCAAGACTTTACCCACTACAGACGTGAGGCTCACCGGTCTATAGTTGCCGGGGTTGTCTCTGCTCCCCTTTTTGAACAAAGGGACCACATTTGCTGTCCTCCAGTCCTCTGGCACTATTCCTGTAGCCAATGATGACATAAAAATCAAAGCCAAAGGTCCAGCAATCTCTTCCCTGGCCTCCCATAGAATCCTAGGATAAATCCCATCAGGTCCCGGGGACTTATCTATTTTCAGCCTGTCCAGAATTGCCAACACCTCTTCCCTACGGACCTCAATGCCATCTATTCTATTAGCCTGGGGCTCAGCATTCTCCTCCACAACATTATCTTTTTCCTGAGTGAATACTGACGAAAAATATTCATTTAGTATCTCGCCTATCTCTTCAGACTCCACACACAATTTCCCATCCCTGTCCTTGACTGGTCCTACTCTTTCCCTAGTCATTTGCTTATTCCTGACATACCTATAGAAAGCTTTTGGGTTTTCCTTGATCCTTCCTGCCAAATACTTCTCATGTCCCCTCCTTGCTCGTCTTAGCTCTCTCTTTAGATCCTTCCTCGCTACCTTGTAACTATCCATCGCCCCAACCGAAACTTCACACTTCATCTTCACATAGGCCTTCTTCTTCCTCTTAACAAGAGATTCCACTTCCTTGGTAAACCACGGTTCCCTCGCTCGACGCCTTCCTCCCTGTCTGACCGGTACATACTTATCAAGAACACGCAGTAGCTGATCCTTGAACAAGCCCCACTTATCCAGTGTGCCCAACACTTGCAGCCTACTTCTCCACCTTATCCCCCCCAAGTCACGTCTAATGGCATCATAATTGCCCTTCCCCCAGCTATAACTCTTGCCCTGCGGTGTATACTTATCCCTTTCCATCATTAACGTAAACGTCACCGAATTGTGGTCACTGTCCCCAAAGTGCTCTCCTACCTCCAAATCCAACACCTGGCCTGGTTCATTACCCAAAACCAAATCCAACGTGGCCTCGCCTCTTGTTGGCCTGTCAACATATTGTTTCAGGAAACCCTCCTGCACACACTGTACAAAAAACGACCCATCTATTGTACTCGAACTATATATTTTCCAGTCAATATTTGGAAAGTTAAAGTCTCCCATAATAACTACCCTGTTACTTTCGCTCATATCCAGAATCATCTTCGCCATCCTTTCCTCTACATCCCTAGAACTATTAGGAGGCCTATAAAAAACTCCCAACAGGGTGACCTCTCCTTTCCTGTTTCTAACTTCAGCCAATACTACCTCGGAAGAAGAGTCCCCATCTAGCATCCTCTCCGCCACCGTAATACTGCTCTTGACTAGCAGCGCCACACCTCCCCCTCTTTTGCCTCCTTCTCTGAGCTTACTAAAACACCTAAACCCCGGAACCTGCAACATCCATTCCTGTCCCTGCTCTATCCATGTCTCCGAAATGGCCACAACATCGAAGTCCCAGGTACCAACCCACGCTGCCAGTTCCCCTACCTTGTTTCGTATACTCCTGGCATTGAAGTAGACACACTTCAAACCACCTACCTGAACGCTGGCCCCCTCCTGCGACGTAAAATCTGTGCTCCTGACCTCTATACTCTCATTCTCCCTTACCCTAAAACTTAAATCCAGGTTCCCATGCCCCTGCTGCATTAGTTTAAACCCCCCCAAAGAGCACTAACAAATCTCCCCCCCAGGATATTTGTGCCCCTCAGGTTCAGATGTAGACCATCCTGTCTGTAGAGGTCCCACCTTCCCCAGAAAGAGCCCCAGTTATCCAAAAATCTAAAACCCTCCCGCCTGCACCATCCCTGTAGCCACGTGTTTAAATGCTCTCTCTCCCTATTCCTCATCTCACTATCACGTGGCACGGGCAACAACCCAGAGATAACAACTCTGTTTGTTCTAGTTCTGAGCTTCCATCCTAGCTCCCTGAAAGCCTGCCTGACATCCTTGTCCCCTTTCCTACCTATGTCGTTGGTGCCAATGTGGACCACGACTTGGGGCTGCTCCCCCTCCCCCTAAGGACCCGGAAAACACGATCCGAGACATCACGTACCCTTGCACCTGGGAGGCAACATACCAAACGTGAGTCTCTCACACTCCCACAAAATCTCCTATCTGTGCCCCTGACTATAGAGTCCCCAATTACTAATGCTCTGCTCCTCTCCCCCCTTCCCTTCTGAGCAACAGGGACAGACTCCGTGCCAGAGGCCCGTACCCCATGGCTTACCCCTGGTAAGTCGTCCCCCCCACAAGTATCCAAAGCGGTATACTTGTTTCTCAGGGGAACGACCGCAGGGGATCCCTGCACTGACTGTTTTTTCCCAGTCCCTCTTACAGTTACCCACCTATCTCCAATCTTTGGTGTAACTAATTCCCTGAAGCTGCTATCTATGACCCCTTCTGCCTCCCGAATGATCCGAAGTTCTTCCAACTCCAGCTCCAGTTCCCTAACTCGGTCTTGGAGGAGCTGGAGATGGCAGCACTTCCTGCAGGTAAAATCAGCAGGGACACTAACTGCATCCCTCACCTCAAACATCCTGCAGGAGGAACATTGCACTCCCTTCCCTGCCATTCCTCTAACTTTCTACCAAGATCTGGCTAACAACTAAATTAAATTTTTATAAAAAATAATAATAATATAATAAAAATATGGTACTTACCTCAGACCAATGGGTTTTATTATTAGGTTAGAGGAGGAGGGCGGGTGGGAGACACTACACGTGTAGTGTCTCGGGTTTCCTCTCCACCAGAATTTATTGGTGAGGGTCTTCCCAGACGTCCGCGGGTCGACTTCCTGATCCCGCCTAAAAAACTCATTTAAAAAAAAAGAAAAATTCTCAGCTCCTGCTGAAATTGACTAACCAGCCAGCTCCACTCCCGCCGAAATCGACTGGCCTGCCCCTGCAAAGAGAAGTGCTTTTAAAGGTTGACTTACCTCCCAGCAACCTCCTTCCGCAATGCTCCCGCTGAAATTGACTAACCAGCTGCTCTCACGCCGCCGAAATCGACTGGCCTGCCCCTGCAAAGAGAAGTGCTTTTAAAGGTTGACTTACCTCCCAGCAACCTCCTTCCGCAATGCTCCCGCTGAAATTGACTAACCAGCTGCTCTCACGCCGCCGAAATCGACTGGCCTGCCCCTGCAAAGAGAAGTGCTTTTAAAGGTTGACTTACCTCCCAGCAACCTCCTTCCGCAATGCTCCCGCTGAAATTGACTAACCAGCTGCTCTCACGCCGCCGAAATCGACTGGCCTGCCCCTGCAAAGAGAAGTGCTTTTAAAGGTTGACTTACCTCCCAGCAACCTCCTTCCGCAATGCTCCCGCTGAAATTGACTAACCAGCTGCTCTCACGCCGCCGAAATCGACTGGCCTGCCCCTGCAAAGAGACGTGCTTTTAAAGGTTGACTTACCTCCCAGCAACCTCCTTCCGCAATGCTCCCGCTGAAATTGACTAACCAGCTGCTCTCACGCCGCCGAAATCGACTTAGTGAAGGTTAAAAAAAACTTTGGAATCATTTGAGGAGCCAGTATAGATTAAGTGGGTTTGAGTGTCATCAGGTGGGTGTTTCTGCATGAAAGAACCAAAATGGCCTCACTCATCAAATCAGCATCTACAGTAAACAACCTTTTAAGCACCTTGGATGTCTGTGCCAGACATCAGGGGCGAAATTCTCCCTCAACGGCGCGATGTCCGCACTGGCGCCCAAGACGGCGCCAATCAGACGGGCATCGCGCCGGCCCAAAGGTGCGGAAGGCTCCGCATCTTTGGGGGCCGAGCCCCAACATTGAGGGGCTAGGCTGACGCCGGAGGGATTTCCGCCCCGCCAGCTGGCGGAAATGGCGTTTGTTGCCCCGCCAGCTGGCGGAAATGGCGTTTGTTGCCCCGCCAGCTGGCGGAAATGGCGTTTGGTGCCCCGCCAGCTGGCGCGGAAATGCTGCGCATGCGCGGGAGCGTCAGCGTCCACTGACAGTTTCCCGCGCATGCGCAGTGGGGAGAGTCTCTTCCGCCTCCGCCATGGTGGAGACCGTGGCGGAGGCGGAAGGAAAGAGTGCCCCCACGGCACAGGCCCGCCCGCGGATCGGTGGGCCCCGATCGCGGGCCAGGCCACCATGGGGGCACCCCCCGGGGACAGATCGCCCCGCGCCCCCCCCAGGACCCCGGAGCCCGCCCACGCCGCCTGGTCCCGCCGGTAAATACCAGCTTTGATTTATGCCGGCGGGACAGGCAATTTCTCGGCGGGACTTCGGCCCATCCGGGCCGGAGAATTGAGCGGGGGGGCCCGCCAACCGGCACGGCCCGATTCACGCCCCCGCCCAATCTCCGGTACCGGAGACTTCGGCGGGGGCGGGGGCGGGATTCACGGCGGGGGGTCGGAGAATGACGCCCTAGAATCCTCACCACCTTCGAGGAATGTGCCCTGGAGGTGACCGGTGTGGCCGAGGACAGGGCGGTCACTAACACGGAGGTTGGCGGATGCTGCAGAGGAACCACCGGGCTCCACCCGGGGAACCTGTCAAACGTGAGTTGTTATTGCCTTACTGACTGACCCATCCCTCCCACTGACCACATGTCCATTCTCTCACTGGTCCCCCAGCCGACGGTGCCGGCCCATCCCGGGTGACCCCCTCTCCATTCTTCCATCCCTGACCCAGCTGGGCCCCAACCTGACGCTGAGACTGTGGTACAGGGTTACCCGGAGCTGATGGAAACGTTGTGGTGTGACCGGGACATTCAGAGGGAGACGTCAGTGTCACTCCAGCAGATCCACAGCCGCTTGGAGGACTCCCAGAGGCTAGGGGCACTGGAGCTATCGCCGGCAATGCGGGGCATCGAGACCAACACTGCTCGGTTGGCGACCGCAGTGCAAAGCCTGGTGCTTGGCGTCGGCATCATGAGTGAAGGTGCTCAAGGAGTCACGCAGTCGGTTATAGCCATGGCTGAGGGACTCGGCAGATTGCTCGACTCATTGGGGGATGTGACCCAGTACCAGGCCGGCCTTGATGACATTGTGCGGGACATGTCCCACTTTCAAGTGGGCCTGGCCGAGGCCCTGCAGAGCTTGACCCAGTCACAGTGGGCATTGCCGAAGGGCTGCAGAGAATGGCTCTGTCACTGAGGAGCATCTCCGAGGGCATCGACACGATAGTGCAGACCATGGCGAACCGCCAGGGCTGGCATAGCCAGATGATGCAGGGTAGCCAGGCTTCAACCAGCTACCCTTCCATCCCAAGGTGTACCCCTATGGGCACCGAGCAGGAGGGGGCGCCAGGTGCCAATCCGGACCTCCCATGGCGATGGTGGCCACCAGCTCCCCCGAGTTCCACCTATCTGATGAGGTCACATCCAGCACACGGGATAGAGTGGCACGGCTGTGCAAGTGCTGGGGCGCTCCAGCCTCAGAACCTCCAGAGGACGGCTACCAGGGGCATCGAAGCTCACGAGACGTGGTAAGCAGCTGGTTGCCTCCACTCAGTTGTGCATCTGGGGGGACACCTATATGTAGTGGTAGAGCTGGGAGGGCAAAGCACATCGAGGATCACTGTGGGAACCTGGTGAGGACTTGGGGGGGGGGGGGGGGAGGGAGGGAGTGGGGGGATGGGTAGGGGGCTGGGGATGGGAGAGAGGGCAGCACCATCGGGAGGGTGGGGAATTGTCCCCCCCCTCCCCGTGGCACTCACCCACCCTGCGGGTGGGGACATGTGTCCCATCCCCTGGGTGTTCGGATGTTGGCTGCTGCGTGTGTGGTGTTGCCTCCCGCAGTGTTCAAGCACAGTGTCCAGGCATCAAGGTGTGATTGGGATGCGAGGCAATGATTCCCACATGCTACATGGCCCGTCCAGCCATGGACCTCCACTTGGGTTGTGTGAAGTGCTCACCTAACCACGATTGCCAATTCCCTATTAGCAATAGCCTTTAGCCACACGGCCAGAGGCCTCGGCAGTCGTTGTGGGTTATGGGTGGTTGCTGGGGCAGACGGGCATGGACAGGAGTTACCGCAAAATGGATACACGATCCAGGGGTTGGTACAGTGGTGCCATGTGCAGTTTCCACCTCGCGCCTCCCCCCACCCTCGCATGGTGGTCCACCCCTGCGGAGGGTCCCCCACCTCCAGCCGAGGGTCCCCTATCCCAAGCTGAGCACTTGGGTGGCAGGCCCAGCGCCCCAGGCTCTTTGCCTGTGAGCAAAGATGGCTACTCACCTCCTCGACTCCCCACAGAAGCCCTTCTGCCAGGTTCACGTTTTTCAAAATGAGTACTAATTGCCGCCAGCGTGACCATTTGCTGGGGAGGCCGATGAATCACGGGAGGCTCTTGTTAATTGTATTGAAATAGGAATTAAATGGTTATAATCGGTTTCTTGCCACGCTACGGCGAGATCCCGATCTCGCCTATGGGAGTGGGCCGTTGCATCGCAAACCGTTTGGTGCCTGGCGCTGTTCTCGTTTTCTGCCTCGCCCACTGTTCACCGGCCTCGTTTCACTTGAGTGAGAGCGCAACGAGCCAGGAGGATCGCACCCTTAGGCACTCTTTTGGGCTCTGGGAAGTTTCTCACTGGGCTAGCCCACACTTATATGTTTAATTACTGGGGAGCTGGATTCAGCGGCCAAACCGACTTCTCATAGATCGGTTCACCATTTTGAAAGGGAGCCATGATCTCGAAGTAGGCTTGAGAGTTCCCCACAGCCCTACCCACGGGCAATGTCACCATCCCACATACATGGGCACTACCCCACACAGCCCCCCCAAGTGATGACACCGCGCTTATAGGGTTTCTGAGGGCTCCCCCTTTACAGGCCTTCCCATGTCCCCTTTTGGGGCCTCCTCCTTCCAGGACACCCACCTTTCACTCCCCCCCCCCCCCCCCCACCCCCAACCTTCAGGAGGCACCTTCACATCACCTGCAAACCCGCCCTTCACATCCTCCACCCTCCTTTCATGGGCATTCCCCCCTCAGGCCCTGACCTTTGGTCGTGCCATCCTGGCACATGGGCACCCTGGTACTGCCACCCTGGCAGTGCTCCTGGTGGCTTTGCAGTGCCACCCGGACATGTTGGCAGTGCCAGGGTGGCAGCACCAAGGTGCTAGGGTTCATGGGGGAGGGCCTGGGGGCCACCCTGCCATGTCCCTGACCCGCCCAGGGACCTCTGATGGCCCGGGAGACCCCCGGGTGCCATTCCACCTGGTCAACCTTTGTGTGGACCCGTACTGAACGCCGCCAGGCTGGGGACTCTCTGGGGAATTCAGTAGATGCCGAGTTCCTGATAGATCCCGGGTGAGCAGATATAAGTGGGTGTTAAACGTACTAAGGCGTTTGAGGCTTGATCCCATCCATTGTGTGCGGGATCCTAATAGCGCTGCCTCGAGGTCTGGGTAGATCTCGCAAGGCATACTGGCTGTCAGGAAGCCCGCGGAAGGCCTCTCCCGGTATCTACCGGCCATGTTGCCTTCCCGCTCAGGCGTATCATGGCCAGTAGACCGTGCCCAACGTATGCTTACAGGAATTTCCGGAGCAATAGATTTTTAAAGAATTTGTAAACATCGATTGCTTCTTCTATTCACGTCCAACTGGGCGGCTGCATCTGAACGTACAAACAACTGGATGTTAGTTGGAATAATTAAAATTTACTGCCTGAACTCACAGAAGTAACACTTAACCTAAGCTAACAAATATGATGCTGGAAGTTAGACATAGCGAAGGGTGGGAATTGATAAAGAAACTAAGGAGCATGGCCACATTTCTATTTCCCAGACTCTATCTTACCCAAGTTGTCTATCTTACCCAAATAAAAGCTCATACACAAAAACGGCACAAAATCTCTTCTCTTGGCCACATCAAGGTGAAGATTTGTGACGTAAAAGCATCCATGCATAAATTTAGCACCCTGAACTCCCAATGGGAGGATGCTGTAAGAGATTGTAGTTCAGTGAAAGAGCAAAATAACTGCAGCAACAATCTTTCAATTCTGCTCTTTCTTTGAGCATGGTCCCTACAGGGAGCATTGAATTTAATTTGTCAAATCAACAAACTGTCTACAATTCTATAAGATTTCTAGGCTTGATGCCAAAATAGCATTGATTTAAACATTGCAACAGCATCAAGTTCCACATCAAAATAAAGAGTCCACAAAGCACCAAGTAAATCTTATCTAGCCTGACCTTACAAATAGCAAACATTGCAAACAGAAAATGCTGGAAATACTCAGTAGTTCAACATCTGTGGGGATAGAAGCAGAGTTAACGTCAATGACCTTTCATCAGAGCAAGGAAATGTTGGCAATGTCTCTCTCAAGAAGTCCCTGAAGTGAGGAAGACACTTGTTACAGAACCCACGACACGAGCTTGTGCATGGAGTCTACTAGGCAGGCTGTTGTACTGCAGCGACCAAACGGTTCTGGTTGACCAGGAAGCTCTCCGGCATTTATTATTTGCCTTGGCATATTGAAGGATTTTTTTAACAGGTTGATAATCAACCTATTTGGCCATGCTTCGTACGTGTTTTCTTTAACTATCAAGGGCTCGAACTCAGAGCTTTGGCTCAGAGGTAAGACTCCTCATGGACCTCCACATGGTAGCAATGTAGGTTTTGAACAAGTGAAAGGGAAAGGGAGGATAAGAAGAATAAGAGTGAAGGTGTGCGATGAGATGACCATAGACCATGACTGATCTGATGTGATAATCCTCAACTCTACTTTCCCATTGTTTCCCCTTAACCCTTGATTCCTTTACTGATTAAAAATCTATCTATCTCAGTGTCAGGTGAGAGTACCTTTAAGAAATGGATGTGTAAGCAATATACCTTTAAGAAAACAGTGATGTCAGTGGGGCTGTTTAGCACAGGGTTAATTCGCTGGCTTTGAAAGCAGACCAAGGCAGGCCAGCAGCATGGTTCGATTCCCGTAACAGCCTCCCCGAACAGGCGCCGGAATGTGGCGACTAGGGGCTTTTCACAGTAACTTCATTTGAAGCCTACTTGTGACAAAAAGCGATTTTCATTTCATTTCACGTCAGAGAGTCTATCTATTGGATTGGCTTTTGTGAACTTAAAGACAGTGAAGGATTGTTGCTTTTCCGGTGTGGTATTTTAGTTTAAGTGGGGAGAGTGTCGTGAACAATGGCTCTTTCAGAGGCTCAGAAGTTTTTGGGAGTGGAGAATGTCACATGTAGTACTTTACGGACAGAAATGAAAAGCAGACTGTTAGATTTGGCAAGAACATTGCAATTAACATTACCTGACAAAATTCGAAAAGATGAGGTAATTATGGCGGTGGTTAAGCATTTAAAGTTGCCTGAGATAGAGTTTGACTCATTGGAAATGGCAAAAATTCAGTTGCAAATTAAACAAATGAAACATGAGAAAGAATTAAAGCGGCTGGCGTACGAGAGTGAGAGAGAGGACAAAGAAAGAGAAAGAGAGAGAGAGGAAAAAGAAAAGGAGAGAGAAGAAAGGAGAAAAGAAAGAATAGCACTAGCAGAACAAAAAGAAAAAGAAAGGGACATACAAACCAGGGAAAAAGATAAAGAGAGGGAGTTTGAACTTCAGAAAATGGCCATGAAACAGGACAATCAGTTAAAATTGGCAGACGTAAAGGGACACGTACAGTTGGAGGAGATAGATGAGGATAATGAGACAGAACGTCATAGTCGAAGATGTGGTGAGGATCTATTTAAATATGTCCAAGCATTGCCAAGGTTTGACGAGAAGGAAGTGGCAGGCTTTTTCATTTCATTTGAGAAGGTAGCTAAACAAATGAAATGGCCACAGGACATGTGGGTGTTACTGATTCAAACAAATATGGTAGGTAGAGCTCGTTAAGTGTTTGCATCACTACCGGAGGAAGTATCTGGAACGTATGAGGAGGTGAAGAAATCCATCTTAAGTGCATATGAGCTAGTGCCTGAAGCTGACAGACAAAGGTTTAGAAATTTAAGGAAAGAATTTGGTCAAACATACATGGAGTTTGAAAGTCTCAAACAGAGTAATTTTGATAGGTGGATAAGAGCTTTGAAAATAGACCAAACGTATGAAGCTCTCAGATGAATTTTACTTTTGGAGGAGTTTAAAAATTAAATTCCTGATGTAGTGAGAACTCATGTGGAAGAGCAGAGGGTTAAAACTGCGAGATTAGTAGCGGAAATGGCAGATGATTATGAATTAGTTCATAAATCAAAGATTGGTTTCCGACATCAGTTTCAGCCGGTGAGGGATAGAAACTGGGGACATGAGAAATACTCAAGTGGTAAAGGTAAAGGTGATCTGATGGGAGACAATAAAGAGAGTGTACCTCAGATTAAAAAAGAAATCCAGGAGGGTGGAAAAGAGATGAAAAGTTTCAAATGTTTTCACAATAATAAATTAGGCCATGTAAAGTCACAGTGTTGGTGGTTGAGGAAAAGCACTGGGAAGGCTGATGTGGTAAAACAGGATAAGACAGTGGGATCTGTTAGAGTGGTAAAGGAAAGCCCAAGGGAAGCGAAGGATGTGCAAACGATTGTACAGCCTGTTCAAGAAGTAATTGTTAAGAAGGTGCCAGATGTCTTTAAAGAGTTTACTTGTGTGGGTAAAGTTTACTCATGTGTATCAGAAGGAGCAGGTAAAGACGTTACAATTTGTAGAGATACAGGGGCTAGTCAATCTTTAACGGTAAGAGATGAGGAATTATGTAGTTTGGGAAGAATGTTGCCAGAAAAGGTGGTGATATGTGGAATTCAGGGTGAGAGGAGTAGTGTTCCATTATATAAGGTAAGGTTGGAAAGTCCAGTGAAGAGTGGTGAAGTGGTAGTAGGAGTATTAGATAAACTATCTTGTCCAGGAATACAGTTTATCTTGGTTAATGATATAGCTGGATCGCAGGTGGGAGTGATGCCTACTGTGGTTGATAAGCCAGTGGAAAATCAGTCAGCTGAAGTATTGAAGGACGCATATCCTGGGATTTTTCCGGATTGTGTAGTAACAAGGTTGCAAAGTTACAGGTTAAGACAAGAGGAGAAATCAAAGACTGAAGATGAAGTTGAAGTGCAATTATCAGAAACGATTTTTGATCAGATGGATGAAAAAGAACAAGAACAGGAGGAGGATGAGGCGGATATTTTTAGTTCAGGAAAATTGGCGGAGTTACAACAGAAAGATGTAGAAATAAAACGGATATATCAGAAAGCATATATGGAAGAGGAATCTGAGAGTACAACAGAGTGTTATTACCATAAAAATGATGTCTTGATGAGAAAATGGAGACCTGCACATAGTCAGGCAGATGAAAAGTGGGCAGAAGTTCATCAAGTAGTATTGCCGGTAGGGTATAGAAAGGAGGTGTTGCGTGTTGAACATGAGGTACCAGTGGGAGTTCATTTGGGAATAAGGAAAACTCAATCTAAAATCCAGAAACATTTTTATTGGCCTGGACTACATAAAGATGTAGTTAAATTTTGTCAATCATGTCACATATGTCAAGTGATAGGGAAACCTCAAGCAGTGATAAAACAAGCGCCCTTAATACCCATTCCAGCATTTGAGGAACCTTTTAGAAGGATCCTAATCGATTGTGTAGGACCGCTTCCAAAAACAAAAAGTGGGAATCAATATCTTTTGACTGTAATGAATGTGTCTACTAGATTTCCAGAGGCCATTCCAGTACGTAATATTACAGCTAAAAGGATTGTGGAGGAGACCACAGAAATTCAATTGGATCAAGGAACAAATTTTACTTCAAAGTTATTCAAAGAAGTTATGGATAGCTTAGGAATAAAACAATTTAAATCAACTGCGTACCATCCAGAATCGCAGGGAGCGTTAGAAAGGTGGCATCAGACATTAAAGACAATGTTGAGGGCGTATTGTCAAGATTATCCAGAGGATTGGGATAAAGGAATCCCATTCGTATTGTTTGCAATTAGGGATGCACCTAATGAGTCAACCAAATTTAGTCCTTTTGAATTAATTTTTGGTCATGAGGTAAGTGGACCACTTAAATTGATTGAGAAAAAATTGCTGGGTGAGAAATCGAAAATTACACTATTGGATTACGTGTCAAATTTTAGGGAACGATTAAATAGAGCAGGTGAATTGGCTAGACAACATTTTAAAGTTGCACAAAATGTGATGAAACGGGTAGCTGACAAGAAATCAAAAGTTCGTAGTTTTGCCAGTGGGAATAAAGTTTCAGTGTTGTTACCAGTGGTAGGGGAGCCTTTAAAAGCTAGATTTTGTGGACCGTATCAGATTGAAAGGAAATTAAGTGAGGTGAATTATGTGGTAAAAACACCAGATAGAAGGAAGACTCACCGAATGTTTCATGTGAATATGCTTAAAAGGTACTTTGAAAGGGAAGGAGAGAAAAAGGAGGTTTTAATGATTCTGACTCAAAGTGACAAACCAAATCCAGATGACTGTGAATTTGACATACCTCAACTTAAATTGGAAAATGAGGATGTTCTTAAAAATTGGAATGAATTGTTAAGTTACCTTCCAGAGGAAAAACGAACTGACCTGAAAGAGTTATTGATATCACATGGGCAAGTTTGAAGAGATAAATTGGGAAGTACTAAAATGGCTATACATGATGTAGATGTGGGAAATACTGTTCCTATCAAACAACATCCATATAGACTTAATCCTTTAAAATTGGCACAGGTTAACAGAGAGATTGAGAGTATGCTGAAGAATGGCATAATTGCAGCCAATCGAGCTCACCCATAGTGATGGTACCTAAACCAGACGGTACCCAATGGTTGTGTGTGGACTATCGAAAGGTGAATGCAGTTACAAATACGGACTCTTATCCTATCCCACATTTGGAGGATTGCATTGAGAAAGTGGGACAATCCGCTTTTATTTCCAACTTCCAGACATGGAAAGAACATTTAAAACATCTTTTGGAGTTCTTCGATAGACTTCAGGAGGCGGGTTTGGTGATGAACCTAGCCGAAAGTGAATTTGGAGAAGCCCGAATCACTTTCCTTGCGGAGATTCCGATACCCTCAAGACAAAGGGAAATAATGCGATTTCTTAGCGTGAGTGGATTTGATCGAACAGCTGTGCAAAGGTTTTGTGGCGTGATTACTCCACTGATGGAATTGCTGAAGAAACGTTAAAAAATTCAATGGACAGCGGACCTTCAACAGGCATTTGACTGCCTGAACGCTGTGATCACCAATGTTCCTGTATTGGAGAATTGCAAGGGACTCTGTGGTCAGATTGAACTAAAGTATCTGATTCTAAAGAGAAATGCCGAGGAGTAGAGGAATGGATGGATCGTGCAGAGACTTTGTTCAAAGAGACTGTCAATCGAGAAGGATTTCGGTTGGAGGAAGAAGAACAAAGAAAAATGGACTATATTGTTATACCTGTTTGCGTGTGTTGGTTTTTTTAAACACAAAAAGGTATATTTACTGTGTACATTTCTTAGTGGATGGTGCAAAAGCGAAAAATGAGACCATCTTGAAGTTGATGGTTTATTTATTTTTTCTTGGGGGGAGGTGTCATGTGAGAGTACCTTTAAGAAATGGATGTGTAAGCAATGTACCTTTTCAGAAAACAGTGATGTCAGAGAGTGGGTGGAGCTCAGCTCAGTTCAGTCATTTTGAAGTTTCAGTTAAAAAGTGCCTGACTGGTTTTGCTGAGAGCAGCTAAGAAGTGCCTGGCTGGTTTTGCTGAGAGCAGTTTAAAAGTAGAAAGCCAGTTTGAGACAGCAGCTTGAGAAGTTCTGGTTTGCTGTGATCTGCTTGAAGGGAGAAAGCCAGGTTTGAGAAAGAAGCTTGGGTGTGTCTGTGTGTTTCCAGAGAGCTGCAGGAAGAAAGCAAGGTGCTGGAGCTGAAGTCAACCAAGCATATATATCTCTGCCATAAAACAGAACATATACATTAACTATGACTGGTGTGTTGCTGTTTGAAGCCTTTTGGATGTTTGAAGGAACATTTTAAGGAATTATTTACTGTTGCAATATTTTCTGAGTTATCTTTGAAGTAAGGGGTGTTAAGAGATCCAATGTTTATTTAAGATGTTAAGTTGAGTTCATGGAATAAACAGTGTTTTGTGTTTAAAAACCCATGTGTCCATAATTGTAATCCCACACCCAGGGTAAAAGCCGTGTGCTAGGAAAAGCAACAAATGCATTAAAGGGTGAGGTTGGTTGAACTCCATGATACATTTTGGGGTTCTGAAAACGCGACGCCCCATAACACTCAGCTTTGAACATACTTAATGTTATAACCTGCAACATTATTAGTGGCTGGGGACTAATGGCAAGCCCCTGCCCTCTGGTCCTAGACTATTTCACAAGGGGAAACAACCTCTCAGATTCTACCCTGTCAAGCCCCCTGAGAATCATTTACATCTCAATAATGTCACCTCACATTTTTCTAAATTCCAATGAGTACTACCCAATCTACTCAATCTCTCCTCATAAGAAAATCCCTCCATACCTGGGATCAACCTAGCGAACCTTCTCTGGACTGCCTCCAATGCCAACCACGCAAACACAGGGGGAATGTGCAAACTTCACACGGACAGTGACCCAGAGCCGGGATCGAACCTGGGACCTCATCGCCGTGAGGCAACAGTGCTGACCACTGCGCCACCGTGCTGCCCAATTCGCACCAGCTCTTGCCCCGCACCTACAGGAGATGTTCACAGACTCGCTAGCGAGGGGCACCCTGCCTCCAATGCTAACATAGGCCATCATATCGCTGATACCCAAAAAAGACAAAGACCCGAAGGAATGCGGATGATACAGGCCCATTTCGCTCCTGAACATAGATGTGAAAATACTCGCAAGAGTCCTGGCCAAGAGACTGGAGAACTGTGTATCCGAAGTGGTCGCAGAGGACCAGACGGGTTTTGCAAGGATAGACAGCTAAGTGCGAACATCAAGGGCGGGATTCTTCGGAAACTGGCGGGGCGGGCAATTCCAGCGCGAAGGAGTGGCGTGAACCACTCTGACGTCGGGCCGCCCCGAAGGTGCAGAATCCTCCGCACATTCAGGGGCTAGGCCGGCGCCGGAGTGGTTTGCGCCGCGCCAGCCGGCGTGGAAGGTGCTTGGCGCCACGCCAACTGGCGCTGCAGGGCCTCCGCCGGCCGGCGCGAGTTGGCGCATGCGCGGGATCACCAGTGTGTATTGGCGTTATCCCAGTGCATGCGCAGGCATCTCTGCGCCGGCCATAGCAGACTGTTACACCAGCCGGCGCGGAGGAATACAGTGCCCCCACGGCACAGTCCCGCCCGCAGATCGGTGGGCTCCGATCGCGGGCCAGGCCACCATGGGGGCACTCTCCGGGGCCAGATCCCCCCGCGCCCCCCCAGAGGACCCCGGAGGCCGCCTGCGGAGCCAGATCCTGCTGGTAATTACCTGTTGTAATTTACGCCGGCGGGACCAGCCGAAAACGGGCGGCCACTCGGCCTATCGCAGGCCGGAGAATCGCCGGGGGGGCCGCTGCCAATGGCCCCCAACCGGCGCGGCGCGATTCCCGCCCCCGCCAAATCCCCAGCGCCGGAGAATTCGGCAGCCGGCGGGGGCGGTATTCACGCCGCCCCCCCCCCCCCCCCCCCCCGGCGATTCTCCGACCCGGCAGGGGGTCGGAGAATCCCGCCCCATGTTAAGTAATGGGTTAAGAGACATTGCAATTAGTTGTCTCATTTATGTTAAGTATCCATTAATTGACACATATGTAAAGGGACTTCAGGTGGCCTCTGTCAGGTGGCGTGTTAAGAGTTTTGTGCAGAGGCTGTGGAAGTGAAATAAATGGTGTTTGGTGAAAAGGAACAAGAACTTTAGACTCTTCATTTCACAGCAACTAAAACGGCAAACAATTGGCAGCAGAGGATGGTTGCTGTGTAAATGTGAAGGGTTGAAAGATACAACTTTTCCAGATCAAATCAAGGAGTGAGTGAGAAAAGAAAAAAAAAAGGGGATATGTGGCTGAACCGAGGATAAAGATGGCTGGATATGACTATCCTCCCTTATTTTCTGAAAGGGGATTGTACGACCAATGGAGAAGCGCAGTAGTTATGTGGACTAAGGTAACTGCTTTGGGAAAGAGAAAACAAGGCATGACATTGGCTCTTTCTCTACCATATGGCAGTAAAATCCGAAACAAAGTGCTTTCTGAGCTGGAATTGGAAGAGTTAGACTCAGAAGAAGGTCTGGAGACTTTATTACATTATATGGATAAGATTTATAAGAAAGATGACTTGTTAAGTGCGTATGAAGCATGGTCGGATTTTGATAAGTTCTGGAAAATGGAGGATATCTCCATGGAAGACTATATAATGGAATTTGGCAGACTATATAAAAGACTGCAGAAACACAATGTGGAATTTCCACAGTCTGTGTTGGCCTTTAAATTACTTGACTGTGCTAGAGTGAGCAACATGGATAGGCTCCTGTTTTTGACAGGAGTTCAGTTTACTCATAAGGATACCTTATTCGAACAGATGACAAAAGTTTAACAAAGGTTTCTGGGGAACATTCGATTCCGATGGCTCTGATGACCCAAATAGGTCAGCCTGCAATAAGGCAGAATATGGAAGATACACTAGTAACAGGGTGGCGAAATCGTACAGCTACGAACAGGGCTCAAGACTATAGACGGAGACAGAGACAAGGAAATTATGAAGACAGAAACCCAGTTAGAACCTACAATAGGAAAATGAACCCCAGAAATGCACGGGGCATGATAAATCGATGTTTTCGATGTGACTCTCAATACCATTATGCTTTCAACTGTCCAACTTGTTATGATAGAGTGTTTGAAGCGACACATGACATGGAAGAGTCAGAAGAGGAAAAAGATAGTGACCAGACAGAAGGCATTGTCCTATTGACAAGCAGTTTTTCAGGGTTGGGTGGTGGCCTGTGGGGGAGGGGGGGTCCGACCCCGGGGGTCTGATGTGGCCTGGCCCGCGATCAGGGCCCACCAATTGGCGGGCCGGCCTCTGTGGCTGGGGGCCTCCTTTCCTACGCACCTGTAGCCCTGCGCCATGTTGCGTCGGGGCTGCCGCGTTGAAGGAGACCGCTGCGCATGCACGCGTTGGCGCTGGCGCATGTCCTCGTTGGCGCAACTTCGCATGCACGGATCCCGTGGCGCACAGTTCGCGGCAGGATCTGCAGCTGGAGCAGCGCGTACCGCTCCAGCGCCATGCTGGCCCTCTGTAGGGGCCAGAATTAGACGTGGGAGCAGCCCGTTCATGCCGTCGTAAAACGCGACAGCGTTTATGACAGCGTGGACACTCTGCCGTGGGATTGGAGAATCCCGCCCCATATGTCTCTTTTTTCTTCCTGATTTTATCATCAATATCCTTAGTCATCCATATGAGAAACGATTGGGTCAACTGGGCCCGTACTCACTGGAATTTAGAAAAATGAGAGACGGCCTCATTGAAACATATAAAATTCTGACTGGGCTGGACAGACTTGGATGCAGGGATGTTCTACCACAGGAATTTTCTGCCATATAAGGTGTGAAAACCAATCACTGAATATATTTAAAAAGGAAATAGATTTCTCGACAGTAAAGGCGGCAAGGGGTATGGGGAGAGACCTGGAGAGAGGATCAGCCATTATTACATTGAATGGTGGAGCAGGCTCGAAGAGCCTAATGGCCTACTCCTGCTCCTATTTTCTATGTTTCTATCTCTGCATTCCTTCAATTCTGGCTTCCTGTACATCCCCAATTTTAATTGTCCCACTGTTGGTGGCCGTGCCTTCAGTTGCTCAGGTTCGAAGCCAACAATTCCCTCCCTAAACCTTTAGACCTGTAAATTGCTCCTTAGATCCTCTTGGCTATCGACTCAAATATCTTCTCTGATGACTCGATACAAGATTTTATTTGATAATTTGGGCTTCGAACCATGTTTTACGAGGTTAAATGTGCAAATTGTTGTTGTTGGCAAGTTGCACAATACTCAGCACTCGCGTAGAGAGCTTTTAAAGCCCAGTCCTGGGGGCAATTTGCGAATGATTGGGTGTAGGAAGATATAAAGAAGGCAAAGAATGTCAAAAGGTTTAAGGAAAACAGCCGTGAAGAAGGGAGGGAGTGAGTGTTCACCGTTGAGTGAGAGGACCAGCCAGGGAGCTAGCAAGATGGCGGAGGCTGGGCTGCCGGGTGGGGCCGCACTGCTTACGGCAGAGAGAATGACTGAGGTGATGTCTTTGGAGCTGGAGAAGCAGTTTGCGAAGTACATGGAGGTGTTGAGGAAGGAGATGGCGCTGGCCTTGGAGATGTTGGTGGAGGAGGCAGTTGCCCCGGTTGAGAGTAGCTGTGGCGAAGACATTGGCTGGGGTGAGGGAGCAGGGCGAGAAGATGGAGGGAGTGGAGGAGGCCATGTCGCAGCACAGCGATCAGCTCTCCTCGATGGGGGATGAGCTGCGGAGGGAGGTCAAGGCCAATAAGGGGCTTCGAGCAAAGCTGGATGACCTGGAGAATCGCTCAAGGCGGCAAAACTTGAAGATTGTGGGCTTGCCCGAAAGGGCAGAGAGCTCAAGGCTGACGGAGTACTTCGCCAAGATGTTGGCGGAGTTGATGGGGGAGGGAGAGGAGCCCTCTTGGTATGAACTGGACCGAGCTCATCGGTCGCTGAGGCCGAAGTCAAAGTTAAATGAGCCGCCAAGGGCAGTGATTATCTGCTTTCAAAAGTACCACATGAAGGAGAAGGTGCTGAACTGGGCGAAGCAGAAGCGGGAGGTGCAATGGGCTGGTGCTGGAGTTCGCATTTACCAGGACAGTGGAGCTGGCAAGGAGGCGAGCGGCTTTCGGCCGAGTTAAGACTGCATTATACAACAGCGAGGTGCGATTTGATGTGGTGTATCCAGCGAAGCTGAGGGCGACCTACAATGGCAGAGATTTCTACTTCGAGACGGTGGAGGCGGTGGAGGCGTTCGTGAAGGAAGAAGGCCTGGGACAGAAATGAAAACTGCAACTGAAGAGGGGTTCTAGACTGCAAATGGGGGGTTGTGAGGGTGTGTAAATGTGTTCACTGCCGTTTAGCACAGTGGGCTAAACAGCTGGCTTGTCAATGCAGAACAAGGCCAGCAGCGTGGGTTCAATTCCCGTACCGGCCTTCCCGAACAGGCGCCGGAATGTGGTGACTAGGGGCTTTTCACAGTAACTTCATTGAAGCCTACTTGTGACAATAAGTGATTTTCATTTCATTTCTTGTTTGACCTACATTGTTCTTTATTTACTTCACGCTGTTATAGAGTTTAAGTTTATTTTTGATTTGACGGTTTTATGTTATTTTCTTGAGATGTTTGGGTTTGATTGTTTTCCTGGGACTGGACGCGAGGGAGGGAAAGCCTTGGGTGTGGGCCCCCGTGCCAGCTAACGTAAGTTGGCTACTGAAGGAGGTGAGGTGGGGGAGGGGCTGCAGACATTGGAGCCTGGCGAGCAGGTATAGGTGGGCCTAGGAGGTGTGAAAGGCGGGCGGGGGGGGGGGGATCGATACTGGGTGAGGTTTTTTGAGAAGAAGTGCAGGGGGGGATTCTGGGAGGGGGAAGGGGGTTCGATGTTAACAATGGATGGGGCGGGTCAGGCTGAAGGGGCAGGGCCTGGTATTACGATGATGGTGGATAAGAAGTGAGTGAGGGGGGTGAGAGATTGTGAGGGGGTTGGATGGCCCAGTCAAGAAATCAAGGGTGCTGGCACATCTGAAAGATTTGAAGGCCGATGTGGTGATGCTGCAGGAGACTCACTTGAGGGTGAACGACCAGGTGAGGCTTAGGAAGGACTGAGTCAGCCAGGTGTTTCATTCGGGATTTGATGGTAGGGCTCAAGGGGTGGCGATCCTGGTTAGCAAAAGGGTACGGTTCCAGATGGAGAAAGTAGTTGCGGACCATGGAGGTAGGTATGAGATAGTGACAGGGCCATTGGAGGGGAGGCTGGTGGCTCTGGTAAGCGTGTATGGTCTCAACTGGGATGATATTGGATTTGTGAAGAAGATGTGTGGGGCCAACCCCGAATTGGATTCACACGAATTGTTAGGGGGTGGAGAGTGGAACTTAGTGCAGGAGCCGAGATTGGACAGGTCACTGCCATGCTCGCTTCAGGGGCGGCGAAGGCGTTGGCTGGACTAATGGCGGAAATAGGAGGGGTGGACCCTTGGAGGTTTTTGCACCCGGGTGAGCGGGAGTACTCTTTATTCTCTTCGGTCCACAAGGTTTATTTGCAAATTTACTTTTTTGTGGTGGGGAAGGCTCTGTTGGCAGGGGTTAAGGAGTCGAAATACTCGGCAATTGTGTTATCGGATCATGCGCCGCATTGGGTGGATATGATATTGGAGAGGGGGCAGTGCAGAGGCCGGGGTGGAGATTAGATGTGGCGCTGTTGGGGGACCGAGGGTTCTGTGATGAGATTGGTAAAGTAATCGAGGAATATGTGGGGTTCAATTGTACGGGGGGAGGTTTCCCAGGTGGTGGTTTGGGAAGCTCTAAAGGCAGTGGTGAGGGGGGGACGTGATCTTGTTTAAGGCAAAGGTGGATAAGGAGAGGGTGGAGCGACAAAGGGTAAGCAGGCGGTGGTTTGGAATACCGAGGTTGGGGAGGGGGATAGGGATATATTGGATGGGGCGATAGCGGAGCAGGAGATAAAAGATGTGATTGGGAGGATGCAGTCGGGGAAGGTAGCAGGGCCAGATGGGTTTCCGGTGAAGTATTACAAGAAACTTAAAGATAAGTTGGCGCCGCTGATGGTGGGATGTTTGAGGAGGCGACAGAGAAGGGGGCGTTGCCACAGACTTTGGGGCAGGCATCGATCTCCCTGTTGCTCAAGAAGGATAAGGATCCGACAGAATGTGGGTCGTATAGGCCCATATCACTTTTGAATGTGGACGCCGAAGTGTTGGCAAAGGTATTGGCGGGTAGGTTGGGGGTGTGTCTCCCGAAGGTGATAAGCGAAGATCAGACGGGGTTTGGGAAGGGGAGATAGCTCTTTTCGAACATTAGGAGGGTATTGAACGTGGTTATGGTGCTGACGAAGGGAAGGGAGACAGAGGTGGTTGTGGCATTGCACGACGAGAAGGCGTTTGATCAAGTAGAGTAGAGTATTTGATGGCAGTTCTGAAGCAGTTTGGGATTGGGCCACAATTGGTTGATTGGGTAAGACTGCTGTATAGGGAGCCGAGGGCTTGTGTCCGCACGAACAACATGAATTCTGGATATTTTGCTCTGCACCGTGGGCCCAGGCAGGGATGCCCTATGTCCCCCCTGTTGTTCGCACTTGCGATTGAGCTGTTGGCCATCACGTTGAGGAATTCGGAGGTGTGGAAAGGGATAGTGCGGGAGGGGGTGGGTAGAGCATAAGGTATTTTTGTATGCGGACGACTTGCTGTTGTATGTATCGGAACCGAGTGCGTCGATGGAGGGCATATTGGAGTTGCTTTGGGTATTTTGAGCTTTTTCGGGATATAAACTTAATTTAGAGAAAAGTGAATATTTTGTGGTGTCTCAGCCAAGGGTAGGGGGTGGGGGGGCTACCATTCCGTAGGGCAGGGACTCACTTTAGATACCTGGTGTTGCAGGTGGCACGGGATTGGGTGGGGCTCCAAAGGTACAACATTACTAGTTTGGTGGGGAGGGTGAAAGCAGATCTGACAAGGTGGGATGGCATCCCTCTGTCGCTGGCAGGTTGGATACAAGCAATTAAAATAAAATGCCGCGATTCTTGTTTATTTTTCAGTGTTTGCCGATCTTCCTCCTGCCAAAGGCATTTTTCAAAGGGGTTGAAAGGATGATGACCTTGTTTATATGGGGGGGAAGGTGGCTAGGATTAGGAAGGTGCTGTTGCAGAGAGGACGGCAGTCTGGGGGGTTGGTCCTTCGGAATTTACTATATCATTACTGGGCGGCGAATGCGGAGAAGGTGAGGAGCTGGGTTAGAGGGGGTGACTCCCAGTGGGTGAGAATGGAGGAGAGTCTGTGTCGGGGGTCGGGGCTGAGGGCGTTGGCAACAGTGCCGCTCCCGATGGCCCCGGGGAAATACTCGGGGAGTCCAGTAGTAGTAGCGACGTTGAAAATCTGGAGGCAGTTGCGCCAGCACTTTAGGCTGGGGGCGGGGTCAAGGGACATGCCGATTCGGGGGAATCACAGATTTAAGCCAAGGAAGTGGGATGGGAGTTTTCGGAGATGGGAGGAGAAGGGAGTTGTGGCACTGAAGAATTTGTTTCTGGGGGGCCGGTGTGCGGGACTGAAGGAGCTGGAGGCAAAATATGGGATGGGGCAGGGGGAGATGTAGAGGTATATGCAGGTCCAAGATTTCGCTAAGAAGGGGATGCAGAGCTTTCCGGTGGCGCCGGCCTCCTCACTGTTGGAGGAGGTGCTGACGACAGGGGGAGTGGAGAGGGAGGTGGTGCCAGCGATTTATGGGGCGATTCTGGGAGAAGAAAAAGCACCGCTGGAGGAGATTAAGACAAAGTGGGAGGAGGAGTTGGTAGAGAGCATGGAGGAGGGGTTGTGGTGTGAGGTGCTCCGGAGGGTGAATGCCTCAATTTTGTGCCCGAGATTGGGGCTGATACAGCTGTAGGTGGCGTATAGGGCGCCTCACAAAGGCAGTAGAGGATGTTTGTGAACGTTGCGGGGGATGGGGAGTGGGGGAGCTGCAAACCACATTCATATGTTTTGGTCCTGTCCAAAGCTGGAGGGGTATTGGAGGGAGGCGTTCAGGGTAATTTCGAAGGTGGTACATGTGAAGCTTGAGCCGGGTCCTCTGGAGGCCATATTCAGGGTATCGGATCGGCCAGGGTTGGAAGTGGGTGCGGAGGCAAATGTTGTAGCCTTCGCCTCGCTGATCGCCCGAAGGCGGATCCTGTTGGGGTGGAGGTCAGTTTCTCCACTCTGCCCTGGCGTGGCGGGGTGGGGGGGGATCTGCTGGAATTTTTAACACTCGGGATGGTGAAGATGAGTTGAGGGGAAGGATGGAGGGGTTGTACAATTCATGGGCTTTATTCATTATGCACTTTCAAGAATTGGATGACATCGAACATTAGGGGGGATTTGAGGTGGGGGAGGGGGGTTTGGACTGTGTATGTTGTTGGTGACCGTGTATGGGTGGATGGTGGATTCCTGATTCCTTTTCTTTGATGTTTGTATTTAAAATGTTGGGGCTGTTTGGGGGTTGGTGGGGGAGGGGATTGTTGACCAGGGGTTTGACACTGTATTTGTTATTATTGATTGTTTGTTGGTGGGTTTAAAGTTGGATGAAAATGTGACAAAGGAGGAGAATAAAAATATTTTTTAAAAATATTTAAAAATACAAAACATGTATTGTCTTTACTCTCATTAGATTCTTTTCAAAATGTTAAAATGTTGAGGATTCAAGTGCCTCATAATCTAATTCTTGCTCCTATTGCGTTGGAGTTCACCAATCGAGAATTGCTGCTTCTGCTGGCTGCTACTGCTCTTTCCCTCTTTTCCACGTGGCTTCTGGCATTGCCCTCTTTTTCTGCCCACACTCGAGACTTCAGGCTTCACCAGCACGCCCCCCCCCCTCCCCCCCCAACCTTCCATCCCCCCACTGGCTAGCCCCAAAGGGGCCCACAAGGTTGCCTAATCCCTCCTGCCCGGTGCTTTCCTGAGCAATCAGCATCTGCTGGGAGTGCTGGTGGGGTGGGGTGGACCCAGTGCCTTATAGAGAATGCCCCGCAGGAGGCAAGGCCCGATGTTTGGCTCCAGGCCGAAGTCAGGATGTTGTGGCTCAGCACAGCTCCCCTCGGCAGATCTGTTAGAGGACTTCTTATATTCATGGTCTTCCCATAAGTTGAAATACCTTTTGTACTTCCAACCTATTAAACCCTTCCAAAATCTTAAAAATCCCTACCCATGTCATCCCGTAACCATTTCATTTCTAGAAAAAAGAGCCCTAGCCTGTTAGCCTAGCCTGAGATTAATGTGTCAATTCTCACATCCTCCTTGATATATAAATGTAATTAATTATTTTTAATACTGTTGAATCTGCAGTAGGCAGGGCGCGTAGATGGAAGTAGAAATTACAGAACAAGGTTTATTTCGATGCAATTACAATACTCTTCCACAGGGTCTCCTTTCTTGTACGACTGGGGCTCTCCTTGTAAAGGGAAAACCCCACCTGCCTTAAAGGGGCAGTTCATATTCCGGGGAAGTCTTGAGAAATGGTATAGTCCTGATCCTGGGACCTCCATTGGGGTCATAACAAATACATAATTAGTACCTCAGATATTCATGTCATAATTCTAATTATTCTTATTCTTTATTTACTCTAAATGTACTCTTGTGAATGTTACATGTCAAAGAAATGCCTGTACTCTTGAAACCAACATATCCTCCCCTACATCTCCATCCTGGTGATATGATTAAATTAAAGTTGCTGCATCCTGTGATGATGAGGCATTTGGGTTTAAGTACATCGAATTAATCTCCAGTTAAGCTAAGTGTTGAATTGTTGGTGAGTAGCATGTTCACCCTCACATTCACATGATTCACATTCATTCTTTTTTTCTATTCGATCAGTTGCTAGCGTTCATTTTGTGCTTTATGAATCTTTTTCCTTGTTCTTCACTGATTACACTTACAGAAGCTCAAAGTTATTTGCCTTTATCCTTCGATACTGAGAGCGTCGTAATTGGTTCATCCCGGATTTCCCCACTTCAACACAGCACAACTGATAGCTCATTTGTTGTTAAGAGGTGTTCAGCCTTTCCCTGATTACGTTCCTTCTGGTCACTGAAAGCTGAAGATAATCACCAACGTCAAGAAGACCTTTCTGAAGACTAGTAATTCAGCAATCTTCTAGTTTAATCTGAAAGGTGTTTACTTTACTGCCATCCAAAGCATTGACAAAAGACTGGCTGCTGAAGGCACTCCTGTCTGAATGTGTCTCTACTCAAATGCAAGCATGCAGTGCTCTGGGAAGCTACAATTCCTTTTACTTGGGGTCTCAGATCATTGAGGCACCAATCACTCTTGTCATGTGTAAGGAAGCATGCATCAGTTTGAACTTTCTCATGTAAGCCAACCTAGAAAACTAGCAGAACGATTACCTACCCATTTCAAATTAGCTTACACAGTTTCTCATCCCCAATCATCTCCTCACCCACTGAGCCAAATCTCTAGGGCTCTCTGCCTAGAGATTTGGCATGAGCCTCATGTTGCTTCTTTTCGGGAAAGCCCCTCCGCATCCTGTTCCAGCCAGGCACTTTACATACCAGCTATGGGACCTCCATTGGGATGAAGGATCCATTTGAACAGCAGTACCACCAGGGAAGCATTGGCCACTGCTGGTATGACTTAAACCTTAAGCCTAGGATCGTTACTCGATCCCAGGCCAGAGATGAATGATGAAGGATTGGGGGGAGTTCGATGTGAAACCTGCTGATGGGTGTTTTGTTTATAGTTTAAATCTGGACATTTAAATCACTTCAGATTCTTACATTGGTGATCCCAAGCAGTGTTTTCTTCAGTTCTGAATGCACAATAACACTTTTCCCAATGAAAAAGTACTCGAATGCATTTCAACATTTACACAATGCTGATCAATGTAATAGTTAACTTATCTCTGCAGAACTTGTAATCAATCACTGCTGTAAAAGCTAATCTAACTTAAATACAGCATCTAACTGTTGACACTGAGAGAACCAATTTATTTTAGTTGTATATCAAAACCTGCCAATGAAACTATTTCATGACCAGGTGAATGTTTTTTTTTCTGATCCTCAACTTAGGATTGGGCTTCCCCGTGGTTCATGCTTCCTGTGAGAGGCTGTGAATCATGCCAACTCCACTAAACTTCTGGTCGTCAAGGGCGGGGTTAAAATTGACTACCCCCGCATTGGAGCTGTCAAGGACAGGGGTGCTACGTATGGACCGCAACCCTTATCCCACAGCAGTGAAAATTGCCGTCAATGCCCTTCTTCAGTGCAGATAGCCGCAGCTGACTGGTTCCTCCTAGACAGGGCACATGGCTCTGCGGCTGCTTCAACTTCACCCCCTATGAGAGCCATCTGAACAGGGCACATGGCTCTGTGGCTGCTTCCACTTCAGGGGCGTCCCCCTGCACTCCCTTCGTCTGGTCTGCTATCGGTCCGGATTCACCTTTGTTAAATCAACTGTTGGTCAGTGACAGTTTCCGGTCAGGAGTATAATCAGGAAAAGATAATACTCACCAGACCGTAGTCATGTCTCCACTGCCAGCCCAATGGAGTCAAACACTATAGCGAGGGCTCTCGGCATCCCAATCAGGACACTGAAAAGCACCGATTTAATGATAACATGGACAGTTATACTTCAAAATTCAATTATAAGAAATTAGGATATACCATAGAATGATAGAATCCCTACAATGTAGAAGAAGGCCCTTTGGCCCATCGAGTCTGCACCGGCCCTTGGAAAGAGCACCCTACTTAAGCCCACATCTCCACCCAATCCCCGTAATCTTTTGAACACTAAGGGGCAATTTAGCATGGCCAATCCACCTAACCTGCACATCTTTGGACTGTGGGAGGAATCAGAGCACCCAGAGGAAACCCACGTAGACAGGGGGAGAAAGTGCAAATTCCACACGGCAGTCACCTCAGGCTGGAATTAAACCTTGGTCCCTGGAGCTAAGAGACAGCAGTGCTAACCACTGTGCCACCATGCCGCCCATCATTTGTTATTAATTATTTATGTCCAATCATGACTATTGATTAAGGTTACATCTTGCATAGTATATAAGAATTATTAAGCACTCATATTAAAGTTCTGCATGCTTAATTAAACTATCCAATCAGTACAAAGGCAAGTATGCTGTGTTGAAATTAGTGATATCAATAGTCCGATATTTGGGGTGTAGATCAATCATTTCCTTCCTAATGCTATCAGCAGGCACCACAATGGTACCCTGTTACACATTGTAGAGTAGACCTTGAATTGTAACATACACAGTTTTCCTGCCACAAACGTGCTTCTCAGAGACAAATTATATCTTGCAATGCCTGTCAAAATTGGCAATCCCTGAACCGAAGAATTTAACTTCCCCAGTAAAATGGAACTCTAGATATTAAACTGGTTTTAATATCTAAAGATGCCCAAATTGCCCTCTTAAATGTTTAATAACCTTTCTTCTACACATCATAATGCCCAAAGCAAAGATTTTTCGTACTGATTAAAATGTAATTAATTAATTATATTTTATGTTTTTAATTTATCCCTCCCAATATTTTTCTTTCATCCTTTGCACTCCATGGTGAATACATTAGTTTAGGCTGTGGACAAAAGGTGCATTAAAGTGGCCCAAGTGAATTTGTTGCAAACTCTCCAGCCATGCAGAGAAGCAGCTGAACTCGCCTCCGGGCACCAGGCCAAAATACAGAAATCACTGAGCCCCGAAACATAACCCACATTGAAATGTACAAACTTCTGAGAGGGCTGGACAGAATGGACGCAAGGTATTGTTTCGTCTGTCTGGGGGTGGGATCCAGAACAAGGGGTCATTGTCTCAGGATTCAGGGTCGGTCTTTTAGGATTGAGTTGATGAGAAATGTCTTCACTCGGAGGGTGATGAACCTATGGAATTCTCTACCACAGAAGTCTGTGGAGGCCAAGTCACCGAATATATTTAAGGAGGAAATAAATAGATTTCTAGAATCTAAAGGTGTCAAGGAATGAGGGGAAAGAGTGGGTGTATGGTGTTGAGATAGAGGATCAGCCATGATTATGTTGAATGGGGAGCAGACTCGAAGGGCTGAATGGCCTACTCCTGCTCCTATTTTCTATGTTTCTATGTCACTCTTCACATTAAGACAACAAATTAAGTCATTGCTAACCCATTGTCTTCTGCTGGCAATTCTAGAAATCTGAACCCTTGACCATTCTTAATGTTAAAAAATGTAAACTTACAGCTTGGTCCTAGCACTTTTATCACACTGTGCTCATCAACAAGCATGATCTGGTGGAGAATAAGATAAACTTTAAGCACGGGTGATAGTGAGTATTAAGCAATGACTGGCAGGGTGTAAAGCATGTGGCATATTCATTATCACCAGTTTTCCCGCTTCTCATTACAAGTTAAAATTTTTCCCTTTGTTGAATGGAATGTTTTGTCGGCAGCGTGAGACCATTCCTGATCATCAATCTGCTCTCTGCTTTAGATTAGTGAAGCATTAAACAAATGGAGATTTCATAGCTCAGTGTCATACCAGTCAGGTCAGGAGAGTGAGTCTTTGAAGAAAAACAGTGAAGTTTTTTCTCTGGCTCGGGGTGAAATCTGATCACTTCCAACATTGTTTTCCTAACATTAATTATGATTCCGCCCAAAGGATTAATTATAAAGGGATTAAGCTGTGCAGTGTTTCAACAAATTGTCTTTCACCTCTGGGACCTGCATTTGTGTCCAGCTCAAATGATGGGCTGACACTTTCTTTTCTCTAAAGAGTTGTGATGTGGCTTTAGGAACTGGGTTGCGGGAAATAACATTTCAGTTTCTAGAGGGCACTAGACTGCTGCATTGGCAATGTCATTCAGTGAGTCTTTAAGAAGGATGTGTGAGATCTGAACATGGCACGTTGCTACAGTAGGAACTAGGGCTGCTAGTTCAGGTACCTTGAAGGTAGCAATCGTTTAATTGCACGTAGAATCTGGAGTAAGAAAGGGAGGGGTTTAGTGTGGTACACAAGGGAAGGGTTGCACATAAACTTGTGAATGGTGTTGCGAGGGAAGGGTTGCACAAGAGGGACTGGTTGTGCATTGACTCTTTGCACTACTTAGTTGGCGGTCAGAGATCGAGACAGTTCTGAACCATTGTAGGCCATGCCATAGGGCTTTGCATGACAGGTTTAAGGAAGGGCAAGGTATGACTCCACAATGGGGGATCAGACACAGCTTGGTGTGCATGGCATGGTCATAGTCCCACACTTTGGGGTGATGGGGTTTCTGGCTTGGTACTGGGATGCAGATGGGATAGTCATGGTCAAGCGAGATATCTGGAGCCTGCAAAAGGGGAAATAAGAAAGGGGGTCTTTGAAGCTCTTGCGGGGCAGGGGGTCACCTTTGTATGTCACCATGTACACAGCCTCAAGATGGGAGGGGTGAAGTCCCCATGGGATATGGGGTCATCCATATTCAAGGGTTTGGCCAGGGGAGGGCAGGAATGCCCTACACAATGACAATGGGATCCAGGGTTATTGGGTGTTATGTGGCAGGTGGTAATTTCGGGGGGCCCAAAACCCAAAGGGAAACTGTCACAAAAAGGTTCAATGTGTATTTTATTATGAGAAGGTACCTGAACTGAAGTCAGGAGCAAGAAATTCAGACCACCTCTGGAGATTTCAAATATTATATTTAAACACACAAGATTGCATTTGCATAGCTAATAGTAGTTCAACAAGCATTTCCCTAAAGATTTGTACTTAGCTAAACTCTGATATGAACACCCCTTTTAGATGACAGGCCTCATAGGTTTTCTCTATAACAATTCCAGCAAGTTTACCACAAACATCCACTGTTGCGAAGGGAAAGCATTCCACAGGCTTCTCCCATTCTCATTTGTTACTGGAAAACTCTTGTGGACACAACAGTTGTGTTTTCTCAGAGTGGCTGAAAACCGTCTCCCTCACAGGTGTGCTTCAGCACACATTTAGTTCAGCATCCCCTGCCGCACCTATCTATGCAGCCTTCAATCTCTCTTTAAATAAGCTTTTCCCCTTTCATCTTTAAATCTATTGGGCGGATTCTCCATCCAGTGACGCCGGAATCGGGAATCGCGATTGGGCAGAGAATCATGCGACAGCCAAAAATCAAAGTCGGCGCTGGGCGCCCAACGGAACACCATGACCCAGTGCCTCGATAGCAGCATGAATGCATTCAATGTCGCCCACCGACATGGGAATGCAAATTGTACAGTAACAGCCGTTAACATTATCATTAACGGGCCCGACCCAATAGTCTCTGGTCTCCCCTGAATTTTGTCCTGCAGCAGGCAGAAGTGATGATGGCGCGGTTCACTTGTGGTAAGCGGGAAACATGTGCCATGGCTGATGAGGGTGAGAGAGGAGGTAAGCCAAGTTAACAAAGGCACAACCATGGACTGCTAGTCCTGCCATTGGCTGGGTGGACGTCAATCAGGGCTGAGGATAGTATAGGGCGGGGCGACCAGGAGGCAGGCCGTGGGTTCAGGGTGACCTGTGGGACCAGAATCGTAGGGCACGGACCACCATTGCTGTGGTGAAAAAGGCAGTCATCTGGCTGTGCACCCCACTGATTGCACACTGTGGACAGTAGATGTGTGCAGAGCATCACCACTGTATGGATGCCCACCCCTAGGCCAATGCCCTTGGAGACCATAGACCCCAGCCGACCCATCCACGGGATAGGCATGGTCCAGCGCAGCCCAAGGCCCATAAGGTGTTGGTGCATCCCAGTGCATCCATCTGAGGAGTAACCCCACTGCAGGAGCAGCAGGCAGTCGTGGAGCATTCCCTGACCAGTGGACACATGCACAATGGCCAACAACACCCTCCCTGGCACATTGCCCCTCGCAGGGCAGATGTCCCACCATTGACACCAACAGCTAGCCCATCCCACAGAACCACTGGCTGTCACCGAACCCTGCCTTCCCACTGCACCCCTGCCCCCATCAATCCTGCTCCTAGACAAGTAAGCGCAACCAATGCGCCACATCACAGAGCCCACCCAAGGAGGACCCCCACAGAAGACCGCACAGGAGTGTGCAAGACAGGAGCCTGTGGAAAGTACCGCTGGCATAGGTAATGTCAGCCACAGGTATCCCTGCCAGCAGGGATGGGTGGCGGAGTTAGTTGCCCCTTGTGCAAGGCACCGATGGGACCAGGGGTACGGAGCGGAGGGCCTAGTAAAGGGGGAACAGCCGGGGCTGGGGATGGAATGGGAGGGGGGAGGGGGGCTACAATGCAGGCCAGGGCCACTGTGCAGCCGGTTGGACATGGTAGGGCATTGGAGTACTCACCATGTGCCCTTTGCCCTCTGCAGAAAATGGATTTAGGTATTGAAACAGGAGTGGTTGGCATCTGTTTAGCCGCCTCAGCCCTAGTGGACGCAATGAGGCTGCACGAGCAAGAGCTGTTCCGGGCGGACCCTGATGAATGGGAGCCTGCCCCAGAGGAGCAGGGGTCAGCCAGTGAGGATGGAGAGCCGGCCAATCAACAGGCTGAGGAGGAGGTGGGAAAGAGGTGTCGCATCAGGCCCAGTGTATACCAGCAGCACCTTGTTGTTCGAGGACCTGCCGGACTGAGCGTGTTGCCGAAGACCCCAGCTGATCTGGGGGACTGTACGGCAAATCTGCCACATCATGGTGCCCGGATCTGGAGAGATGGGAGTGTGGGGAGGACACCGGCTCACGGTGGCCTTCAAGGTGATGGTCACCCTGAACATTTTTGCCATGGGGTCCTTTGAGGCGCCAAGTGGGGACCTGTGTGGGATCTCCCAGACCTCAGTGCACCGGTGCATCGCACTGTTACCAAAGTCCTGTATGCCTAGACAGCACAATATGTCCACCTGAATATGGACGATGCCCACCAGGTTGCCCAGACAGTGGGATTTACCGCCATTGCCAGGATGCCCCAGGTCCAGGGGATGGCCGACGAGACACATGTCCTCTAATTAGCACTGCCACATGACAGGGTGCCCTTCACAAACCAAAAGGGGTTCCACTCTCTCACCGTGTAGTTGTTGTGTGACCACCAGCTGCACATCATGCACATCTGCACCTGATACCTAGGCAGCATGCACGACACCTTCGTCCTGGCACACTCGACACCTTTGAGGTGCTCCCCTGGATGTGGGCTTGGCTCCTGGGTGACAGGGGTTATCTGCTGTGGTCGTGGCTGATGGCACCTATCTGGAGGCCCCATACCGACGAGGAGAACCACTATCATAATGCAGCAACCAGGAGTGGTGCATCAGTTAGCTGAAGATGTGGTTCAGGTACCTGGACCGCTCTGGTGGGGCCCTCCAATACAGTCCTAGGTGTTTTTCCCACATAGTGGTGGCCTGCTGCATCCTCCACAACGCTGTGCAGCAGAGGGCCGACATGCTGGAGGAGGGGGATGAATGCCAGGGCTCGTTCTATAAGGAGAATATACAGGAGGGCCAGGATGGGCAGGCCATGGGGTCTGGCAGCCACAGGAGGCACACAACATGTGCACCAGGGCCACCGTGCATGTGGAAATCTAATTGCCTCCAGGTTCACCGACTAGGGGACGTGGCAACTGTCAGCTCGAACATCGCATCCAACCCCCACACAAGTGGCTCCCTTGTCCCCCCTCCCTGCCCTCCACCCCATTATGACAGCCGTCCTCTGGAGCAACTGGGCCCGTCAGTCTGGTTGTCACGGGTGGCGTAGTACCACCCTGTTCTGACACTGCCCATCAGATGCGCCGGGGGGGGCGGGGATTCAGAGGCGTTGTGGTGTTTCAGCATCTCCCCTGCGGGAGTCACCAGCATGGGCCCCATTACCTCCTCCTCTCTTAGAGTTTCTGAAGAGTAGCACGGGGGCAGGGCCGGAGCAAGCTCAGGGGGCTACCCTGCCATCTGCTGCTGGCAGGCCTGGAGGCCTGCTCTCATCTTTACCAGGGTCTCCATGCTCACGGCTATGGAGCAAAGGGACAGGGCCATCTCCCTCCGGGGCTGGCTCAGGTCAGCCAGCACCAGGCCAATGCCCTTGAGCCCACAGCATATGACCCGTTGTGAGTGGGCCAAGCTCTGGGGTGCTGTTGCAATGCCCATGTGGCCCTGGTACATGTCTGTCTGTGACATGGTCGCCCAGTCCTGTGTCTCGACCACTACTGCTCAGAGTGCCCCAGACCTTGAACATCTTGACCCATGGCTGATACCTTTACACCCAATGCCTCCACCTCAGAACACCACCCGCTCAGTGTTGGCCTGGGTGACACGCATGGTCGACAGCACCTCCTGCCTCTGAAGGTGAGACTCCTCCAATTGCACCTACAGGCCCTGGATGGTTCCGGACACCCCCTCATGTAGTCCCTAGCTCTGCGCCTGCATGTCCAACAGCAATAAGACCGCCCTTTCCAGAAGTGCAAGACCCATCTGGGTGGCAGCCAGCCCCTGGGGTCAGGATGCCCTCTGACCATCTGCCCCCTCGGTGGTTCCTACCTTCACCTGATGTACTGCTGCATGTTTGTGTTGTGCACCAGATCGTGTCCTAGGAGCCTCTTTACTATAATACCCAACCGAGGTGAGTGTCTTGGATGGTGGAGGGTGTTGGAGACATTGTGATAAAACATTGGTATCGTTCCCAGACATGTGCTCCGGGATATTGTGGGTTTGCGGTGGGGGGCGCAGGTCACCAGCAGGTAACATCTTGTCACTGGTTGAGGCTGGGAGCGGGGGACCCCAGGTGGACCCTCCTCGTCGCCAATCATCTTGAGACCTCAAAGTTATGATGCATTTTGAAATGAAAATCGCTTATTGTCACAAGTAGGCTTCAAATGAAGTTACTGTGAAAAGCCCCTAGTCGCCACATTCCGGCGCCTGTTCAGGGAGGCTGGTACGGGAATTGAACCGTGCTGCTGGCCTGCCTTGGTCTGCTTTAAAAGCCAGCTCTTTAGTCCAGTGAGCTAAACAGCCCCTTTCAAATTGAAACCGGAAAACAAGCTGCATGGGAGGGACCTGAGGCAGGGTGGGCAAAGCTCACGGCTACCATGCAGGGGCCACCCGAAAACTTCTTCGAGGAATGACATTGAAATGAGTGGATAGAATTTTAGAAGAATGTTTTGAGAAGGTGTAATTGGAACCATTGAGGTTTGGAATCCTTTAAATTGAGGATGCAGGATTCACTGAGGTCACAATAAAGTAGATCAATTTGTGCATCATTGAGACAAAGATGAGGGAACACAGCTGTTGGATATCGCAAAATAATCAATGTGATGCTCTTTCTCCAATGGCATGGCTCATGGGCTTTCTGGGAGGATGTCTATTGTTCCCATCATTCATCAATCTATCATCGTCTATCTGTCCGCAAGGCGAAGGAAGAGTGAATAATGGAGTCTGCAGTCAATGCTGACCCCTTGATAGCTGTGCCCCAATTGTGGAGAAGAAGAAGGCCCGGAGCCACATTGCACAGGTTCAACAGGAGGCCAAGCCTGGGTCCATGTTCCAGGGGAGTCCCAATAACACCCAGAGATGAGAAGGTCAGACTCATCCCACAGAGGTGACTGGCATGATAAAGGTCTACCAAAGATACCTTTCCTGTCTGGAGATGAGTGAGAGACAGTGTTGGGCATGTCAACTCTTGTGAGAAGATGTGGTGGATCGCAGCTGCATTTCTGTTATTCTGCTATTTGAATTTCTGTACATAGACAAAAATTTGCCGATGCCTTTAAGATAGACTTCACCTTTAATTCAAGTGGCTGGTAACCTGAGGGTTGTCTTATAATCAAGGGCAGGCAGGTTGCAAAAAGCTGATTCTATTTCTGATCAGCAGATTCAAGGGAGATCAGTGCTGACATATTGTGATGGACTTGGCTGTCAGCCAATGGACTGTTTTAAATTACCGGGTCTTTGCTGATACTCAATGATGATTTGTGCTGATCATTCTGGAATGTTCTACAAGGCAAGGAGGGTTTCATCTTGCTTTCAGTTTCATTTTGGTCAGAAGCTGGATGGTAACAGTTCTGATTTCTCTCTCCCATCAAATGAATTCTTTCCAAAGATCCAAAGTAAAGACTTTCTCTTTAAACAGACAGATTGAACTGCAAAAAAATCCAATTCAGCCAGCAGCTTTTTAAAATCTCGTGTAAGGAACTCTGGTTTTCCTCATTAAAGCTAGGGGACGTTCTGGTGCGTCTGACAGATTTGGATTTGTTTATTATCATTGTACCTTGGTACAGTAAAATGTATTGTTCTGCATACAGCTCAGACAGATCATTCCGTACATGAAAATAAAATACATAGGGCATGTGGTAGTCGGTATTAGGGGTATTACGGTACCCAGGTTGATGCTGTAAGACCATTGGTGTGGGAGATACCTGAGACAGCAATATCATTGGTGAAGCCTGCCTTCTGGTTCCGCCCAGTAAGGCGGAGTATAAGAGCTTGTGTCTCCCTAGCAGCTGCATTCTGTACCTGCGCTGCTGGGGGAAACATCTAGTCCAATAAAGTCTTCAATTGTGATCCAATCTCGCTTCTGGAGTTATTGATCGAGCATCAATTTATTGGACTAGATTTTAAAGAATGGAGCTCCAAATCAAGCCAGAGTGTCTGTAACTCAGCCCCCATGCGGCAAACTCAGCGGCAACCTTCAAACACTGGCTGGCGTGCATCAAAGGGTACCTCAGGACGGCCACGACTGCACCTACGGAGGACCAGAAACTGCAAGTTCTCCACTCGCGGCTGAGCCCAGAGATCTACCTCTCTGGTCATCGAGGATGCGGACGATTTCGAGGCCGCAATGACCCTGCTGAAAGGACACTATATTCGCCCAGTAAACCAGGTCTACGCCCGACATCTGCTAGCGACGAGGTGACAAATTCCCGGGGAATCGCTGGAGGAATTCTACCGTGCGCTCCTGGTGTTAGGCAGGAACTGTGACTGCCCGCAAGTTTCAGCCAGCGACCACACAGAACCTTTGATCCAGGATACTTTCATTGCAGGTATGCTGTCCTCCCAAATCCGCCAGCGGCTGCCAGAAAAAGTGGCACTAGGCCTCAAGGAAGCAAGGGCCCTTGCTAGCTCCCTGGATGTGGCCTCCCGAAACGCCCGCGCTTACATATCCGACCGCGCAGCGGCCCCTTGGACAGCGTGGACCCCCCCCTGCGGCCGACTCCGATGCATCCCCCATCCCCCCCACAAGCTTGTGCTGCGCGACTACCAGGCAGCCCCGCTGCTATTTTTGCGGGCAAGCCAAGCATCCCTGGCAGCGCTGCCCGGCCCGCTCCTCCACCTGCAAAGGGTGCGGCAAAAAAGGCCATTTCTTGGCGGTATGCCAAGCCCGGGCGGTTGCCGGGGGTGAACCGGGGCCGCCACCCCAAATCTCTCCACGAGCCAGGTGCGGCCAGCGGGCGCCGCCATCTTCCGTTTCCAGGGCCACGTGCAGGCCCTGGGCGCCGCAATCTTGTTCCCCAGTGACCACGTGCGACGGATGGGCGCCGCCATCTTGCACCCCCACAGCCATGTGCTACCAGTGGGCGCCGCCATCTTGTCTGGAGTCTCAGGACCCCGATTCGGATGACCACACACCGCCCAAGGAAAACCTCCAACTTTTGCCACGACTTGCCTCGGTGACCCTGGACTAGTCTCGGCCCCGATCACTCTCGACCGCGACGACGACTGTGCTCAACAATGGGCACAAAACATCCTGCCTGATCGACTCCGGGAGCACAGAGAACTTCATACACCCCAACACGGTAAGGCGCTGTTCTCTTCCCATCCACCCAGTTAATCAAAAAATCTGCCTGGCCTCCGGGTCTCACTCTGTAAAGATCAAAGGGTTCTGCGTAGCGAACCTCACGGTCCAGGGAAGGGAATTAAAACATTTCTGCCTCTACCTCCTCCCTCGCCTCTGTGCTGCCACGCTCCTGGGATTGCACTTTCAATGCAACCTCCAGATTTTAACTTTTAAATTTGGTGGCCCTATATCCCCCTCACTGTCTGCAGCCTCGCGACCCTCAAGGTCGATCCGCCTTCCCTTTTTGTGAACCTCACCCCGGATTGCAAACCCATCGCCACCAGGAGCAGACGGTACAGTGCCCAGGACCGTACATTCATTAGGTCGGCAGTCCAGCGGTTACTGAAGGAAGGTATTATTGAGGCTAGCAACTGTCCCTGGAGAGCTCAAGTAGTGGTTGTAAAGACAGTGGAGAAGCAGAGGATGGTCATCGATTATCGCCAGACCATCAACAGCTCGATGCGTACCCCCTCCCCCGCATATCTGATTTGGTCAATCAGATTGCACAATACAAGGTTTTTTCCACGGTGGGTCTAAAATCCGCCTACCACCAGCTCCCCATCCGCCCGAGCGACCGCAAATACACTGTATTCGAAGCAGATGGGCAGCTCTACCACTTCCTCAGGGTTCCCTTCGGTGTCACAAATGGAGTCTCGGTCTTGCAACGGGAGATGGACCGAATGGTTGACCGGTACGGTTTGCGGGCCACGTTTCCGTACCTTGATAACATCACCATCTGCGGCCACGACCAGCAGGACCACGACACCAACCTCCGAAAATTCCTCCATACAGCAAAAATCCTTAATCTATCCTACAACAAGGACAAATGCGTGTTCAGCACTGACCGTCTAACCATCCTCGGCTACGTAGTGCATGATGGAGTTATAGGCCCCGACCCTGAACGCATGCGCCCCCTCATGGAGTTCCCCCTCCCCCACTGCTCCAAGGCCCTAAAACGCTGCCTGGGATTTTTTTCGTATTATGCCCAGTGGGTCCCCAACTATGCGGACAAGGCCCGCCCACTAATTCAATCCACGGTTTTTCCCGTCGGCAGAGGCCCGCTGGGACTTCAGCCGCATCAAAGCGGACTTCGCAAAGGCCACGATGCACGCAATCAATGAATCCCTTCCCTTGCAAGTCGAGAGCGAGGCGTCCGACGTAGCTCTGGCGGCCAACCTCAACCAAGCGGGCAGACCCGTGGTTTTCTTCTCACGCACCCTTCACGCTTCAGAAATCCGCCACTCCTCTGTTGAAAAGGAGGCCCAGGCCATAGTAGAAGCTGTGCACCACTGGAGGCAATTCCTGGCTGGCAGGAGATTCACGCTCCTCACTGACCAACGTTCGGTTGCTTTCATGTTTGATAATGCACAGCGGGGCAAGATAAAGAACGATAAGATCTTACAGTGGAGGATCGAGCTCTCCACCTACAACTATGAGATCTTGTATCATCCCGGGAAGCTAAACGAGCCTCCTGATGCCCTATCCCACGGCACATGTGCCAACGCACAAGTGGACCGACTCCGGGCCCTCCACGAGAACCTCTGCCACCCAGGGTCACTCGATTCTTCCATTTCATTAAAACCCGCAACCTGCGCTACTCCATCGAGGAGGTCAGGACAGCCACCAGGAACTGCCAAATCTGCGCGGAGTGCAAGCCGCACTTCTACAGGCCAGAGAAAGCGCATCTGATAAAGGCTTCCCGTCCCTTTGAACGCCTCAGTATGGACTTCAAAGGGCCCCACCCCCCCACCGACCGCAACACGTACTTCCTGAACGTGATTGACGAGTACTCCCGGTTCCCATTCGCCATCCCCTGCTCCGACATGACCGCAGCCACCATCATAAAAACCCTCCACAGTATCTTTACACTGTTCGGTTTCCCCACCTACATACACAGTGATAGGGGGTCCTCCTTTATGAGCGACAAACTGCGTCAATTCCTGCTCAGCAAGGGCATTGCCTCGAGCAGGACGACCAGTTACAACCCCCAGGGAAATGGACAGGTAGAGAGGGAGAACGGAACGGTCTGGAAGACCGTCCTACTGGCCCTATGGTCCAGGAATCTCCCAGTCTCCTGCTGGCAGGAGGTCCTCCCGGATGCTCTCCACTCCATCTGATCAGTGCTGTGTACCACGACCAACCAAACACCTCACGAACGTCTCCTCGTCTTCCCTAGGAAGTCCTCCTCCGGCACCACGCTCCCAACCTGGCTGGCAGCTCCTGGACCCATCCTGCTCCGCAAACACGTGCGGGCGCACAAGTCGGACCCATTGGTCGAGAAGGTCCATCTCCTTCACGCTAACCCTCAATACGCCTACGTGGCGTACCCCGACGGCCGACAGGATACGGCCGACAGGATACGGTCTCCCTACGGGACCTGGCACCCGCTGGATCTCTACCCACACCCCCACCCTCCCTCCCACCGGTGCACCCCACAGCCGTCCCCTTCCCAGGTGGATCGGTCCTCCCACCGGTCCTGTCTAGGGGTGATGACGCTGCCGAAGAAGCCGAAGCCACGCTCCCGGAGCCACAGATGCCAGAGCCGGCGCCTGCATCACCACCGAAACTGCGACAATCGCAGAGGCCGACCAGGGCCCCTGATCGACTAATTGCTTCCTTTTGAATGTAAATAAATACTGTAAATAGTTGCAACATGTGACGAGGCAAAACACTGTACTAATGTATACCGGGTACCACCATAACGTCAACCTCTACCACTGTATAATGCGAGACCACCAGACTCTTTTTTTAACAGGGGGTGAATGTGGTAGTCGGTATTAGGGGTATTACGGTACCCAGGTTGATGCTGTAAGACCATTGGTGTGGGAGGTACCTGAGACAGCAATATCATTGGTGAAGCCTGCCTGCTGGTTCCGCCCAGTAAGGCGGAGTATAAGAGCTTGTGTCTCCCTAGCAGCTGCATTCTGTACCTGCGCTGTTGGGGGAAACATCTAGTCCAATAAAGCCTTCAATTGTCATCCAATCTCGCTTCTGGAGTTATTGATCGAGCATTAGGGCAAACATATGGTACACAATGTAAATACATAGACACAGGCATCGGGTGAAGCATATAGGAGTGTCGCACTTCTCAGTAAAGAAGATGTGTGAAGATATCAGATCAGTCCATAAATGGGTCGTTTAGGAGTCTGGTAACAGTTAGTGCGTGTTCTCAGACTTTTGTATCTCCTGCCCGATAGAAGAAGTTGGAAGAGTGAGTAAGCCGGGTGGGAGGTGTCTTTGATTATGCTGCCCGCTTTCCCCAGGCAGTAGGAGGTATAGACATTCAATGGATGGGAGACGGGTTCATGTGATGGATTGGGCGGTGTTCACAACCCTCTAGTTTCTTACAGTCTTGGGCTGAGCAGTTGCCATACCAGTCTGTGATGCAGTCAGCATCTGTAAAAGTTGGTAAGAGTTAATGTGGACATGCCGAATTTCCTTAGTTTCCTGAGGAAGTATAGATAGTGTTGTGCTTTCTTGGTCATAGTGTCGATGTGGGTGGACCAGGACAGATTGTTGGTGATGTGCACACCTAGAAATTTGAAGCTGTCAACCGTCTTCACCTCGGACGCGTTGATGCCGACAGGGGTGTGTACGATACTTTGCTTCCTGAAGTCAATGACCAGCTCCTTAGTTTTGATGACGTTGAGGGATAGATTGTTGTCGTTACACCATGTCACTAGGTTCTCTATCGCCCTCTTGTATTCTGACTCATTATTGTTCGAGATCCAACCCACTACAGTCGTACCATCAGCAAACTTATAGATGGAGTTGAAGCCAAATTTTACCATGCAGTCGTGTGTATAGGGAGTATAGTAGGGGGCTAAGTACCCAGCCTTGTGGGGCCCCAGTATTGAGGACTATCATGGAGGAGGCATTGTTGTTTATCCTTCCTGATTGTGGTCTATGGATCAGGAAGTCGAGGATCCAGTTGTAGAGGGAGGAGCCAAGTCCTAGGTTTTGGAGCTTTGATATGACCTTGGCTGGGATTATGGTGTTGAAGGTGGAGTTGTAGTCAATAAAGAGGATTCTGGACTTCCGGTGGCGGCTATGAGGGAGTAAGTCGCACATTTGGTGGCTCTTGCTCCGGTCGGTCTTTTGGACCTTTCCCCCTGACTTTTTTGTGCTTTTGAGCGCTGGATCTGAAGGCATGGGCACTCAGACACTGACTCCAGAAATAGGTGTATGGAATTAAGAAGCAGAAAGAATCGTAAACAGTTGAAGAAGTGGGCAAACAAGGGCAGTGTGGAAGCTGCTGCTGAGGACAATATGGCCGATGTCCGGACTCTGGTGCAGACAGCCCAGCCAACAACGGAGCATCTGTTGAAGGTCATCCAAGAGGGCTTCACCGCGCTGAAACAGGACAGGCTGGATGCCCAGGATCGGACGATCCAGAAGCTGGAGAAGGCGCTGGAGGAGTAGGAGGATCACCAAACGGTGGTGGAGGTGGAGATGGGGAGGCTGACAGACCAACAGAAAAGGCTTCTGGAGAAGGTGGAGTACTTGGAAAATTGGTCCCGTCGGCAGAATTTAATAATCGTTGGTCTCCCGGAGGGGGCTGAGGGAGTGGATGCTGCCGTGTATGTGGCAGACATGTTCCAGAAGCTGTTGGGGAATGATGCCTTCCCTCGCCCGTTGGAGGTGGACAGGGCGCACAGAGCGCTGGCGAGGCAGCCGCGAGTGGGCCCCCCCCCCCCGAGTGGTGATGGTCAGGTTCCACGATAAGGAGCGGGTGCTACAGTGGGCCAAGCGCACGTGGAGCAGCAATTGGAACAGTAGTGTCTTGCGCATCTACCAGGACCTGAGCGTGGAGGTGGCCAGAAGGAGGGCAGTCTACAGGCAAATCAAAGAGATTTTGTTTGAGAACCAGGTGAAGTTTGGGCTGCTGTACCCGGCGCGCCTTTGGGTCAAGCACGAGGGACAGCACCATTATTTTGAGGAGCCCAAGGACGCGGTGGACTTCGCCAAGAGAGAAGGGCTGGGGCCGAACTGAGGGCTTTTGGACTTAAGTTAAAAAGTTATTGAGTGATGTTTATACGTTTTTCTTGTTTCTTGTTTGTTTTCTTCTGTATTCGAGTTTTTGCTGGAGATGAGGGAAGTTAAGGTATTTGGTGCTGGGGGCTTTTTGTGTTCTGATGGGGGTGGTTGGAAGTGCCTTTTACTTACTTTGTATTACTTGAATTGCACTAGTGTCGGGGTTTTCACTGTTCCTTGTTTTTTTCAGAGCAATTGCTCGAGGATGGCTGGTTTGGGAGAGTGGTGTCGGTGAGCGGGGGGGGATTGGTCAGAGGGAACAATAGGTGGGAGACTTGTTGGTGCCGGGGTCGAGAGTCACCAGGCTAGCTGGGTGAGCTGGTCTACGGAAGTCAGGTGGGGGGTGTATATATAGCTAGTTTATGGCAGGGGTTAGGTTGCAGGGTGTTGTTGCTAGGGGGGGAAGGGGGGTAGTTGATCTGCTGACGAGGGAGGAACTTGGTTTTGGGAACATGGAGGATGTCGGAGGTGGGGGCTGCCAGGAGGCGGGCCAGGGGAAGTGCGACACAGGGGCTAGGGGTGGGCCCAAGAAAGGAGATGGCTGATCGGCGAAGAGGGGGGCACGGTGCCCCCCAACAAGGCTGATCACCTGGAACGTTAGAGGGTAAAGAGGGTGCGTGTGTTCACACATCTGAGGGCGCTGGAGGCAGATGTAATTATGCTACAGGAGACCCATCTGAAAGTAGCTGACCAGGTCAGATTGAGGAAGGGCTGGATTAGCCAGGTCTTCCACTCGGGGCTGGAACTAAGACCAGAGGGGTCGCGATTTTGGTTAATAAACGGGTACAATTCGAGGTGGGTGTCACAATTTCGGAAGGGGGAGGCAGATTTGTCATGGTGAGTGGCAAGCTCGAGGGGGTGAGGGTAGTTTTGGTCAATGTATATGCCCCAAATTGGGATAATGTGGATTTTATTAAGAGACTGCTGGGGAAGATACCTGACCTGGACTCGCACAAGCTGATTATGGGAGGTGATTTTAGCACAGTCCTTGACCCCAGCCTGGACCGGTCGTGTTTAAAAACGGGTAGGGTGCAGGCAAAAGGAACTGAGGGGTTCATGGAGCAAATGGGGGGGGCTGATCCATGGAGGGCTAGTCGGACGACGGGGAAGGAGTTTTCATTCTATTCACATGTTCATTCGGTGTATTCCCGAATTGATGTTTTCATCATGAGCAGGGATTTGCTGGCGGGGGTGACAGACATAGAATATTCGGCGATCGCTACTTCGGACCATGCTCCACACTGGGTGGGTCTGCAGGTCTGTAAGGAAAGTTTTCAGGGCCCTCAATGGAGGTTAGAGGTCGGTCTGTTGGCGGACGAGGCAGTGTGTGAAAGGGTGAGGAAATGTATGCAAAACTACCTGCAGGTCAATGACACAGGGGAAGTCTCAGCGGCGGTGGCTCTGGGAGGCACTGAAGGCGGTGGTGAGAGGGGAGCTGATCTCGATTCGAGCACACAGGGACAGGACAGACAGGGCAGAAACGGACCGACTGGTAAGGAGATCATACAGACAGACAGGAGATATGCGGAGACCCCGAGGGCAGAGCTATTAAGGGAACAACGGAGGCTACAGCCGGAGTTTGGGGTGTTGTCCACAGGTAAGGCGGTAGAGCAGCTTAGGAAGGCGAGGGGCGCGATCTACGAGCACGGGGAGAAAGCCAGTAGAATGCTGGCACAGCAACTGAGGAAGAGGGAGACGGCAAGGGAAATAGGGAAGGTAGTTGACGGGGGGAAACTTGGTAGGAGATCCGGCAGGGCTGAACAAGGTGTTCAGGGACTTCTATAGTAAGCTTTATACCTCAGAACACCCCGCGGGGCCGGAGGGGATGAGGCACTTTTTGGACAGACTGACCTTCCCAAAAGTGGGTTGGGGGTTGGTAGACGGGCTGGGGGCCCCGATTAGGACCAAAGAAATATTGGAGGGCTTGAGGGCCACGCAATCGGGTAAAGCCCCGGGGCCGGATGGGTATCCGGTGGAGTTCTACAAAAAGTTCTCTGAGATAGTGGGGCCGGTGCTGGTTAGGGTTTTTAATGAGGCAAGAGACAGAGGGGTTTTACCCCCCACGATATCACAGGCCACCATCTCCCTGATATTGAAACGGGACAAAGACCCAGAGATGTGTGGGTCCTATACGCCGATCTCTCTGCTCAATGTAGATGCAAAATTACTGGCCAAGTTCTTGGCTGCTAGGGTTGAGGACTGTGTGCCGGATGTTATTATGGAAGACCAAACCGGGTTCGTCAAGGGCAGGCAGTTGGTGGCCAACCTAACAAGGCTGCTAAATGTGAACATGATGCCCCCGGAGAGTAGGGAGGCAGAGGTAGTCGTAGCAATGGATGCCGAAAAGGCTTTTAACCGGGTTGAGTGGGACTATTTATGGGAGGTGCTGGGATGATTTGGGGTCGGGGAGGGCTTTATCGACTGGATTAGGCTGCTGTACCAGCTCCGGAGGCTAGTGTGAGCATGAACAGGACAACGTCTGACTGTTTTCGACTGTATCGAGGGACAAGGCAGGGGTGCCCCCTCTCCCCACTGCTGTTTGCGCTAGCAATAGAGCCATTGGCAATTGCCCTGAGAGCTTCTAGGGGTTGGAAGGGGCTGGTACGGTTGGGGGGTGGGGGGGGAGGGGGGGGGGGAGGGGGGGGGAGGTGGGGGGGGGGGGGGGGGAGTGGAACACAGAGTCTCGTTATACGCCGACGACCTGCTCTTATACATCACGGATCCAGTGGCTGGAATGGATGAAATCATGGGAACCTTGAGAGAATTCGGCCGGTTCTCGGGGTATAAACTGAACATGGCAAAGAGTGAATTGTTTGTAGTCCAGGCGAGGGGCCAGGAGGGTCGGCTGAGGGGGCTGCCGTTTAGGTTAGTAGGGGACAATTTCAGATAGGGATACAGGTGGCACGATTCTGGGGTCGGCTGCACAAGTTGAACTTGTCCCGATTGGTGAAGCAAATGAGCGTCGAGTTCCGGAGGTGGGATGCACTCCCACTGACACTAGCGGGGAGAGGGCAGACGGTTAAAATGACGATCCTCCCGAGATTCCTATTCGTTTTCCAGTGTCTCCCCATTTTCATTCCACGGTCGTTTTTCAAGAAGATTAATGAAATGATTATGGGATTTGTGTGGGCGGGAAAGTTCCCGCGGGTGAAGAGGGTGATGCTCGAGAGGAACCGAGGGGAAGGGGGGCTGGCACTGCCAAACTTTAATAATTACTACTGGGCGGCCAACATAGCTTTGATAAGGAAGTGGATGGTGGGTGCGGGGTCGATTTGGGGGCGGATGGAGGCCGCTTCGTGCAGGGGTACCAGTCTGGCAGCCCTGGTTACGGCGCTCCTGATCCCGCCGGCCCGCTACTCCACCAGCCCTATAGTGGTAGCGACTTTGCGGATCTGGGGCCAATGGAGAAGGCATGTGGGGAAAGTGAGAGCATCGGTTTGGTCCCCAATTTGCGACAATCACCGGTTTGTCCCGGGGAATATGGACGGTGGGTTCTGAATATGGCGGAGGGCAGGGATTGAGAGGATGGGGGATCTGTTCTTCGAAGGGAGCTTCCCAAGCATGAGGGCGCTGGAGGAGAAATTTGGGCTGGCGAGAGGGAATGATTTCAGGTACTTGCAGGTGCGGGTCTTTCTACGCAGACAGATTCCAGGAGGAGAGAGAGCCTGACATTTTGGCCTTTGCTTCCCTGGTAGCCCGGCGACAAATTCTACTGGCATGGAGGGACTCAAAGCCCCCGAAGTCGGTGGCCTGGCTATCGGACATGGCGAGCTTCCTCGGTCTGGAGAAAGTTAAGTTCGCTCTGAGAGGGTCGCTGTCAGGGTTCGCCCGGAGGTGGCAACCATTTATCGACTTCTTCGTGGAAAATTAATCGTCAGCAGCGCGGGGGGGGGGGGGGGGGGGGCGGGGTTGAAGAAACGAGGATTAGGGGGTTAGTTAGGCGGGTCCTTGTGAGAGGGGAGCTTTTTTTTGCAATATGTTGATTGTTCTTTGCACACTGTTCTGTATTGCTGCTGTTTACTTTGGCAAAATGCCTCAACAAAATTGTTTATCAAAAAACATAAAAATAAATAGGATTCTGATGTAGGAGTCCTTGTTGTCAAGATGCTCCAGGGATGAGTGTCGGGCCAGGGAGATGGTGTCTGCTGTGGACCGGTTGCAGCGGTATGCAAATTGCAGCAGATCTACGAATCTGGGAGTATGGAGTTGATGTACTTCATGACCAACCTCTCGAAGCACTTCATAATGATAGATGTTAAGGCCACCGGACAATGGTCGTTGAGGCACGTTGCCCGGTTCTTCTTTGGCACCGCATTATGATGGTCTTCTTGAAGCAGGTGGGGACCATAAGACGGAGAGGTTCAAGATGTCCGCGAACACATCTGCTAACTGGTATACGCAGGATTTGAGTCCATGACCATGGACCCCGTCTGGACCCGTTATCTTACAAGGGTTCACTTTCAAGAAGGCCAATCTGCCTTCGGATATGGTGGGTATGGGTGTGTCCAATGCTGCTGGGGCAGTTGACAGCAGTTTGATGGTTTCCTGCTCGAGCCGAAAATAGAATGCATTGAGTTCATCGGGGAGGGGTGCGCTGCTGCTGGAGATTCTGCTTGGCTTTGCTTTGTAGCCCATTATGTTGTTTAAGCTTTGCCACAACTGACGAGAGTCCGTTACGCTAGTCTGACTCTAGCTTGGTCTGATATTGTCTACCTGATGACTTTGCAAAGGTTGTACCTGGATTTCTTGTATAGGTCAGGGTCACCAGACTTGAACTCCTCAGACCTGGCCTTCAGTAGGGAGTCAATTTCCCGATGAAGCCTTGGTTTCCGATTGGGGAACGTACGGTCTACTTTCTTTGGCACGCAGTCGTCTACGCATTAGCTGATGACGTCTGTGATGGTGGTGGCATACTAGTTTAGCTTGGCCGCTGAGTTGTTAAATATGGACCGATGCACTGACTACAAGCAGTCAAGTAGGAGCTCTTCCGTTGCCTCGGACCAGCACTACACGACCTTCTTAACCTGATTCTCCCGCTTAAGTTTCTGCTTGCATACCAGGAGAAGGAGCACCGTCTTATGGTCTGATTTTCCAAAGTGAGGTCGGGGGATGGAACGGTACGCGCCCTTGATTTCAGTGGTCGAGAGTGTTGTAGCCCTTGGTGAGTCAGGAGATGTGTTGCTGGAATGTTGGCAGTACACTCTTGAGGTTGGCCTTCTTGAAGTCTCCAGCCAGGATGAACAAGGCCTCCGGGTGTTCTGTTTCATTGTTATTTATAAATGTGTACAATTCGTCCAGCGCCTTCTTCACTTCTGCCTGGGGTGGGATGTAGACCGCTACGATAATGGCTGAAGTGAATTCCCATGGAAGGCAGTACGGGCGGCAATTCACAATCCGCTATTCCAAGTCCAGGGAACTGTAGGTCGCCAGAGTCGCCACGTCCGATAACTAGGAAGAGTTGATGAGGATGCAAACCCCTCCCCACCCTTCGCTTTGCCTGATGACGCTGTGCGGTCCGTCCGGTGTATTGAGAAGCCTTCAGGTTGTATGGCAAAGTCCGGTAAGGCATGGGTTTGGGTCGCAGGCAGGGGCTTCCTGGGTCAGGTTGAGCCGGGTCCCGTGTTCTGTTCCAGCGTTGGTGGTCTGGTCGGGCGCTCCTGGAGTTGGGCCTTGGAGTAGGCCTGTTCGGGCCTCCACATGGATCTTCCTTCCATCCTCGGGTACGTCGGGTCGCTGGGCGGGCCTCTCCGGGTCGGGTCGCTGGGCGGGCCTCTCTGGGTCAGGACGCTGGGCGGGCCTCTCTGGGTCGGGTACCTGGGTGGGCCTCTCTGGGTCAGGTCGCTGGGCGGGCCTCTCCGGGTCGGGTCGGGTCGCTGGGCGGGCCTCTCCGGGTCGGGTCGCTGGACGGGCCTCTCTGCGTCGGGTCGCTGGGCGGGCCTCTCCGGGTCGGGTCGCTGGGCGGGCCTCTCCGGGTCAGGTCGCTGGGCGGGCCTCTCTGGGTCGGGTCGCTGGGTGGGCCTCTCCGGGTCGGGTCGCTGGGCGGGCCTCTCTGGGTCGGGTCGCTGGGTGGGCCTCTCCGGGTCGGGTCGCTGGGCGGGCCTCTCTGGGTCGGGTCGCTGGACGGGCCTCTCCGGGTCGGGTCGCTGGGCGGGCCTCTCTGGGTCGGGTCGCTGGGTGGGCCTCTCCGGGTCGGGTCGCTGGGCGGGCCTCTCTGCGTCGGGTCGCTGGGCGGGCCTCTCCGGGTCGGGTCGCTGGGCGGGCCTCTCCGGGTCGGGTCGCTGGGCGGGCCTCTCCGGGTCAGGTCGCTGGGTGGGCCTCTCTGGGTTGCTGGGTGGGCCTCTCCGGGTCGTGTCACTGGGCGGGCCTCTCTGGGTGGGGTCGTTGGGTGGGCCTCTCTGGGTTGCTGGGTGGGCCTCTCTGGGTTGCCGGGTGGACCTCTCCGGGTCGGGTCGCTGGGTGGGCATCTCCGGGTCGGGTCGCTGGGCGGGCCTCTCCGGGTCGGGTCATTTGGCGGGCCTCTCTGGGTCGGGTCGCTGGGCGGGCCTCTCTGGGTCGGGTCGCTGGGTGGGCCTCTCCGGGTCGGGTCGCTGGGCGGGCCTCTCCGGGTCGGGTCGCTGGGCGGGCCTCTCTGGGTCGGGTCGCTGGGTGGGCCTCTCCGGGTCGGGTCGCTGGGCGGGCCTCTCTGCGTCGGGTCGCTGGGCGGGCCTCTCCGGGTCGGGTCGCTGGGCGGGCCTCTCCGGGTCGGGTCGCTGGGCGGGCCTCTCCGGGTCAGGTCGCTGGGTGGGCCTCTCTGGGTTGCTGGGTGGGCCTCTCCGGGTCGTGTCACTGGGCGGGCCTCTCTGGATGGGGTCGTTGGGTGGGCCTCTCTGGGTTGCTGGGTGGGCCTCTCTGGGTTGCCGGGTGGACCTCTCCGGGTCGGGTCGCTGGGTGGGCATCTCCGGGTCGGGTCGCTGGGCAGGCCTCTCCGGGTCGGGTCATTTGGCGGGCCTCTCCGGGTCGGGTCGCTGGGCGAGCCTCTCCGGGTCGGGTCGCTGGACGGGCCTCTCCGGGATGGGTCGTTGGGAGGGCCTCTCCGGGTCGGGTCACTGGGTGGGCCTCTCCGGGTCGGGTCGCTGGGCGGGCCTCTCTGTGTCGGGTTGCTGGGTGGGCCTCTCCGGGTCAGGTCGCTGGGTGGGCCTCTCTGGGTTGCTGGGTGGGCCTCTCCGGGTCGGGTCGCTGGGCGGGCCTCTCCGGGTCGGGTCGGGTCGCTGGGCGGGCCTCTCCGGGTCGGATCGCTGGGCGGGCCTCTCTGGGTCGGGTCGCTGGGCGGGCCTCTCTGGGTGGGGTCGTTGGGTGGGCCTCTCTGGGTTGCTGGGTGGGCCTCTCTGGGTTGCTGGGTGGGCCTCTCCGGGTCGGGTCGCTGGGCGGGCCTCCCCGGGTCGGGTCATTGGGCGGGCCTCTCCGGGTCGGGTCGCTGGGCGGGCCTCTCCGGGTCGGGTCGCTGGACGGGCCTCTCCGGGATGGGTCGCTGGGAGGGCCTCTCCGGGTCGGGTCACTGGGTGGGCTTCTCCGGGTCGGGTCGCTGGGTGGGCCTCTCCGGGTCGGGTCGCTGGGCGGGCCTCTCTGTGTCGGGTTGCTGGGTGGGCCTCTCCGGGTCAGGTCGCTGGGTGGGCCTCTCTGGGCCGCTGGGTGGGCCTCTCCGGGTCAGGTCGCTGGGCGGGCCTCTCTGGGTTGCTGGGTGGGCCTCTCCGGGTCGGGTCGCTGGGTGGGCATCTCTGGGTCGGGTCGCTGGTCGGGCCTCTCCGGGTCGGGTCGCTGGGCGGGCCGGGTCGCTGGGCGGGCCTCTCTGGGCCGGGTCACTGGGCGGGCCTCTCCGGGCCGGGTCAGTGGGTGGGCCTCTCTGGGTTGCTGGTGGGGCTTCTCCGGGTCGGGTCGCTGGGCGGGCCTCTCTGGGTCGCTGGGTGGGCCTCTCCGGGTCCGGTCGCTGGGTGGGCCTCACTGGGCCGCTGGGTGGGCCTCTCCGGGTCGGGTCGCTGGGTGGGCCTCTCTGGGTTGCTGGGTGGGCCTCTCCGGGTCATGTCGCTGGGTGGGCCTCTCCGGGTCGGGTTGCTGGCTGGGCCTCTCTGGGTTGCTGGGTGGGCCTCTCCGGGTCATGTCGCTGGGTGGGCCTCTCCGCGTCGGGTTGGGTCGGACCAGGTCCCATGGTCGGGGGCCAGGTCGGATGCTCCGGTGGCTGGATCGGGCAGTCCGGGGACTGGCGCCCGGCATCCAACTCGAGGTCGGACTTCCGGTTTGGGCTTCTTCCACTTCCAGGTCGGGTCGTTGGGGGAGTCCTGCCAGGCCGGGTCATCTAATCCAGTCCATGGCCTCTGAGGATCTACAAACCTGCAAGAGAACATAAAAGACAAAGGTTAGTGATAGTGTGAGTGTTAGAATTAAGTTTTAAGAGAATGGCACATTTATAGGAGATGTTAGAAGAGGATCTGTCTGAGAGAGCTTGCAGAAAGTCGCCAAGTCCCGATGCCACCTTGCTTGATCTGGAAACTAGTAGTTTGAATGACAGGCTGAAGCTGGGGAGGAGCTGAGACCGAGATTCTTAAGAATCAAACTGGCCTGAGGCTATTTTTTTGAGTGAAGGCTCCGGGTAATACAGGTTAAAGTGTCTCCCCCAGACAAAATCCTACTGCTGGGAGTTCTGACTGTATGCTACTACCAGAAGCATTTGTTAGGTCGTTAGCAATCCAGCCGGTGGTTTCAATCACTCCGCATGTTTCAATTTTCTTCCTGTTATAAATAAACAGTTATTGTGGTCAACTTACAAACCTGGTGGTTATAAGAGTAGTCATGGGGCAAGGATTCAGCAAACTTTATACAAATGAATGGTTAATTCACTTGTGTTGAGACTCTGGGGATCGTGGGACTGGAATTGACTGTGCACTAACCCAGGGTGTCATACCTGAGGTGACAGATACCCTCTACAGTAAGGCTCATTATTATGTGAGGTTCACATTGGATGATGCTCGCCAGGCTGCTGATTCCAGGGCTTTTTGGCTACCTCAGACTCTCCGAGTGTACAGGGTGGAATCAATTGCACACATGTGGCTCCGAGAGTTCCATGGCAGCAGCCCTGAGGTTCATTTAAAGGAAAGGGTTCCATTCTGTAAATGTTCAACTGGTTTGTGACTATCATCAGAAGCACATAATACACGTATATGCCAGGTACCCTGGGAGTTCCAATGACTTTTACATCCTGAGTCACTCCCAGGTGCCTTGAATATTTGAAGGGCTGTGGCACTGACAGGGCTGGTTGCTGGTGATCAGGGGTACCCACTGAAAAGATGGACCTGCCATCTGTGCATCATCTTGAAAGTGCCTCTGAGGAGAGATACAACAGAGCACATATCTCGACAAGGTCCATCATAGAGCGGACCATTGGGATCCTAAAGATGCGTTTCCGATGCTTTGACTGCTCAGGTAGGGCTTTGCAGTACTCTCCACAGAGGGTATCTGTATGCTGTGGCCTAATGCGCCCTGCGTGAACTGGCACTTCAAAAAGGAGGTGACTTACTGGAGGGAGACATGGAAGAGCCTGGGAATTCCTCAGCAGGTAAAGATCTGGAAGGATATGAAGCTGAGGAGAAGGATATGAAACTGATGAGTGAGCTACCATGAGAAGATGCCATCAAACTGACTGGACGTGGTAGACATGCCAGAGACACACTGATAGCCACACCGTTCCAGGAGGAGTAAGGTGCAGCCAAGGGGGACCAAGTGCATTTCTCCTGTGCCTGAGTGCTGTGTCAGTGATCTGAAAGGCCAATACAACCACTCACATCAAAAACAAGATCAGCATTCAGCCTTGGACCTCTAACCCCCAGGTTTCACCAGGTCCTAATCTTGGAGAAGGCCAGCAGCCAAAGCTGCAGTTAGCTGCCTGGGAAGAGAAAGGCAGCACAAACCTTGTGTCAACTGGGCTTGATGCTAGCATGGCCTCCTGAATGAGATACTTGTGTTCACATTGACGCGCACATGGCTGGAGCTAACGTCATGGCTACAGGTCTTGTGCATTGGCATTAACAATGAAGATAGTTATTTGAAGATGAGTCAACCTTATTGGTGACCCTTCAAAAGGCAATTGAATGCACATAAATCAATGGTAATTTGTAAGGAGTAAAAGTTCATAACCCAATTTTCAGTCACTTTCAATAAAGAGCTTGACAAATTTAACCTGACATTACACATTGGGTGAGTAACTCAAATGAGTCAACTAGACATCACATGAATGTGAGGTTCACAAAAGGAGGTGATCACAGAGTGGGAGTTTGGATCAACCTCACAAAGATGCATATGAACAACACATTCGAATGACGAGACCAATTGTCAGGAATCTCTGTCGACAACCCAAACAAGGATCGGAGGCATCTACAGTCATAAGACAAAATAGAGTGTTATTTAGCCAAAAAGCTAATGGAAGGACCCCCATTGAATCTTACCTCAGATGAATAGGTGGAATACAATACTAAGGAAAATTAAAGTAAATTCCAGAGAGCTGTAGCATACCTTTTGAGTTGGCCCGAGGAAAGGTGAATGAGTCTTCATGATTTTGGAAGATAAAGGAATTCTTGGTGGGGAGGGGACTAAAAGGTAGGATTTTGGAAGGTAAAGGAATTCTTGGTGGGGAGGGGACTAAAAGGAGGGGACTAAATTAAGTCTTTATAGCTATACTGTTACATTAATAGTGCTTACTTTATTTAATTCTTATTTGATATGCAATAAAGTTTATTTTTGTGTAAAAATGTGGAATCTTGTGGCGCAGTTCTATTGGTTAATTGCTGGGATTTCTTCTTTAAACATCAACGATCCCTAACAGGTTTGCAGAATCACATCATATCAATGAATAAATAAAAGAAAGCCTTCACATGCCAAAGAACACAGCAAGGTTCTTAAATAATTCTTCTGAATAATTGATACTGTTAGAGGTGAAAATATTCACACAAAGGCCTTTTGGATGAGTATGTTGATCTCCTATTTTCTTTCTCTGTCAGTCTGGCCTCAATAAAAGTTGAGACGGATTCGCACGTAAACAGAAGTTATTTATTTAGCTTGCAAGCTTAATCATCTTACAGAATGTAACAGGACGTCCTGCCTCTTACACTCCAGAAAACGACTGAACTACCAGACAAAGGGATCTCTGCAAAATCAGTTCAAATGGTATCAAGTTTCACATACTCGACGGACATAGGTCAGCCTAGGTCCCTCCTGACCTGTTTAATCTATTCTGATTGGCTCACTTCCAATCCCTTTCTCTGGCCCCTATCAATGCATCCTCACTCTTATAGACACACCTCTTCCTGCTTTTTCCATGCGGTCCCAAATTCCTTTGTCCCTAACTAAAAGAATCAAAGTGGCTTATTTCTACATTACATTAACTAGTATCTCTAAAGTAACTATTTTATATCACATTCGTCATTCCCTCCTTTTATCATTCCATGATAACCGAACTATCCAATCTATAGCTACGGTTCCTCATCTAAAAAGATTCGTCGCTGCATTTCCAATTCCTGTCTTAGCCCCCCTTCATCTGCTTCACCCTCATGGATTTTAACAGTTAAATTTTTTTTCTCGGTGATTGGGGCGGTGATCTGATCCAGTGCACCCCGCATTTTACCCATCACACATTTAAGGATGGCCAGGCCCACAAAGATGCAGCCGATAGCTACCACTAGATACATGGCCATATTTATCAACCAGTCCTTCCATCCTCCAAATCCCCAGTTACCCCAAGAGCCAGGATCCTGCATCCCGTCCAAGTGATCCCGTATGCGATCCATAAATTTAGTGATGTTAGCGGTCAAGTCTTGAACACCCATAATACACTTGCCCTGTACTATGGCGCATACCCCACCCTCACGGGCCAGAAGATAGTCAAGAGCATACCGGTTCTGCATTGCAAACAACCGTAGCTGAGACAACTCCTTAGTTATTGCCCCGAGGGCTCCCAAGGTTTCATTTCCCAAAAGGGTAAGGCCGCAAATAAAATAATTCCGATCACTAACAGCCAAGGAACCCCCCACACCTCCCAGTGTCAATACGCTCAGAATGCCCCACCCGGCTGAGTGGCCCCGGTTGGGTGCAAGAACCTGAGGTTTTTTCCAGTTCTCGCAAAATTCAGCAGAGACTGCCCGGCGTGCTAACTGATTATGCAGGTTCCACGCCGAAGGGCAGGGGACTGTGGTAGGGACTAGAGTCCCTATAGCAATTCGGCGGGGAAATGGGGGTGACAAAACGTTGGTCGCCGTACCATTAAATAAAAAGTAGTATCCTTGTTCCGTGTGGAGACTAGCATCACAATCAGTATATCGGTTGCGTAAGGACCTCCCAGTAGCCCAGTTTATCCAATTTTGAAATGCCCATTCGGGCCGCCCAGCAATGCGGAAAGCCCTATTCCCGACAGTGATATGAGAGACATTCGCCCAGCCACAAAGGAGCTGGAGGCCAGCGTTCAATGGAACGCAAGTGGTGCTATAACAAACGCATTGGCCAGACGCCTGGGTGATATGGCACCTCCTGTCCGTACAGGTGGGAAACAGACATGTTATATTTGTGTCCACATCTACCAGCAAACAGCCATATCCTTCACTGCTGAAGCAATTCTCGTACGACCGGGAATCCCTATTGGGAGTGAAGTGGCTAGGTATGTACGCCCTCCACCGTCGCAGCCTATCGTACTGTGAATGGGAATTATCCCGAGGGAGGGGAAGGCAAATAGCCGGTGGTGCTGAATCCGGATCATAAGGAAGAGTGACGTGCTCGGGCAATGGCTCGGAACGCTGACAATGAACCACCGTTTGGGGAGTGCCCCAAAGCGGTGAAACAGAAAATAACCGAGACACCGCTGCGGGGTTTGGGTAGCAGACAACCCGTCCCTGGCCATACAGACGGTGGTAAATCTGGTAGAAGAGATTCATACTACCCGGGTTTTCCTCAGTTTGGCCTTTAATTAACTTAAGTGTATCTCCCGGTAACCTACGTTCTAGCTGTACTTCCCTTCTCACACGCCCCGTCCTCTCTCTAGTCCCTTTCTCTTTCTCATGGTCTCTTCCTACACTCTTCTGACAGCTTGATGTTACCTTTATTGTACCACTTTTAACACATCCAAAATCAAATTTACATGTATTCCAAAAACAAGGCAATGTCCATATAATGTTCCCTTCCCATCGCCGGGACCGGTGCAGCTGCTTCATGACTCCCGCATTCTCCTTAACTTTGATGACCTTCCATGAGTCGATACCATGTCCTCGTATATGGGGGCAGTGAAGAACATCACCTGTGCATAGGTGATGTATCCTTGTAGATTGGTTGGGGCTACACAGATACATAATATTCCCCTTTTCCATGTCCATCGCCAATAACACGCCAAGCGAAGTGAGGCCAAATATCAGACAGACGATGCGTAGCCACTCCATCATGCTCCACACCTGTAAAATAGCACTGGAGAAGGGAGGCAGGTTAGTATCCGACCTTTTACAGTAGTGGAGATGGGCTCAATTTACAGTGATGTAGGTGGACCCAAGCACTTCGCCCCTCCACTTTAACTGCTGTGGGGGTGGCAAGGAGAACTTGGAAGGGCCCGTCCCATCGCGGCTCCGACCCCTTCCTAGTCCAATTTTTGACCATTACATAACTACCGGGCTGGACTGAAAGTGAGCTAGGTACTGGGGGCAATGGCTGGTGAGCCGCGCGGACCTGGCCATGGAGTTCCTTGAGCACTTGCGTAAGGGCCAGAACATAGGTGGTCATTTCCTCAGTCATCTGATGAAACTGAACCCGTCTGGGAACCTGCAGGCTCCAAGGAGTTCTAAGAGGCCTGCCATAGAGAATCTCGGCGGGAGAGAGCCGGGCTGGTCCCGCAGGTGTAACCCGCAGCTGGAAGAGGGCAACGGGGAGCAACTTAAGCCATGTCAGTCCCGTGTCTGCTCTTAATTTAGCCAATTTAGTTTTGAGGGTCTGATTGTGTCTTTCAACCAACCCGGCTGCCTGCGGTCTGTAAGCACAGTGTAACTGCTGGCGTATGCCCAACTGGGAGCAAAACTCCTTGTTAATTTGTCCAATAAAATGAGGCCCATTATCAGAACTTAACTGAGCTGGTATACCGTACCGGGGAATGATTTCCCTCATCAAGACTTTAACCACAGTAGCAGCTTTATTATCGATAGTCGGATACGCCTCGACCCATCTGCTGAACACATCCACAATGACCAAAACATATTTGTAACATTGACACCTTTCCAACTCAATGTAATCCATTTGGAGCGTCTCAAAGGGACCACTGGGCAACGGGGTTTGCCCCTTCCCACAAGGGATACCTTTTCCGGTGTTATATTGCTGACAAATCAAACACCGATTACTGATACTTTGGGCCAACCCCTGCATTTTAGGGTGCCACCAAGTGTCCAGCAACAAATCACTAGTCCCCCGAGCCCCACAATGAGTTGCAAAGTGTACACATTCGATGACCCATAAAGCCAGCACATCAGACATACAAGTCTGATGTGCAGGCGTGGTCCATAAAGAGGAAACAGAATCATATGTACAACCTAACCGTTTCCACATTTGTTTATCACTCTCAGGAGCGTCCTCCTGTAACCTTATGACGTCTTGGATGGTTGGCATTGGCTTGTCAGAAGCAGACACATTCATAGTAGATCGTTTAGTCTGACTTAACATTTTAGGCACCATCACTTGCTGAATTTGTGCGGCTGTGCGCGCTGCACGATCTGCTCGTTCATTACCAACGTCAACTGGGGTTGTACCATTCGTGTGGGCAGCGCATTTAATAACGGAAATCTGCGCTGGCAGAAGGAGGGCCTGCAGTAGGTCATTAACTAAACCCCGGTTGGATATTTCTGTACCAGCCGAGGTAAGGAATCCCCTATTCTTCCAGAGTTGTCCGAAGTCATGAACTACCCCGAAAGCATATCGGGAGTCAGTGTAGATATTTACCCGGCGATCTCCCCCAAGTATACATGCACGGGTGAGGGCAAAAAGTTCGGCTTGTTGTGCTGAGTAAGGGGTCTGGAAAGCTGCTGCTTCTAAAATCAGACCATCCTGATCTATGATTGCATAACCGGACAGTCTCCGGCCAGTGGGGCTTACTAATGCACTGCCATCAACATACATAATCATGTCAGGTTGTTCTAACGGAATATCACTCAGATCGTCCCTTATTGTTGTAGTTTCCTGAATCAAGGCTAAACAGTCGTGACCAGGCGCATCCTCATGGACCGGGGGACCGCTAAGAAAACAGGCTGGATTGATAGTGGTACAATATTTAAATGTCAGACGTGGATTGTTCAAAAGGTATATTTCATACCTATTCTGACGAGCTGCGGTAAGATGCTGAGTCTGCAGTTGCCCCAATAGTGCGATTACCGAGTGGGAGCTATACACCATAATATCCTGTTGTAGAGTGATGTTGGCAGCAGCTTGCAAACTATTGTATATCGCTGCCAGGATCTGGGTGCAAACAGGGTGACCCAACGCCACTGGGTCGAGTTTGGAAGAGTAATATGCTACGGGCCGGTGCTTGTCCCCATGTTTCTGAGTGAGTACCGCTGTTGAACATCCTTCCAGAACGGTACAGTATATCTGGAATGGTCGGTCGTATAGGGGCCTACCGAGGGCCGGTGCTTGTAGCAAGGCCTGCTTCAGGCAACGGAAGGCCTCGACTGCCTCGGTGGTGAGAGTAAAGTTTCCCTCTTTACTCGTATAAGGTGTCAGCAGCTTTGTATAGACAGCGATGTTTGGTATCCACTGCCGACAATAATTCACCATACCCAGCCAATGACGAACCTCTTTGGCTATTGTAGGGGCAGGGAATTGGCATATTGGTTCAATCCTACTGGGGTCGAGACTTCTTTCTGTGGCTGTAAGTAAAACTCCTAAGAACTTAACTTTTCTCTGAGCCACCAAGACCTTTGCTTGTGAAACAACATAACCCAACGAGGATAGGTGGTTCAGTAATTGGATCACATCATCCCTGTTACTGGGCTCGTCAGGACTTGCCACCAATATGTCATCTACATACTGCACTAGAGTGGAACCATGCTCCAATGTCAAGGCCTGGAGTTGGGTCTGCAAACATCTGGAGAAGAGTGTAGGGGAATTGACAAACCCCTGTGGCAGTCGGGTCCAGGTATACTGCTGCCCATTGTAAGTGAAGGCAAACAAATATTGACTTTCAGTCGCAAGTGGGAGGGCAAAGAAGGCGTGCTGAAGGTCAATTACGGCGAAGACCCGGGCTTGTGTTGGAATTTGAGCCAGTATGTGGGCAGGGTTAGGGACGAGAGCATGTAACGGCTGTGCGATGGCATTGATTGAACGTAAATCCTGTACTAATCGGTACTGGTCTGGTTTGGCTGGTTTAGGCACAGCAAGTATGGGGGTGTTACATTCTGATTGGCAAGGGACCAAAATACCCTGTTTCAATAGTTCTTGAATTAATTTATCTATTGATGGAGCAGCTTGAGATTTGAGGGGGTATTGCCGAATGGAAGGTAGCTTTGCATGATCCTTAATCATTACCTTGATAGGTGTAACATTTGTCTTTCCCACTTGTGATGGGTATTCCGCCCAGACCTGTGGATTGACATATTCCAACACATCATGTCCCCTGTGATGCTGCAGTCGAGTGTTAATCGTTTCAGGGACCTCAAAATATTTTATGGTAGTGCCGTCTGGCATGGCTTGAAGTGCGTAGTCTGTTGGATCTGAATGATCCACTGCCCTCCTGACCATTCGTCCCATATCCCTGGCATGGTACGGGTCATAGACCTGACGTGTAATGTGAGGGCTTACCGAAGCTGACTGTGGCCATAAATGTGGTGATATTGTAACAAAATCGGCTGTACCTTCTTTTCCCGTGACTGTGGCTGTAACCTTGACTGGCCATTCGGTCTCAAGTAATGGCCGGTATTTGTCCTCCAACTCCCTGTTTCGTCCAGTTCTGTCATAGGCCAGGGTAACGTGATGCAGTGACTGTTCAATGTCTAACGTCCACCACTGGGGGGTGATAGAAATATAGCACTGTTGTCTCATCCTCCATGATGTAACCGTTACCCCCTCATCTCCGCATTCTAGCTGTAGCTGGAAGATACACAGTAAATCTCGGGCCAACAAGTTACAGTCCAATCCAGTAGTCACTACAAACTGATGTTCTGCAGACGTATTCTCGTAAGTGACTGTCACAGGTTCAGAAATAGGATACTCACACACCTGTCCTTGGAACCCTGATAATTGCTGCGTGTGGTCGGATATTGGTAATTTAAGTGTTGATTGCACAGAAGACATCGCTGCCCCTGTGTCGATGACAAATGAGTGATGTTGATCTCCTATCTGCAGAGAGATAATAGGTTCCCTGTCGGATTGGAGAGTCCTTATGGCTAAATTAGCTAGTCAATCCTGTGTTGGGAAAGGGTTTTCCTGGGAGAAGTCAGTGTATCTCATCTGTCCTCCCCTTGGTGGGTACCCTCTCCTTTGGGTCGGATAATCTCCTTCTACTGTCTGTCTTTTAAAGGGGCATTCCTGTTGCCAGTGATCTACACGGCCGCAATTAAAACATCCATTGTTCCCTCTATATCTGCCCCGGCCTCGTCTTCCAGTAGACCAATGGCCCCTCAGAGGGGGCTGCGGTTGTAGAGCTGTTGATTCATTCAGTGGACCATAAAAATGGGGTGAGGGTCCTTTTGGGTGGGTTTGGTATCCCCCTCTTCGCTGATCCACCCACCCAAAGTCACTATATTGGGGCTCCTGCTGGTAAACTACCATTTCTGCCCCTTGTTGGGGTCGCAGATCATCCTTTTTCATTACATACTCAGTCTTAACCTTTGTAACTGAGCCTCCTTCTGGGCCTACACCCTCCTTCCAGTAAAATCTGACTGCCCTTGCCATCTGGGAAGGGTCGTTCTCCGTCCAATTCATGTTATTACATTTCACAGCAGTAACCACAGAAGGTGGTAGGCAATGCATTAACATAGCACAGTATTGAGGGGAATTCTGACCATTTTGATACAGCAAATCGCCTGACTGCCCCCGGTAGATTTCATTAAAACGCCCCAGAAATTCCTCTGGGTCTTCATTCTTCTTAGGTTTTAGGTCTAAGATAACAGAAAGATTTATGGGCCTTTGAAATGTGCTATTCAACGCATTTAAGATCTGTGTCTTCTATCGTCGTCTAACGCATAGGCCTGCTGGAGTGCGGCATGACTAGCATAATTCAGGTGGTTAAGACAAGTGCGGTACTCTGCTGGGGTTAAAATCTGCTGAACTAGGGCCCAGAGGTCCCTTGAATCAGCTTGATAAATTGAGATAGTAGTTCTCAATGAATCCACAAAGGCAGCAGGAGATTTTTTTCTATCTGGGATTGTAGTCATAATAGCCATCATCTCACTGGGTGTCCATGGGAAGTAAACGTCTATTGTGGGGTTTGCAGCCGCCGTCCCTGGATCGGGGTTTCTCATCTTCCTAATCGGTAACTGTCTCCGAATGTCACCAGGGGGCACTCTAGGTATTTCCCCTGGTTGTTCCAAGACTTCAACGTCTCTCCCTGTCACTAGGGGGAGTTCTTTCTCTTCAACCGAAGTTGTTTCAGCTTTCTTTGTTCCCAACTCTTGTGATTTCTCCTTAGTTTGGGGAGACTGAGGTGATATGCTTAATTGTTTCTGGTGAGCTTCAAGCCCCTCTCTTGCTGTCCGAGATCTTGTCCTAGAGCTAACTGGGCTTGTGGGACAAAGTTCCTTTTGCTCTTTCGGTTGTGAAGTTGGTAAAACAGGACCCACACTATCACCCAAAAGGGCTTGAGTTTCTGGCATATTTGAAATCTGGGGAGCAATGGCTGGGTATATATTATTGTACTCTGGTGGTTCTGGAATGAGCGCAGACCATACTATGGGTGCAGACGGAATTTCTACTGACTTTTCCGACTTATTGAATTTTTCTTCTTCTGACAATTCAAGGCCAGCCATTGAACTACGTAGTTCACCTCTTGTGTGACCCGGGTCCTTCCTGTCTCTATTTGCTCTTTTTTTAAATGCACATTCCTTTTTCAAGATTTGTAATGTTTTTAGGTTACCCTGTTCACTAATTGAAATCCCCATTTTAAGTGCATTATCCTGCCAGCTGGACAACATAATCTTATCTTTTTCCTCTTGACAATATTGCCTCCATAATCCAATTAATTCTTTAGTTTTCATACTTTGATTTTTTTTCCATATCAGTCCCTGGATTTTCTTAACCATTTCTAGGTCTTTGGTTCCCCCTAGTGGCCATTCATCTCCCATTTTAGTTCTTAACTGTGCTGACAATTTTCTAAAGTCTTTAGCTTTGTCCGGATACTTATCACATAATATTTGCAGTGGCATGCCTGGATCATTTGTGCTATCCAAGGAATTTCCCATAATCTCAACTAGTCCTTGGAACTGCGTTTTTTCGCCACTACAGTCCAAGGAAAATTCTTTAACTTAATCAACTATATTTTTAACACACAGACATATAGAGGTGAACCATTTGTTTCAATTTCAAATGTTACATCTACCCCTCATAACATAACCCAGCCAAATTAACTCTCAATTAAAGTTGAACCATTTATCTTAAATGTTACATCAACAATATAGCCTTCCCCAGCCGAATTAACTCACAATTAAAGTTGAACCATTTATCTTAAATGTTACATCAACAATATAGCCTTCCCCAGCCGAATTAACTCACAATTAAAGTTGAACCATTTATCTTAAATGTTACATCAACAATATAGCCTTCCCCAGCCGAATTAACTCACAATTAAAGTGCTTATCCCCAGACTGACCTGTGATTTCGTCGAGGCGGTCTTTCTGTGCCAACCGCGAGTGACCAGACTAATCAGACGATAAGAAGAGGGGAACAATCAATGCTGGTCGTTTTCCATTTCTACATTGAGGGCCCTTTGTTCCCCGTCCTCCTGTTCATAATCAGTCTAATTCTGATTTCGCAGTTGGAACAGGATCGCCCTGAGAAATCCCGGTTTTCGGCACCAAATGTTGATCTCCTATTTTCTTTCTCTGTCAGTCTGGCCTCAATAAAAGTTGAGACGGATTCGCACGTAAACAGAAGTTATTTATTTAGCTTGCAAGCTTAATCATCTTACAGAATGTAACAGGACGTCCTGCCTCTTACACTCCAGAAAACGACTGAACTACCAGACAAAGGGATCTCTGCAAAATCAGTTCAAATGGTATCAAGTTTCACATACTCGACGGACATAGGTCAGCCTAGGTCCCTCCTGACCTGTTTAATCTATTCTGATTGGCTCACTTCCAATCCCTTTCTCTGGCCCCTATCAATGCATCCTCACTCTTATAGACACACCTCTTCCTGCTTTTTCCATGCGGTCCCAAATTCCTTTGTCCCTAACTAAAAGAATCAAAGTGGCTTATTTCTACATTACATTAACTAGTATCTCTAAAGTAACTATTTTATATCACATTCGTCAAGTAAAGAAGCAGTTTATTATATCAGAATTCTAGGAGAAAGGCCTGAGGCTCCGCAGCCTTCAGACAGTCACTTGTGCTAAGGTTCACACGGGTTAATATACAGATTCAACAGCAAAATCAATTTGTAATCTCATTTACATACAGCCAATCACCTTTATTCGCGTCACAATGCATTACATGCAACTAATTAGTCCTCCATTATCTCAGTCCATGCCATAAATGGTTATAAGTTTGTAATCTACAGCCTTTTCCTGTTGTTGCTAATTCTTCAGCTTGTGGTCGGCCGGGCAGAGCTGGGATATCTTAAGGCATTCAGACATTGGGCGAAGTTTGTTAATAGTCCATTGTCTCTGAGTACGCACCTGGCAATGAGTCATTTGTTTTACACACAGGGCTGCTATTCCAGTAGCAGACACAGAAAGTACATTGAACTGCAAAGTTAGATACAATTTGCAACATAGTTAAGAATTAGTTATATTTTGTAAAAAGCAGGATTTCCCACCAACATGTCCCACAATCATATAATGTGAGAGACAGAATTTTCTCACCAACATCCCCTTTTTGGTCATGGAAGATGTTTACTGAATCCCAAATGACCACAATGATTCGATATGAGGGCTGCAGGGTGCGTGTTAATACGGCCTTTGGGGCATGTAACCGTGCATGTGATTCAAAGATCACCCCTCAAACAAACCCATGTATGTCACATTTAATGCTTTGATATCAATCATTCCTGCCTCCCTGACTAACTCTGCTGTCTGTCATTAAATGATATTATTCATAGCAGTTTTCAAGTAAGCTTATCTAACAGTCCCACACTCTCTGCCAGCAACTTTCACTCTGAAGTAGTTCCTCTGTGTCTTTTTCTTTTCAAAGCGTGGATCTTTTTTTTTCGGTAACTGGTGGTATTGATTAACTGATTGACCGATCTTGAGTCTTCGTTCTCTCAGAGTTTCTGCAAGATGTGGGACCATCTCTGGCTCTTTAAAATCCAAACTCAAATGATCCTTGCTAGGCCTGTAGTGGTGGGCCTAAGGGGTACAAAAGTTATAGTGATAGGAGGTTACGGAGGCGGAGATGCAGTATTTTCCTTTTCCTCCGTAAACTTAAAATGCATGGGGGCAGGTGTAATTTCTAAGACACAACCATGAGTTCTGATTAACTGACATTCGTCCAACTCTCCCTGTCCCACCGGGTGGGGGCACGCTGTAATGTCCCCTTTCTCTTTACACCCCATGAGGGAGATCCCATATATTATTCCTGTGCATAGCAGAGGTCTCGGTGAGATAGTACCTGAGGGAGGTGTTAGACCGTATGATTCCAATGTTCTGAGGGAATGGCCTTGAGTCCGGTGTGATGATAGGGATCATCAGGACCATCTCTACCCCCGTTATCTCGTCCCTTTTGCAGTCGGGGATCGCTGAGTATACTCTGGTTACTCCCTTCAGAGTACGGTTGTCCGGCGTCCCTTGTCATTTGGCTAGCTTAGCTAGTGTATTCAATCAGGCACCTCCCCCCTTTAGATCAGATCAAGGTTGTAGCTTAGCTGCCCCTGTCAGAGCCTTCCGGCTGTCTCCCTTTCTCGGTCGATGAGTTTGTTAATTATTGTTGATTGTCTTAGTGTGTGTCCCAAACACTTTGTCCCATTCAATTGTATACCCAGGTCCCAGGCCTTCTTCTCCAAAACTGGCTAGACCTGTTGCCAATTGGCACCGGAGTCGCCAATAAGGTTGCCAATTAATAATGATGCTCTTTTGAGTCGCCAGGTATCAAATTATACCACTACAAGGCTTTACCGGATATCGATCAAAGGACCACACAACCAGTTAGTCAGTTCAAGTTCAAAGATGGTTTATTTACACACAAGGATTACTTCGACATGCAATACAAAACACTACAAGTTAAACTGCACCGAACAACTACAATAACCTATACTTAACTTCAGGGCAACCAGGTGGACAAGGCCTTTGTCCGGATCTTGCATACTGGGTGGAAGAAGTGGCTTCGTTTCTGCTGAGCTCATCCGTCTGGTAGCGATCGTTGGTCTTGAACTTGTCTGTCTGGTCGTTATGCTGCACTTGGGTTGGCATAGGCCGGATCCAAGAGAGCCCGAGCACATGGCTGTGTCTCTTCTTATCCCTCTGGGATTTCACGCTCTTTGGGGCGGTCCTTAACTTGGACCCAATAATTCGACAGGCTTCGATCACTGCCTTCGATTTTGGCCAATACAGGGGCAGGTGCCTTGATGGCTGGGTATGTCCTTAGCGGTCATTGATCTAGGCTGTTTGGGCTCCCTGAGTAAAGGGAGTGGCGCCGATTAGTCACTATCTGTGTCGGTTACCTGAGTACAGTTCTTTTGTTCTGGTTGGTCATTAGAATGCAAATGAGCGTGGGTTCCGATCGCATCTAGCTATCTGGGTTGCAAATACACACACAAGCTCTGAGTCTGTCTGAGTCCTGGGTTGGCCATAATTCCCATGGTCCTTTGCAGGTGGCCATCTGAGATGGCTACATCCCGTCCTCTTGATCCTGAATGCGAAGCGTGGTGGATCACACTGTTGATCCCTTATCCATCCCTGGTGTGCCGGTTACCCTTGGTCAAGGACAGGTTCTACACTACTCTGTCCTATGTTTTTGGAGCATTTACCTAACATTTTTATTAACAATCATACATTCATAATTTCTAACGGGTCACTATAAACATTTCACTATTACACATTTAGCTTAATCGCACAAGGGGACATCTAACTATCACTATCTAAGCTACTCTCATGCTGCTGGCAAATATCAAAAAGAACTTATGTACAATACAAAATTTCAAAACAGCAGCATCACATTTCTACTTAATCTATCAAAGTTAGAGAGGTAAACGGTCTTTATTTTTATCAGCGATTACAGTGTTCGCTAAGTTGGGTGAATTCCAAAGAAGGGGGCTCGGAATGTATATATCGGGGAGTGGGAGGCTCTTTTTCGCCAGTTGCGGAGTCTAAGTGTCTGGATGACACTGCAGATGATTGCAATTACCAGAAGATACTCTACTGTGTATGAAAGGGGTTACCATTTGGCAATGTTTTTGCACCAAGTGGGGGTTTCAGTGTTGATCTCCATGTGTGGTGTGGTGTCCGGGCTAGGGGTGTAATGTTGTGTGGTGGTGTTCGGGGCTGGTGTGGTGTGAGGTACAGAGGCTTGTAACGTGCGCAGTTGTAGGAGTCCAGCGATGATCACAATGTAGGTCATCAGTCCTCTCTTCATCGTGTCTTCTGTCTTCTGTTTTCCGTATATTCCTGGGGGTGCAAGCATAATATCTATTATTACCTTTGGTTAGTATCTCGTTTATTTGTCTTTCTCTCCTTAACTTCAATTACCCATTAGAATCTTCACCATGTGTGACTCCCTCATTTTTTTTTTAAATAACATTTTGAGAGACAAGACATTGCCAAAATAAATTTCTTTGTAAGTCCAGAGATTCGCACAGCTGGTGGTCGATGCGGGGAGTGGGCGGACAATTTCTCCATCCAGTCTTTCCCTTACTGCAACCAGTGATGGATGAGGCTCACCTTAACTAGCCGAACTTTAGGGCAGCCAGTTTTCTAAAGTTTCTTCATCCCAGGGTCCAGAGGTAGTTCGCGTGTAGCAGCATATGTGGCACCCAAGTGTGTCAAACATGTAAATAGCAAGTGGGGAGCGACCAGCGGGTCGCGGAGGGTAAAGGGATGAGTGTACAGACTGTGGCAAAGGGCATTCTTTAAACCACAATGAAAGAGCAGAGAAGGGAAAACTAAGACCTGCCAAAGACAGTGAAAAGTGCAAAGAACCATTCCAGAGTGCTCGAAGTGACGGGAACATGAGGTGCGTGTGGGCTGCGGCAGGGCAAGAATGGGTGGAATCTCCGGGAAGGGCGATGATCAGTGCCGTTGCTCCACTACCCGAGCGTAACTGACCGGATGCATTTGGGGTCCTCAGGCAGGGCGGGGATTAGTGCCGTTATCCCATACCTGGGTGACCTAAACGAGCGGAAAGAATTTGTAACACATGTGAGATCCAACAATTGTTCCTTTAACGGCCATTGGTCAGTAAATGGCATCGGAAGAGTAACTATGACTGTATCAAGAAATTGGGTGTCAGGCCGACATTAATTAAAACCATGTAACAAGAAGAAAGAAAGAAGGGAAATAAAAAGGTGGGCAGGCTCCACCAGGAAGTAGGACACCGTAATTCTTATGCGGCGTCTTTTTCTCATCATCTGGACACCTCAGGGTTCTGCATCAAAAAGCGTTGTAAAAGGATTACCATAACCAGAGTCAGAATCTGAATCATCACCATCTCCCGGTTGCCAGACTCGTGTCAGCCGTTTTTGTGCTGTGGCCGCGTGGGCCGTCGTGGAATCCGAATCGTCATGTCTAACCAGTCTACAAGAGTTGTCGCGGTGCCAAAAAGGTGGTCATTTGTCAGAGGCGTAGGGGCGGTGGTGGTGAAAGGCAAGTTACAGTTGTCGGGCGGTGGCAGTGGCTCTGGCTGTGGCTGTGGAAGGGGGTATAGGGGGCCAAACATGTCTTGGTCGTGGTACCGTGGGCTGGAGTGACTGGGACCGGGGAGGTTGTACCAGTGGTCCGTGATCGTGGTCAATTCGGGGGGGCTGGCGCTGTCGTCGGAGTCAAGCTCAAGGTGAAAGGTCGTACCTGTGGGCGGAGACAAGGTCAGGCCTGTGGGCGTGGATGTGCTGTCAGGGCTGGGGGACGGTTGGACTAGGTTGTCGCTGGGCGGGGCGGAATCGTCTGCTATTGCTAGGGAGATGTGGTGGGAGTGGCTAAATTGGGTTCCATAGACTTTGAGCTGGTTGATGTGGAACCAACCAGTTTTACCATTGGGGTACGTTGTCTTGTACACAGAGGGGCTTACTTTGTCCGAAATGGAGTAGGGTCCTGCAAATTTGGGGGTGAGGAAAGAACTGGGATTGTAAAGGGAAACCATTACTTGCTGACCGACTGTGTACTCTACGGGGTGGACGGTTTTGTCAAAGCAGGCTTTAATCTGCTTCCTTCTAGCACCTAGTCGGACAGCAGCAGCGAGCTGTGCTGCTTTAATATTGTCTGTGACTTGTTTGACCGCTTTTTCATGGGTGACGGCGGTGACTGTGGGGCTTGCCAAATCAAGACCTAATAAATAGTCAATTCCTTTCATGGGCCGTCCGGTCATGAGAGTGTGGGGGGTGAAACCTGTGGAACTGGAAATGGTGTTCCGAACAAACATAAGGGCAAATGGGAGAACTGTGTCCCACGTGGTATTGTTCTGTTGCACCATCTTTCTAATGGTCGCTTTTAAAGTGCGATTCATTCGTTCAACAATGCCGCTGGATTGGGGGTGATATGCTATGTGGAACTTTTGTTTGATTCCAAAAATCGTTAGAACGTTTTGCATGACTCTGCCGGTGAAATGGGAACCTTGGTCTGACTCAATGCTGTGGGGGAGACCCCAGCGTGTAAATATCTGTTGGGTCAAAATCTTAGCTGTGGCCTTTGCAGTGTTTTCCATGAGGGAAATGCTTCTATCCATTTTGTAAAGGTGTCGATTACCACTAATACGTATTTGAAACCATTCCTGCAAGGGGGGAGGGGTCCAATGTAGTTGAGTTGCAAATTTGTCCAAGGGCCATTAACAGGTCAGGTGTGTCTCAATTGTCCTTTCTTGGAGTACCTTTCAGGATTGTTCTGTGCATTGATGAAACAATTCTCAACATAATGCGTGATGTCTGCTTTTAAATCGGGCAACCAACACAAAGGTTTTAAATGGGCAATGGTATTGTCTATCCCCTGATGTCCATGTCCGTCATGAAACTGGTAAATTATCTGGTTTCTGTCCTGGGTGGGGACCACATAAATTCCATTTCTCAAAACTACACCGTTCTGTACTGTCAGTGAGACCTTGCATTTGTCGTAGGGGGCTGGGAAGTTGCCGTCTAAAACCTGTTTGAGCGTGTCGTCTGCTTTTTGGGCCTGGGATAGATCCTAAATATTGGTCTGAGAAACCTGGACTGCGTGTATCGGTTCACTTTCGGGGGGGTTGCCAAAAGTGACCATGGCATGATCCTGACTTAGCTAAGGCGTTTGCCTTTACATTACCGGGTGGGGATGAATGATAATGGCTTCTCACTTTAATAAGACTGTACGTGCGGTCTTTAGCTGTCCTAAGAATGTGTTTCAACAATGGGGCTGAGGGTAGGGGTTTACCAGCAGCGGATACGAATCCTCGAGATTCCCACAGGGGCAGGAATTCTGTCAAGCTATTGCACACATATAAACTGTCCGAATGTATGTCTGTGGGGGTTGGAAATGAATTGGGGTGCTGCACTACATATGCTATGGCTGCTAGTTCTGCTGCTTGTGATCCTAGGTGGCTGGGCAATTTTAAAGATATTTCTTCTAATGCGCGTCCCTGTGCGTCTTCTACATAAATTCCACAACCAGTTATTCTCTTTCCATTTTCTATCCTGGAGGAACCGTCTACATAAACCTTTAACGTGTTGTCTATGGTGTGTGGATTCTGCGTTTTACTGCCTGCTCATGTGTGCAGTGACTTCGGAATAAAGGGTCCTGTGTGGTGTTGGGCTGCTATGATCTGGCACTCATGTGGGGTCCCTGCATACTGAAGATTGTCTGCTAGAAATGTGTGGGTCTTTGTACGTTTGACTGTAATGTCCCTCCCTTGTAACAACTGTGTCCAGCGAGCTGGTCTGGTCTGGCTGACTGAACCGTCCTTTAACCTACCATCTAACAATAGCTGCGTTGGGGTGTGCTCGGTTAAAATCGTTACTGGGTTAAGACCTGTGATGTATGCAAAATACTGTACTGCCCAAAAGACTGCAAGCAAGTGCCGTTTGCAGGCTGTAAATCCTTGCTCTACGGGATCCAGAAATCGTGAGGCATAGGCTCCGGCTCCTAAGCAGTCATGTCTTTCCTGTAGGAGTACTGTTGATCGGGTTCGGTCGGTGGTTGCTACTTCTATGGCATAAGGAGAGTGTGGTCTGGAACTTGCAAAACGTGCCCAGGGCGCGTTTTAATTCATCGATGGCGTCTGTGTGCTGAGGAAGCCATTCCCATGGGGCGTTCTTTTTAAGGAGGTCTGAGAGTGGTGCTGCTTTTGTGGCAAAACCATCTATAAGGTTCCTACAATATCCAACTAATCCTAAGAATGACCGGAGTGCAGTGATATTGTGGGGCAGGGGCAATTTAACTATTGACTCAATTAGCTTCTGTTCGATCTCTCTCTTCCCATGGGTGATAATAGTGCCTAAGTAAAGAACCTTTTCTTTTAAGATCTTGGCTTTTTTGGGGTTGTCCTTGCATCCAATAGATTGTAGGAGGCCAAGTAATTCCGAAAGAAGCTTTACATGCTCTTCGTTTGTGTCCGTCTGTAGGAGTAAGTCGTCCACATACTGGATAAGACATTCGGGGCGGGAAAATTTGGAAAGTCCGTTGGCCAATTGTCGGTGGAAAATGGAGGGGGAGTTGTGGAATCCTTACGGGAGGCATGTCCACGTATACTGCTGCCCTTGAAATGTGAACGCGAACTTATATTGACAGGTCGTGTCTAGCGGGATGGACCAAAAGCCATTGCCGATGTCCAACACTGTGAAGTACTTTGCCTGTACTCCCTGCTTGAGCATGGTCTCGGGACCTGTGGCAATGGTGGGGGCTGTGGCTCTGTTCCAATTATGGCAATCAGTGAGTTTGCCTTTCTTTCTATGTTATCTATATCTTAATGCTTAGAGTCGCCAGGTATCGAATGATACCACAAGTTTCAACCGGCTATCGATCAAAGAGCCAAACACCAGTTACTTCGTTCAAGGTCAAGGGTACTTTATTTACACACAATTAGTTATGCAACATAAACACTACTAGTTAACTACCCCGTTAACTTACCATTACACGTGAGAACACCACCCACCAGGTACGCGGTACATACTCGTGCGACTCGGCCAACGTTGTCTACCTCATATGCTGCAGGAAAGGATGTCCCAAAGCATGGTACATTGGCGAGACCATGCAGACGCTGCGACAACGAATGAACAGACATCGTGCGACAATCACCAGGCAGGAATGTTCCCTTCCAGTCGGGGAACACTTCAGCGGTCAAGGGCATTCAGCCTCTGATCTCCGGGTAAGCGTTCTCCAAGGCGGCCTTCAGGGCGTGCGACAACGCAGAATCGCCGAGCAGAAGCTTATAGCCAAGTTCCGCACACATGAGTGCGGCCTCAACCGGGACCTGGGATTCATGTCGCATTACATTCATCCCCCACCATCTGGCCTGCAAAATCCTACCAACTGTCCTGGCTTGACACAATTCACTCCTCTTTAACCTGGGGTTACCCCATCTCTGGATCTGTAAAGATTTAATCACCTGCTAATGCTCGCATTCCAAGCATTGTCTGGCATCTTTGAATTTGTCTATATATGTGTTCCTGGAACATACCTCTTCATTCACCTGAGGAAGGAGCAGCGCTCCGAAAGCTAGTGACATCGAAACAAACCTGTTGGACTTTAACCTGATGTTGTAAAACTTCTTACTGTGCGCACCCCAGTCCAACGCCGGCATCTCCACATCTTGTGGAAGATGGGCCATCAAATGTTAATCGGCCCCATTAAAATGCTAATTGGACGGAGTTTCGATACCGTCTGGATTTCTTGCTTACGAATATGCATTTCAGGCTCTGAGCCTGCCTGAGTCTTGGCTTGTCCATTTTACCAATCAGTCTTTGCGAGTTTCTCTGTACCTAGTTGGAAGTGGCCATCCCAGATGGCTACACTCCGTCCTCTGGTTCCTCAATGCGAAGTGTGAAGGATCACCATACCCGGTCTTCTTTGTTCTCTGAAATGCCGGGTACCCTTAACCAAGGATCGGTTCTACTCTACTCTGTACTATGGGTCCAAAAACATTTATGTAATTTTCCCTAAACAACACATGTCTAGGAATTTCTAGGGGGCCATTTAACATCCAGTAAAAGGGGAACCTCTAACTGTCTCTAACTAGACTACACCCATGCTGCTAATTAACAATCAAAGAACTTATCTTACAATACAAAACAAATCCGATAGCAGCATCACATTTCTTCCTATAACTAACATTCACATACAAAGAAGTAACTTTATTAACAAAAAAACCAACAACCGCGGAATTTATTAAAGAGAAAGGTTCAGAAAGAGTGTGGGGTTTGCTGGAGCCCGAGGAAAGGGGCTCTAAATGTATATACTGGGGGGGGCGGGAGGCTCTCCGTCTCCATTTCCGCAATCTAATTGTCTGAATGACACTGTACAATATGGTTATTACTAGTAAGGCTCCCACTGTGTAGGACAGTGAATACCACTTGATGAGGTTCTCACACCATGTGGGGGTATCGGTGGCTGGTCGTGTGTGTGGTGTAGTGTCCGGGCTGGGGGTGTTGTGTTGGGTAGTTGTGTTCGGGGCCTGTGTGGTGAGGGGGGTAGAGGTGGGTAATGTGTGCAACGGACTGTTCCAGTGACGATCATGATGCCGATCATCAGGGTCGACTTTATCTTATTCGGGCTTTCCTTCGGCGTCGAGTATCTTCGTATCTTCCTAGGGGAGCAAGCATAGTATCTGTTAGAATTGTGTTGTTTAACATCTCGTATGTCTGTTTGTTTCTCCTTAACGTCAATTTCCCATTATAATCGTCACCATATGTGACTCCCTTTTTTTTTCTAAACAACCATTTGCAGAGACAAGACATCCAGAAAAAAAATTCTGTGTCACAGCGCGAGCACTCTTGCAGCCTGTGGTCGATGGGTTGAGTGGGCGGACAATTTCTCCATCCGCTGCAAACTTGTTTTTCCAACCAAGTGTTTCTGACATGTAAATAGTATGTGGGGGATAGCAACCGAAGGTGAAAAGTTGTGGCGAAATGCATTCTTTAAACCACAAGATTAGAAAAGAACAGCAAAAGAGTTTCGAAAACAAGTATCCGAATGGGGTGGTGCGTATGATCCGCGGCAGGGCAAGACTGGGTGGGATCCCCGAGTAGGGCGGTGACCAGTGCCGTTGCTCCACTACCCGAGCTTGGCTGACCAAATGTATAGGGGGTCCCCAGGCAGGGCGGGGATAAGTGCCGTTACTCCACTGCCTGAGTGACCGTCCAAGAGCGGTAAGAAGTTGTAGCTATATGGGCTCCAGACAAACTTGTTTCACTAACTGCCATGTAGCGCCGGAAGAGTAATTATGACTGCATCAAGAAATTTGGTGTGAGACCGAAAGAATAAACTGTATCAAAAAAGTGTCCGTGAGGTTGACACACAAAATGATTCAAGAGAGAACGTACAACATTTAAAACAAACTAAACATAAAAGTGGGCAGGCTCCATCAGGGCACAGGACACCGTAAATCTCCATCGGTTCCTGACTCTCATCATCTGGACACCTCAAGATTCCATTTCAAAAAGATTTTCAAAGGGGTTACCATGCTGGGCGTCAGACTCGGAGTTGTCACCATCTCCCTGGGTGCCAAACAAGTTCATGGAGTTTGCGTGCTAACACGGCATGTGCCGATGTGGGGTCCATTTCATCATTCCTCTTCAGGTGACAGGAATTGTCACGGTGCCAGTGCTTCATGTTCCGTAGGGAGGTTGCAAGGGGGCCGTCGCTATCGTCGGGTGGCGGGTCAGGTTCCGGTGTGGGCAAATAAATCGTTTCAAAGAGGCTGAGCGTATCATGGTCGAGGTCTCTGGGTCTGTAGTGACTGGGGCCTGGTTCGTGGGAGCTTTGTTCAGGTCTCTCAGGGGCTTCAGTAGTGCCGTCGCCGTCGCTGTCGCTATCAGCCGAATCAAGCGTCAGAATTAAATTTGATTCTAGGGGTGTGGTCAAGGCCGTGCCTGTGGACGTGCTGCTGCTGCTGGGGGAGGGGGAACTCGGTTGTCAGTGGGCGGGTCCTCATTGTCTGCCATCGCCAATGAGAGGTGGTGCGAGTGGCTGCACTGCGTTCCATAAACCTTAAGCTGATTTACATGGAACCATCCTGATTTTCCGTTTGGATAAGTAATTTTATAAACTGAGGGGCTTACTTTGTACGAGATTGTAAAGGGTCCTGCAAATTTAGGGGAGAGGAACGAACTAGGGTTGTACAAGGTGATCATTACCTGCTGTCCGACTGTATACTCCGTCGGATGTACTGTTTTGTCAAAGCAGGCCGTACTCTGCTTTCGTTTAGCGCCTAGTCGAACAGCTGCAGCGAGCTGTGCTGCTTTAATATTCTCTACCATGTGCTGGACTGCTTTCTCATGGGTCAGGGCGGTGACTGCGGGGTTGCCCAAATCAAGTCCGAATAAGTATTCGGTACCCTTCATGGATCGTCCAGTCATGAGGGTATGGGGAGTATATCCTGTTGAGCTCGACACTGTGTTCCTAATAAACATCAGTGCGAATGGGAGCACTGTGTCCCATGTTGTATTGTGCTGCTGCACCATTTTGCTAAGTGTGGCCTTTAGAGTCCGATTCATGCGCTCCACAATGCCGCTGGACTGCGGGTGATGGGCAATGTGGAACTTTTGCCTGATACCAAATATCGTCATCACATTTTTCATAACCCTGCCTGTAAAGTGGGCACCTTGGTCCGACTCAATACTGCGGGGGAGTCCCCATCTCATAAAAATTTGCTCTGTTAAGATCTTCGCCGTGGACTTGGCTGTGTTTGTTCTCGAGAGAGACGCTTTGACCCATTTCGTAAATGTGTCTATCACCAGTAACACATACTTGGATCCATTTCTGCAGGGGGGGGAAGGGACCAATATAATCCAATTGAATGTTTGTCCACAGGCCATTTACAGGGCGGGTGTGGCGTAGCTGGGCTTTTTTTGCATACCTATCGGGGTTGTTTTGAGCACAAATTAAACAGTTTTCGACGTAATGGGACACGTCGGTTTTCAAATCAGGCCACCAGCCGAAGGGTCTGAGATGGGCAAGGGTGAATTCAATCCCTTGGTGTCCATGTCTGTCATGGAACTTACAAATTATCTCATTCCTGTCCTGGGTGGGGACTACGTAAATGCCATCTTTTAAAACGATTCCCTCATGGACCGTCAAATAATTCCTAAACTTTTCATAGGGAGCTGGGAAGTTCCCTTTTCAAATGTCTTTTAACGCTTCGTCTTCTTTCTGTGCCTGGGATAGGTTTTGGATGTTGGTCTGTGAGACCTGAACTGTGTGTAGTGGGGTACTCTCGGGAGGTTGCCAAAGGTGGCCATGTTGTGAGCCTGCCTTCGCTAGGGCATCAGTCCTAATCGGCCCCATTAAAATGCTAATTGGACGGAGTTTCGACACCGTCTGGATTTCTTGCTTACGAATATGCATTTCAGGCTCTGATCCTGCCTGAGTCTTGGCTTGTCCATTTTATCCGCCAGGATTTGCGAGTTTCTCTGTACCTAGTTGGAAGTGGCCATCCCAGATAGCTACACTTCCCACAATCGTGTTTGTGTTGGGCGAAGGAAGCTTCGTGTTTTCTGAGGACCTCTCTAATTGTCTGGTTGTACTAATTGTTTGCGGATCAAACCACTAGTCTCCTACTGAGCAAATCTTATGTTCATAGTCCCCTACTGTGAGCGTAGCGGGGGCTCTAGCTGCTTTGGCCATTCTCCATACACATCAATTCACGGGATCAAAGGAAAGGTTGTGGGAGCTCATAAAATCGATTCCTAGAATGTGCTCGGCTGTTTGGGGCAAGTCGACTAAAACAACGGGGTGTCTGGTGCTTATGGTTCCTATCTGAATATCTACGGGGGCTGTGATGTATCCCTGCTGTACGTGTCCGGTAAATTCAATAAGGGTGATGGTGTCTGTGGTGGGCCATTTGTCATGCTGGAACATTGTGGAGGAGTTTAAAGTGGTGGGGGACCCTCCTGTGTCCCAAAGAAATTCTACTGGATGTCCCCGGACTGTGCCTGTGACCACTGGTCTGCCTGATTTTGTACCCTGATTAAAGTTCCTCGTGTATCAAAATTATCCTGGAAATGTCAATGATAACTTTTGAAAAGAAACTTGTTAATTACACTCAAATTATGATCTTTAAATCACAATGTCAGACGACAAACAAATATCACCACACTCACAAATGAAACCTAGCACTTCAGTGCTTTAACCAAAGTTAGTTAGGCAAAAATTCTTCTGGTTCCTATTCTAAAGTTCCAAATTATAAACTCAAGGTTACTTCTCAGAAGTTAAATCTTAGCAGAGATATATGAACATGCACAGACCAAAAACACCCTTCTCACAGCTCGCAAATATCAGAGTTAACTGTTAGCCCTCTCTCATGGCTACAGATTCTCAAAGAGACAGCAATTTCACAGTTGCTTAATTAAAATACTGAACAAGATTTTCCATTCTACTTCATCATAAAACTTTATCTGTTTTATTCCATTTAATTCAATTTCCACTGATTGATTTTATAGGCATTAGCTATTCTTAGAGACAAATATTTTTTTTTGTCAGATGACCTACTTGCTGAAATGGTTAAATTTTGTACCTAAGCGGGCGGAGAATGTGTGGAGAACTTGGAATGATGCCATTTTGTCTTTTAAGTGATCTCAAACTCTATTTATTCTTTCCTTTAAAAATGAATTGAATTACTGTCGAGTTTATCTGGACGGCTTGAATGGCTCAATCTCAAACTGAAATCCAATCTCGCAAATTTGAAACGATCTGAAGTTCATAGAATTTAGAATTTACAGTGCAGAAGGAGGCCATTCGGCCCATCGAGTCTGCACCGGCTCTTGGAAAGAGCACCCTACCCAAGGTCAACACCTCCACCCTATCCCCATAACCCAGTAACCCCACCCAACACCAAGGGTAATTTTGGACACGAAGGGCAATTTATCATGGCCAATCCACCTAACCCGCACATCTTTGGACTGTGGGAGGAAACCGGAGCACCCGGAGGAAACCCACGCACACACGGGGAGGATGTGCAGACTCCGCACAGACAGTGACCCAAGCCGGGAATCGAACCTGGGGCCCTGGAGCTGTGAAGCAATTGTGCTATCCACTTCTAGACAAGTTCTTCTAGACAAGAATGCATTGTTAAGTTTCTAACCTTAATCTTGTATTTACTTTACTCCCCTTTTTTTGTGTGTGTGTGTTTTGGGAGGGGGATTTGTCATCCTCAGATATTTCTGAACAAATAGCTTGTTGAGCTTTTCAGACCCCTTTTTTTATACTGTGCCGCAGTGTGTCTTATTAAAATCCATCCGGCTTCCAATTTTATTAATTGGGTTACAACGTTTCTGGGACATTGTACCTTCCCCTCTTCATTCCTCAATGACCACGAGATCTGATCTTTTGGATTTTTACTTTATTTGATTTTTTCTCATCCTTTGGACATGTCTAAACTTTTAGTTAATTTAAAATGTCCATCCCCAGGGAGACTGTTTCTTTCCCCTCTGCTTCCAGGAATGCTGCATGATCTTTTGGGCTAATTGAATTAGATTTCCCGAATTCTGTCTTATGCCAGCACCTATGACTATGGTGTCCTGATTTCCCGCAATGTTTACACTTCCCTTTCTTTACCCTACAGTCGTTAGCCATAATTGTAGCAGTTTCCTGTGATTCTTTTGCCGGTATGCACAATCTATACTGCCGCTATCTTTTCTCGCTTTATTTCTATGCTTAAAATGATTTGGTGTGAATATGGGAGAGTGAGAGCTCAATTCCGTTAAAATAGCCTGTTTTTCAAACAGTGTGAAGGCTTTATATCTGTCATTTACATTATTAGTGTAACACAGCACAGGGGTGCACTTAATATCTGTCATTTGTTCTTCTAACTGGTGAACTAAGATGACTCCTGCCTTTTTTTTTTTTGCCGTATCTCGCTTTTGTTTATCCCACTGGTTTCTTTGTTCTACGGGGACTGCGTCGGGATCCCACCCATCTCTGATCATTTTCTGTACCAGAGTCTTTCGCTCGTGTCCGTACGCCAGACTCATGGCTCCCAGGGGATCCCAGAAAAGCGGCCTCGTGCCTCTCTTTTCCTTGTGTTAACCGTGTCGTCTCTATCACCCGCGTATCTGGTATGCTAGGCGACTGTGCTCAGAGGCTTTTACCTATCATCCACTCCCGGAGGGTGGCGGTCCTGGCTTCTCAGTGTGTCACGGCAAGTTCCGCAACCGTTAACACTCAACAGTCTGTGCGTCTTGGATTCCCGACTAACTCTGGCCTTCACGTGAGAGCTCAATTGCCCCCTTAATTCAGGCTCAGCATGGGACCTCAAGCAGCGAATTTGTACTAAAGTAAATGGTATAGCGGACCAACAAAACAAAACCAAAAAATAAATTTTAAATTGAGTCTTTTACTCACTTGGCCTTGATACCAGATTCGTTGGATGTTGCTTCGCCATCCGTCCGTCTCGCCATGTAACTCTAATTTCTGGCGGTCAAAGGTTTGACTACTCGCCTTGTCCACTGGCTGAATTGGCGTTCTGCTCAGCAACATCTTAAGGCATTCAGACCTTGGGCAAAGTTTGTTCATCGTCCATTGTCTCTGAGTACGCACCTGGCAAGGAGTCATTTGTTTTACACACAGGGCTGTTATTCCAGTAGCAGACACAGAAAGTACATCGAACTGCAAAGTTAGATACAATTTGCAACATAGTTAAGAATTAGTTATATATTGTAAAAAGTAGGATTTCCCCCCAACATGTCCCACAATCATATAATGTGAGAGACAGAACTTTCTCACCAACATCACCAAGGAATATAAAGGGAAGTGCAGATTATCAATGGGGTGTTGAGTCTTCCTAAATTGTGTCTGTCTATTTCCAACACAGCCATGAAGTGGGTGCAATGAATACAGTCAATTAGATTTCTGCAAGTTAGCACTTTCACAGACATTGAATGGAATTAGATGTGAGTAGAGCATCACAAGGGTGTAATAAATGGCATCTAATGAGCTCTTATCTATAGCGTTGACAGCATATAGTTACTATCAGGACCGTAAGTTGTGGGTGGAATATTCCTGTATCGCTGTGAGGAATAGTCTGCATCAGATAACAGTTCATGAGCCTCGTTCAATAAAACAATGCTTTTGTTTCTTAAGTCAACCAGAGTTAGGAGTCGCATTTATGGCAGCTCTCGGTCGAGCAATCCAATCAGTTAGTCCCATTCTATCCCTGTAGCTCTGCAAGTTCACTTCCCTCAGTACCTGTCCAATTTTCATTGTCTGGTTCCACCATCCTCACAGGCACAGCACGGGCCTTGTGGATAGCGCAATTGCTTCACAGCTCCAGGGTTCCAGGTTCGATTCTGGCTTGGGTCACTGTCTGTGCGGAGTCTGCACATCCTCCCCGTGTGTGCGTGGGTTTCCTCCGGGTGCTCCGGTTTCCTCCCACAGTCCAAAGATGTGCGGGTTAGGTGGATTGGCCATGATAAATTGCCCTTAGTGTCCAAAATTGCCCTTAGTGTTGGGTGGGGTTACTGGGTTATGGGGATGGGGTGGCGGTGTTGGCCTTGGGTGGGGTGCTCTTTCCAAGAGCCGGTGCAGACTCGATGGGCTGAATGGCCTCCTTCTGCACTGTAAATTCTATGGTCCTATGGTCCACAGAGTTCCAGCTCATTATCATTCGCTGCATTAAAAAAACGTCCTTCCTCACATTCTCCCGAGCATCTCTGGGCCAAAACCTTAATTCTATTCCAGTGGCCCTTGTAATCTTTTTCTACCTTATCTAAATCTGCCATAGTCATGCACACCTCAATCAAATTTCACGTGGATCTCTCTTGCTCCAAGGAGAACAACCCTAGTTTTTCCAAACTCATTTTGTAGCTAATATCCCTCATTCCTGGGACCATTCTGGTAAACCTCCTTTGTATCCTCTCAAGGATTCTTGCATACTTCCAAGTGGAAAACATGGAAACCATTTGAACAGATATCTGTCCAATCCCTGTTTCTGTTTCTCTGTTGTTGAAATGTTTCTATGATGTTCAAAGGGTTAACTGTTCAGAAATTCTGCATTTCCTGTTCTTTCCTTAATCACAGGGGAGGTGGTGACATCGTAGACTAGTGACCCACCAGCCCAAGCTAGTGCTCCTAGGACCCTGGTTCAAATCCCACCATGGCAGCTGGTGGAATTTAAATTCAATTTATAAATCCGGAATTCAAAGTTAATTTACTGGTGTCCACGGAACCATTGTTGTTATTTTTTAATGTCCCTCTATGGAAGGAAATCTTTACCTGGTCTGGCCTACATGTGACTCCGGACCCACAGCATTGTGGTTGACTCCTAAAATCCCAATGGAATTGCCAAACAAGCCACTCAATTATATCATACTACTACAAAGTCAGAAAGGAATGAAACCGGAAGGAAGGCCTGGCATCGATCGAAGCACTGAAAATGACAACTGCAAGCCCAGTCCTGTCAACACAACAAAGTCCTCCTCTCTAACATCTGAGGGTTTGTGCTAAAATTGGGACAGCTGTACCAACGGACTAGTCAAGTAACAGCCTGACACAGCCATACTCACGAAACGTACAGCCAATGTCCCAGGCACAGCCACCACCATTCCCGGGTATGTCTTGTCCCACCGACAAGTCAGACCCACTGGCGACACAGTGGCATACAGTCAGGAAGAAATTACCCGGAAATCCTAGGGGAACGTTAGAGGGAAGACGGATGACCAGCAGCAGCAACCCAGGGGGGAGGCGGGGGGGGGGGGGAGGCAGTTGAGTATAGGTCAATAGAGTACGAGGTTTTGTTACTTGTATATTATTGCTACTATTATTATTATTGTTAAAAAGTTTAAAAATTTCTTTTTTGTTACTGTTATCGTTTCGCTTGTTTTGTAAGCGGGAAAAATGTTGCTCAGGGAAAGAAATTTCAATAAAATATTTTTTTTTTAAAACATTGACGCTGGATCCCATGAAGTCACATGGCATCAATTCAAACGCATGCAAGGAAACCTCCTGCTAATTACCACCTATTGCTCCCTCCGCTGATGAATCAATACTCCTCCATGTTGAATGCCATTTGAAGAAGCACTGAGGATGGCAAGGGCCAGAATGCACACTTGGTGGCCGACTTCAATGTCCATCACCAAGATTGGATCAGTAGCACAGCGTCTGACAGACCTTGCTGAGTCCTAAATGGCATAGCTGCCAGACAGGGTCTGTAGGAAATGGTGAGGGGACCCAGAAGATACAAGAACATACTTGACCTTGTTTTCACCAACCTGTCTGCCACAGATGCATATGACAGTATTGGTATGAGTGACCACAGGACAATCCTTGTGGAGGCAAAGTCCCATCTTCACATTGAAGATACCCTCCATCGTGTTGTGTGGAATACTACTGTGCCAAATGGGATAGATTACAAACAAATCGACTTCCGGTGCGGCGGCACTTTAGTGGCTCCTGCGCAGGTTCTGATACTTCGGGCTTTACTACTCTTTTTTCGAGGCACTTTCAGGATCAAACCCGATCAAATCAGGAGCAAATGACAGTGAATCGGGAGGGGTTGAGGTCAATGAGAGGCGGAGGAGGGAAATTACAAGTGCTGAGCCCAAACAATGATTCAAAGGTGGCAGAGTAAGCAGCCGAATGGTAGTAACCACGTTAACAATTTGGAGGCAACTCCATCAACATTTCAATTTGAAGGCTGCCTCAAGGCTATTTCCCATCTGTGGGAACGAGTTATTCGAGCCTGTTTAGGGACTGGAAGTGGTTGGAGAGGACGTGAGATATATTTTTAGAGGGTTGGTTTGCAAGCCTACGGGAGCTGAAGGAGAAATATGGGCTTACAGATGTTGATGGGTTTAGATATCTGCAGGTGTGTAGCTGGGTCAAAGGTTACTTTCCAGCCTTTCCAATGAAGCAGCATTCTACCGTGCTCGAGCAGATTTTATCCTGCTCAGGGTCTGAGATGGCCAGTGCGTCGGGCATATACCAGTGGATAGTGGGGGAGGAGAAGGGCTCAGTTGAGGGTGTGAAGGCAAAGTGGGCAGAGGAGCTGGGCTAATTTTGGAGGAGGCGGTTTGGAGTGAGGCACTGAGGAGAGTGAACGCGACCTCGTCCTGTGCGAGGCTGAGTCTAATTCAGCTAAACGTAGTGTTTTGAGCATACCTTATGAAAGCTAGAATGAGCCGTTTTTATGATGAGGTGAAGGATAGATGTGATTGGCGTTCGAGGGGGCTTGCACACCATGGGCACATGTTCTGGTCATGCACAAAGCTGGTGGGCTTCTGGAGGTCCTTTTCTGATTCTATGACGACAATCCTGGGCATTGGGTTGGAGCCTTGCCCACTGTGGCGCTTTTTGGGTTTCAGATGTGCCGGTGCTCCGGACAGTGGCGGGGACAGATGTACTGGCCTTTTCCTCACTTGTAGCAAGGAGACGGATCCTCTTGGGCTGGAGATGGACTAGGCCACCAGGCGTCTCGACGTAGTTGGGTGACCTGATGGAGTTTTTGCACCTTGAGAAAGTCAAGTTTACCATGAGAGGGTCGGGGGAAGGGTTTTACCGTAAATGGCGGCCATTTATAATGTACTTTAAAGAGTTGGCCACTGTTAGCTGTTGGTTAGGTGGTTTTAGTGGTGATGTTATATTGTTGTAAGTGGAAATGGGGGATGGGAAGGGCTCTTACTCTTTAGCTGTTACTCTGTGTCATTGTTAAAAATTATAATAAAAACATTTCCGAAACAAAAGATTTCAAACAAATCTATCAACTCAAAACCGGCTGCCGATGAGGCACTGTGGGCCACCAGCAGCAGCAGAACTGCACTTGATCACAATCTGTAACCTCATGTCCCAGCATCAGGGGCTAGTTTAGCACAGGGCTAAATCGCTGGCTTTGAAAGCAGACCAAGGCAGGCCACCGCCAGCAGCACAGTTCAATTCCCGTACCAGCCTCCCCGAACAGGCGCCGGAATGTGGCGACTAGGGGCTTTTCACAGTAACTTCATTTGAAGCCTACTTGTGACAATAAGCGATTTTCATATAATTTCATTTCATCCCCCGCTCGACCATTTCCACCAAGCCAGGGAACCCATCCTGGTTCAATGAAGAGTGCAGGAGGGCATGCCAGGAGCAGCAGCAGACATCCCTGAAAAGCAATGTCAATCTGGTGAAGCTATAACACAGGACTGTTTGCATGCCAAAAAACCTAAGCAGCAAGTGATAGTCAGAGCTAAGCAATTCCACAACCAACGGATCAGATCTACGTTCTGCAGCCCTGCCACATCCAATCATGAATGATTGTGGAAAATTGAACAACTAACAGGATGAGGAGGCTCCACAGATAGTTACATCCTTAATAGTGGGGCAGCCCAGCCCATCGGTGCAAAATCAAAGCTAAAGCATTTGCGACAATTTTTGGGCAGAGGTGCTGGCATCCTGCTGGAGTGTCCAGCATTACAGATGTCAGTTTTCAGCCAGTTTTATTCACTCCAAATAGAAGAAGACACTGGATACCACAAAGGCTATGAGCCCTGACAATATTCCAGCATGGAATAGCATGGAAGATTTGAGCTCCGGAACTTTCTGCGCACGTTCCAGTACAGCTACAACACGGGTATCTACCCAGATTTGTCTTGTACACAGAAAGCAGGACAAATGCAACCCGACCAATTACTGCCCTATCAGTCTACTCTCAATCGTAAGTAACGTGATGCAAGTGGTCAACAATGCTATCACGTGGCACTTACTTAGCAATAACCCGCTCATCGACACTCAGTTTATGTTCCGCCAGGATCACTTCACTCCTGACCACATTATAACCTTGTTTCAAACATGAACAGAAGGGCTGAACTCCAGAGGTGAGGTGGGAGCGACTGCCTTGACATCAAGGCAACCTTTGACCGAGTTTGGCGTCAAGACGTCAATGGGAATCAGTGGGGGAACCCTCAGCTGGCTTGAGTCACATGCTGGCACAAAGGAAGGTAAAGATGGATAGTTATTTGAAGAATAAAGGGTTATGGTGTTGGGTGGGAAAGTGGAGCTGATTCCACAAAAGATCAGCCGTGATCTCATTGAATGGCGGAGCAGGCTCGAAGGGCCAGATGGCCTACTCCTGCTCCTAGTTCTTATGTTCTTATGGTTATGGTTGTTGGTGGTCAATCATCTCAGTCACATACATCACTGCAGGAGTTCATCAGGATAATGTCCTCGGCATAACCATCTTCAGTTGCTTTATCAATGACCTTCAATCCATCATAATGTCTCAGATACTGAAGCAGTCCGTGTCCATATGCAGCAAGACCTGGACAACATTCGCGCTTGTGCTGACAAGTGGCAAGTAACATTGGCACCACTCCAAGTGCAAGGCAATGACCATCTCCAACAAGAAAGAATCTAACCATTTCCCCTTGACATTCAGTTAATTCCCATTGTTGAATGCTTCACTATCAGCATCCGGGGGGTTACCATCGACCTCCATCAAGTAGAAGGACAAGGGCAGCAGATGCATGGGAACAACACCATCTGCAAGTTCCCCACCAAGTCACACACCAACCTGACTTGGAACTATATCATTGCCCCTTCACTGTCACTGGGTTAAAATTCGAGAACTCTCACTAACAGCATTGTGAGTGTACCCACAACACCTGGACTGTAGTGGTTCAAGAAGGTGTCTCATAACCACCTTCTCAACGGCAATTATGACCAATGCTTGAAATAATTTTTTTAAAAACTTTTCATATCATAAGCCTCCAATTATAAAAGAATCTCCTGCCATTACTGAAAAATCCACTCTAACTTTAATATATTTCATAGAATCCCTATAGTGCAGAACAAGACCATTCAGCCCTTCGAGTCTGCACCGACCCTATGAAGGAGCACCCACCCAGACCCACTTCCCAAATCCTATCCCCATAACCCCACTTTGAGACTAAGGGGCAATTTAGCACATCTTTAGACTCTGGGAGGAAATCGGAGCACCTGGAGGAAACCCACGCAGGCACGGGGAGAACGTGCAGACTCCACACAGTCACCCAAGGCCGGAATCAAACCCAGGTTCCCTTGTTCAAAAAGGGGAGTAGAGACAACCCTGGTAACTATAGACCAGTAAGCTTTACTTCGGTTGTGGGCAAAGTCTTGGAAAGGTTTATAAGAGATAGGATTTATAATCATCTAGAAAGGAATAATTTGATTAGGGATAGTCAACACGGTTTTGTGAAGGGTAGATCGTGCCTCACAAACCTTATTGAGTTTTTTGAGAAGGTGACCAAACAGATGGACGAGGGTAAAGCAGTTGATGTGGTGTATATGGATTTCAGTAAAGCATTTGATAAGGTTCCCCACGGTAGGCTATTGCAGAAAATACGGAGGCATGGGATTCAGGGTGATTTAGCAGTTTGGATCAGAAATTGGCTAGCTGTAAGAAGACAGAGGGTGGTGGTTGATGGGAATTGTTCAGCCTGGAGTTCAGTTACTAGTGGTGTACCACAAGGATCTGTTTTGGGGCCACTGCTGTTTGTCATTTTTATAAATGACCTGGAGGAGGGCGTAGAAGGATGGGTGAGTAAATTTGCAGATGACACTAAAGGCGCTGGAGTTGTGGACAGTGTGGAAGGATGTTGCAGGTTACAGAGGGACATAGGTAAGCTGCAGAGCTGGGCTGAGAGGTGGCAAATGGAGTTTAGTGCAGAAAAGTGTGAGGTGATTCAATTTGGAAGGAGTAACAGGAATACAGAATACTGGGCTAATGGTACGATTCTTGGTAGTGTGGATGAGCAGAGAAATCTCGATGTCCATGTACATAGATCCCTGTAAGTTTCCACCCAGGTTGATAGGGTTGTTAAGAAGGCGTACGGTGTGTTAGCTTTTATTGGTAGAGGGATTGAGTTTCGGAGCCATGAGGTCATGTTGCAGCTGTACAAAACTCAGGTGCGGTCGCATTTGGAATATTGCGTGCAGTTCTGGTCGCCGCATTATCGGAAGGATGTGGAAGCATTGGAAAGGGTGCAGAGGAGATTTACCAGGATGTTGCCTGGTATGAAGGGAAGATCTTATGAGGAAAGGCTGAGGGACTTGAGGCTGTTTTCGTTAGAGAGAAGAAGGTTAAAAGGTGACTTAATTGAGGCATACAAGTTGATCAGAGGATTAGATAGGGTGGACAGTGAGAGCCTTTTTCCCCAGATGGTGATGGCTAGCACGAGAGGACATAGCTTTAAATTGAGGGGAGATAGATATAGGACAGATGTCAGAGGTAGGTTCTTTACTCAGAGAGTAGTAAGGGCGTGGAATGCCCTGCCTGCAACAGTAGTGGTCTCGCCAACACTAAGGGCATTCAAATGGTCATTGGATAGACATATGGACGATAAGGGAATAGTGTAGATGGGCTTTAGATTGGTTTCACAGGTCGGCGCAACATCGAGGGCCGAAGGGCCTGTACTGTGCTGTAATGTTCTATGTTCTATGTTCTAGATAACTTTAACACCGATAGGGCTGTTTCACCAATCAGGGTGCCTCCCTCAGAAAAATGATCCTATAAAGTATACACTTTAAAACTAGGGCAGGGAAAAACTGGAGAAATTAATGATCGCCTTCTCATTTTTATCCTTCCCTTCTGTTATGACCCCAATGGAGGTCCCATGACTCCCCCGGAATGTGAACTTCCCCTTTAAGACTGGCAGGCCTTCCCCTGTAAGGGGCGGGGTTTCCCTTTTACAAGGAGAGCCCCAGTTGTATAAAAACACCGGCCTAGCTGTAGGTCGGGGAAGGAAACCTTTAGGGGAGTGGAGGAATATTGTAATCATATCGAAATAAACCTTGCTCTGTAACATCTACTTTCGTCTATGAGTTCTGCCTATCGCGGATTCAGCACCTTCCTTTATCCTTCTTCATGTTCTCTCGCCCTTCTCTATTGTGTCTTTCATTTTATTTTATTTTTTTCTGGATGTTTCCCCTTGTGGGTGAGTCCCGAACTAAGGGGGTCAGCCTCTTCGGACACCAATGAAGAGAATTTTTTTCTCTGAGGGTTGTGCGACTCTGGAAGGTGCCTCAGAAGGTGATGGAAGCAGGGTCACTGAATATGTTTAAGGCGGAGGTAAATAGATCTTGTTGGCAAGGGAATCACAAAGGCTGTTGGAGGTGGATGAAAACATGAAACTCAAAACACAAACAGGGCAGCCATGACCTTATCGCATGGAGGAGCAAGCTTGAGGGGGCCGAATGGCCTACTTCTGCTCCTATTTCATATGTTCCAATGCATGTCTTTTATTTATTTTGAAAATTAAAGGACCATAAAGTCTGGAAAATATACCTTCCTTGTGCCAGCTATATTTTATAAATCATCAGGTCACTCACCATGAGCTCCAACATATTGCAGTACAAACCCAAGTGTCAAGCGTACTTTATTGCTACACTATTAATTGAGTGATACATTTAAGACTGTAATAATTTTGAATGTTTGGGTAAATTGAAATGGGAATGATGCCAGAGTATTTTAATTCAGAAGTGTTGAAGCTGACATGTTGCTGCAGTATTAAAGACTGAGGATGATACACTGTGCTGTGCCTCTTGCATCCAAGAAGGAGGAATCCGTACCTAATTAAGTTCAAATCAAATTTAAAGACATTTTGTTTCAAAAAGATGGTAGAACATAGAACATAGAACATAGAAAAATACAGCACAGAACAGGCCCTTCGGCCCACGATGTTGTGCCGAACCTTTGTCCTAGATTAATCATAGATTATCATTGAATTTACAGTGCAGAAGGAGGCCATTCGGCCCTTTGAGTCTGCACCGGCTCTTGGAAAGAGCACCATACCCAAACTCAACACCTCCACCCAACACCAAGGGCAATTTGGACATTAAGGGCAATTTATCATTGGCCAATTCACCTAACCCGCACATCTATGGACTGTGGGAGGAAACCGGAGCACCCGGAGGAAACCCACGCAGACACGGGGAGGACGTGCAGACTCCGCACAGACAATGACCCAAGCCGGAATCGAACTTGGGACCATGGAGCTGTGAAGCAATTGCGCTATCCACAATGCTACCGTGCTGCCCTTAAGAACAAATAAATCTACACTATATCATTTTACCGTCATCCATGTGCCTATCCAATAGCTGCTTGAAGGTCCCTAATGTTTCCGACTCAACTACTTCCACAGGCAGTGCATTCCATGCCCCCACTACTCTCTGGGTAAAGAACCTACCTCTGATATCCCTCCTATATCTTCCACCTTTCACCTTAAATTTATGTCTCCTTGTAATGGTGTGTTCCACCCGGGGAAAAAGTCTCTGACTGTCTACTCTATCTATTCCCCTGATCATCTTATAAACCTCCATCAAGTCGCCCCTCATCCTTCTCCGCTCTAATGAGAAAAGGCCTAGCAACCTCAACCTTTCCTCGTAAGACCTACTCTCCATTCCAGGCAACATCCTGGTAAATCTTCTTTGCACCTTTTCCAGAGCTTCCACATCCTTCCTAAAATGAGGCGACCAGAACTGTACACAGTACTCCAAATGTGGCCGTACCAAAGTTTTGTACAGCTGCATCATCACCTCACGGCTCTTAAATTCAATCCCTCTGTTAATGAACGCGAGCACACCATAGGCCTTCTTCACAGCTCTATCCACTTGAGTGGCAACTTTCAAAGATGTATGAACATAGACCCCAAGATCTCTCTGCTCCTCCACATTGCCAAGAACTCTACCGTTAACCCTATATTCCGCATTCATATTTGTCCTTCCAAAATGGACAACCTCACACTTTTCGGGGTTAAACTCCATCTGCCACTTCTCAGCCCAGCTCTGCATCCTATCTATGTCTCTTTGCAGCCGACAACAGCCCTCCTTACTATCCACAACTCCACCAATCTTCGTATCGTCTGCAAATTTACTGACCCACCCTTCAACTCCCTCATCCAAGTCATTAATGAAAATCACAAACAGCAGAGGACCCAGAACTGATCCCTGCGGTACGCCACTGGTAACTGGGATCCAGGCTGAATATTTGCCATCCACCACCACTCTCTGACTTCGATCGGTTAGCCAGTTCGTTATCCAACTGGCCAAATTTCCCACTATCCCATGCCTCCTTACTTTCTGCATAAGCCTACCATGGGGAACTTTATCAAATGCCTTACTAAAATCCATGTACACTACATCCACTGCTTTACCTTCATCCACATGCTTGGTCACCTCCTCAAAGAATTCAATAAGATTTGTAAGGCAAGACCTACCCCTCACAAATCCGTGCTGACTATCCCTAATCAAGCAGTGTCTTTCCAGATGCTCAGAAATCCTATCCTTCAGTACCCTTTCCATTACTTTGCCTACCACCGAAGTAAGACTAACTGGCCTGTAATTCCCAGGGTTATCCCTAGTTCCTTTTTTGAACAGGGGCACGACATTCGCCACTCTCCAATCCCCTGGTACCACCCCTGTTGACAGTGAGGACGAAAAGATCATTGCCAACGGCTCTGCAATTTCATCTCTTGCTTCCCATAGAATCCTTGGATATATCCCGTCAGGCCCGGGGGCCTTGTCTATCCTCAAGTTTTTCAAAATGCCCAACACATCTTCCTTCCTGACAAGTATTTCCTCGAGCTTACCAATCTGTTTCACACTGTCCTCTCCAACAATATCGCCCCTCTCATTTGTAAATACAGAAGAAAAATACTCATTCAAGGCCTCTCCTATCTCTTCAGACTCAATACACAATCTCCCGCTACTGTCCTTGATCGGACCTACCCTCGCTCTAGTCATTCTCATATTTCTCACATATGTGTAAAAGGCCTTGGGGTTTTCCTTGATCCTACCCGCCAAAGATTGTTCATGCCCTCTCTTAGCTCTCCTAATCCCTTTCTTCAGTTCCCTCCTGGCTATCTTGTATCCCTCCAATGCCCTGTCTGAACCTTGTTTCCTCAGCCTTACATAAGTCACCTTTTTCCTCTTAACAAGACATTCAACCTCTCTTGTCAACCATGGTTCCCTCACTCGACCATCTCTTCCCTGCCTGACAGGGACATACATATCAAGGACACGTAGCACCTGTTCCTTGAACAAGTTCCACATTTCACTTGTGTCCTTCCCTGCCAGCCTATGTTCCCAACTTATGCACTTCAATTCTTGTCTGACAACATCGTATTTACCCTTCCCCCAATTGTAAACCTTGCCCTGTTGCACGTACCTATCCCTCTCCATTACTAAAGTGAAAGTCACAGAATTGTGGTCACTATCTCCAAAATGCTCCCCCACTAACAAATCTATCACTTGCCCTGGTTCATTACCCAGTACTAAATCCAATATTGCCCCTCCTCTGGTCGGACAATCTACATACTGTGTTAGAAAAGCTTCCTGGACACACTGCACAAACACCACCCCATCCAAACTATTTGATCTAAAGATCTCCAGTTCCCTAACACGGTCTTTGAGGAGCTGAAGTTGGGTGCACTTCCCGCAGGTATAGTCAGCGGGGACACCGGTGGTATCCCTCACCACCCACATCCTACAGGAGGAGCATGTAACTGGCCTAGCCTCCATCCCCTCTTACCTTAAAGAATATAGCTGCTGTGTGGACTAACTAGGTCTCCGCCCTCCGACTCTGCTCCCAGTCAGCTGCACTCTCTGTAAACTCCTGGCTCTCTTCGCACTCTTTGCGGAAATGTCGGAAACAAAATGAAAGGAGCGCCTTACTCCCTCCTCACCTAACTCCCTCGGTCACCAAACTCTCACTATCGCACTCAAAAAGCACCAAATTCAGCACTCCCTCGGTCACCAAACTCTCACTATCGCACTCAGAAAGCACCAAATTCAGCACTCCCTCGGTCACCAAACTCTCACTATCGCACTCAAAAAGCACCAAATTCAGCACTCAGTGCAAACAAAGTCTGCACTGTAGGGGATCACTTTTATACTGTGAATCTAGCCTCTGGTGTACTACAAGTCTAAAGATTACAAAGTCAGGAAGATTTTAATGCATTTAAAAGTAACTTGAGGAGGTTAGGGACCTGGAAGATGCTAGTGAAGCACATTTTCCAAAAGTGAGCCAGTAATTTGGACCTGTTGGATTTAGCTTGACAAGGGTTAGTGGATTTAAGGGAGAAGGGCATCACTGATGGAAACCTACAGTGCTACCCCAATCCTTTTCACTGTATCCACCGGCCTCTCATGTCAATTAACCGTGGATTTGAATTCCTAGGCAAAACCAGTAGTGAGGATCCGAGTGGCTCCGTGAGAGGGCTGACAGATTTTAATGGTCAGGTGTCAACAACATATCACTGGCTAGCTACACAATGTAACCGGATACGTGTCATCAAGTAATACAGTGTGTGGGCGACGATGTGGGAGGGAATAGTTTGGCAGGGCTCCTCGAGTGGGAAGCAAAGCAGAGCTCAGACCTCTGGTTTCGTGATGAGTGTGTCCAGCCCATTCAGCCGGCCATTAACTTTATGTCAAGTCTCATCTGAGGAATGAGACCCTGGTTAGCATAAATTAATTAATCAGGGAGATGCCTCAACTGCCTGGTCTTATAATCACCATGGAGGTGTTCATTGAACAGGGAAAAGAACCACTTAGTTTTAACTTCCATTCTGCCCACATGCTATTGGGCACAATGAATTAAAATGCCCCCTCTTTTTATTCCTTTCCACTTTCTAAGGTCAGTGGGCCATTCCAGCTGTTAATCACTCTTTGGGGATAATTTTGATTTTGGGCAATAATCTAAAATGGGAGATATTTGTTTCTGTAGCAGGTTGTGGCCTTAAATTCTTAATATTTTTCTCTAAAGCATGACAGAGCAGGTACCTTTCACTTGAAGGGAACAAAATTATTTATTTTTTTAAACACAATGAGGACCTAATTTGCTTTAGCTGCCAAGAATGTTAGTTGAATTGTAAAAAACCATGTGGATAAACTTTGCGACAAAGCCTTGGCACGTTGAGGTGAACTGCATCAAAATGCATCATTATACTGCCTGTGTATGACGCAAACCTGATGGAAATGATAAAAGACATCTGCCTCCTCACACAAATATAAACCCTGCCTGAAGTTCTTCAATCCTTTTACAGTAAAAGCTGGTGACGGCAGTTTCTGTTCTCAGTTGATGCTCCAGGAAGATATAAATTTTAAAAATGCCTCTCAGGGTATAGGCATTTCTGGAAACGTTGGCATTCATTGCTGATCGCCAGTTGTCCTGAGAAGGTTCTGGTGGTCCATCTTCAATACAGCACCTTGTTTGGTCACTTCAGAGGGCAATTAAGAGGCTGTTGGGAGGCCGAAATCCCATATAGGCCAGACAAAATAAAGGTTGTAAGTTTCCTTACCTAAAAGACATTAGCAAACCAGCTGTACGCTGTTTCCAATGCCAGATTTTTTTGTTTTCAGATTTTATTTAAATAGAATTCAAACTCTCAATCTGCTATGGTGCAATTTAATCTGCATTCTCTGGAATTGTTAGTCCAGGCATTTGGATTATAAACACAGTCACATAACTATTACAGGTATGTTCCTCCAGTGCTCCAGTTTGAATATTTTTGTTCATGAAGTGCCCACATGCAGCAAGACCCAACTTCCAGTCTTGGGCTAACAACAATTTTTTTTCTATTCTTTCAAGAGATGCAGGGATCGTTGATGAGACCTAAATTTGATTCCAATTCCTAATTGATATTGAGAAGCTGGTGGTGAGCTACCATCTTGAAATGCTGCATTCCATGTGTGTAAGTACATCCACAGTGCTGTTAGAAAGTGCGTTCCAGATTTTTGGCCCAGCGACAGTTAAGGAATAGCAATATAGTTCCAAGTCAGAATGGTGTGAGGATTTGGAGGGGCATTTGCTGGTGGTGGTGTTCGCATTTATCTGCTGCCCTTTCCTTCTTGATGGTGGAGGGTTTCAAAGATGCTGTCATGTGAGGCTTGTGGAGATGCTGTGGTGCATCTTGTATTTAATACACATTTCTGCTACTGTGCGCTAGTGGTGGAGAGAACGAGTGAACGTTTAATCATAGATTATCATAGAATTTACAGTGCCGAAGGAGGCCATTCAGCCCATCGAGTCTGCACCGGTTCTTGGAAAGAGCACCCTACCCAAGGTCAACACTCCACCCTATCCCCAAAACCCAGTAACCCCACCCAACACTAAGGGCAATTTTGGACACTAAGGGCAATTTATCATGGCCAATCCGTCTAACCTGCACACCTTTGGACTGTGGGAGGAAACCGGAGCACCCAGAGGAAACCCACGCACACACGGGGAGGATGTGCAGACTCCGCACAGACAGTGACCCAAGCCGGAATCGAACCTGGGACCCTGGAGCTGTGAAGCAATTGTGCTATCCACAATGCTACCGTGCTGCCCCCAGGTGGTGGATGGTGTATATTTCAAAGGGGCTGCTTTATGCTGGATGGTGTGAATTTTCCTGAATATTGTTGGAACTGCACTCATGCAAACTAGTGGGAAATAAAGTATCACACTCTTCAATTGTGCATTGTAGATGGTGGCCAGGCTTTGGGGAGTTAGGAGGTGAATTACTCACTGCTGAATTCCCAGCTTCTGACTTGCTCTTGTAGCCACAGTATTTATATGGTTAGTCCAGTTCTGTTTCTGGTTAATGGTAACCTTCAGGATGTTGATAGTGGGAAATTCAGTGATGGTAATGCCATTCATTGTCAAGGGGAGATGTTTCATTCTCTCTTGTTGGAGATGGTCATTGCCTGGCACTTGCGTGGCACCAGTATTGCACAAACCTCAATGTTGTCCAGGTCTTGCTGCACTTGTGCATGGATTGTTTCAGTATCTGAGTCATGAATGGTGCTGAACATTGTGTAATCATCAGCAAAAAACCCCACTTCGAGCATCAGTTGGGGAGAAAGTCATAGAATCATAGAATTTACAGTGCAGAAGGAGGCCATTTGGCCCTTTGACTCTGCACCGGCCCCTGGAGGGCACCCTACCCAAGCTCAAGCTTCCACCCTATCCCCATAATCCAGTAACCCAACCTAACCTTTTGGACACGAAAGGGCAATTTAGCGTGGCCAATCTACCTAATCTGCACATTGAAGAAGCAGCTGAAGATGGTTGGGCTGAGGACAATACCCTGTGGAATTCCTGCAATGTTGTCATGAGGCTGAGATGATTGACCAAAAAAGGTAGACAGGGTAAACAAGGGCGAGCTGCAAATAGGGCCACAGTACAAAGAAAAGTTATGATGATTGAAAATGGCAAAAAGGGAAGCCTAAAGACTTTGTATTTTAATGCATGAAGCATTCCGAATAAGGTAGACAAACGGTCGGTGTAAATAGAGGTAAATTGTTATGATCTCATAATCATACGGAAACATGGTTACAAGGAAATCAAAACTGGGAACTTAATATTCAGGAATATTTGACCTTTCAGAAAGACAGGAGGGAAGGAAAGGTGGTGGAGTAGCACTGTTAAGAAGAGATAAAATGAGGTAAGGGCACAAGTTTGGGGGCATGGTAATGGCTCCCCTGCCATTCTCACCAGCCCGGTACTCCACAAGCCCAGTGGTAGTGTGCTGGTTTAGCTCAGTGGGCTAGACAGCTGGTTTGTGATGCAGAACAAGGCCAGCAGCGCGGGTTCAATTCCCGTGCCAGCTGAGGATTTTGAATTCTCCCTCAGTGTAGCCAAATAGGCGCCGGAATGTGGCGACTAGGGGCTTTTCACAATAACTTAATTGCAGTGTTAATGTAAGCCTACTTGTGACAATAAAGATAATTTTATTTTTTTAGTAGCGGCCCTGAGAGTTTGGGGGCAGTGGCGGAAGCATATGGGAGTGGAGTATGGGTCAGTGTGGACTCCAATTTGTGGTAATCACCGGTTTGTATGGATGGAGGATTTCGGAGGTGGCAGAGAGCAGGTATTGAGAGGTTGGGGATCTGTTTATTGATGGGAGCTTTCCCTGTTTGGAGGAGCTGGAAGAGGAGTTTGAGTTGCCGGGAGGGAATGGGTTTCGTTATCTGCAGGTAAGGGATTTTGTGTGAAGGCAGGTTTGGACCTTTCCGCTTCTACCGCTGCAGGGGATTCAGGACAAGGTAGTTTCTAGAACGGGGGTGGGAGAGGAGAAGGTATCAGAAATCTATAAAGAACTTATGGAATTGGAGGAAACCCAGATAGGTGAGCTAAAGAGTAAATGGGAAGATGAGTTGGGAAAGGAATTAGAGGCGGGTCTGTGGGAGGATGCCCTGAGCAGAGTCAACGCCCTCTCATCATGTGCCAGGCTCAGCCTGATACAATTCAAGGTGGTTCACCGGGCACACATGATGGTGGCCTGGATGAGCAGGTTTTTTGGGGTGAGGGACAGGTGTGTGAGGTGTACAGGAGGACCCGCGGATCATGTCCACATGTTTTGGACATGTCCGAAGCTCAGGGGATTCTGGCAAGGATTTGCGGATATCATGTCCACGGTAGTAAAAGGATGGCAATTTTTGGAGTGTCGGAAGACCCAGGAGTCCAGGGGGTGAGAGAGGCCAACGTTTTGACCTTTGCCTCCTTGGTAGCCCGGAGACGGATCTTACTAGTGTGGAGGGACTTGAAGCATCCAAAATAAGGGGTATGGGTTAGTGACATGGCCGGGTTTCTCAGGCTTGAGAAAATTAAGTTTGTTCTGAGAGGATCATGGTTAGAGTTCGTTCGGAGGTGGCAGCTGTTTATCGACTTCTTTGGGGAAAACTAAACTGTTAGCAGATTCAATAAGGGGGGGGGGGTTAGGGAGTAAGGGGGGTGTAGGGAGAGTTAGGCTATTTTTGTCTAGCTTAGGCGGGAACAGCGGGATATGGAGGCGTGTGTTACGCACTGAATTATGTTTACATTTGTATTTATATCTTTTGTTGTTATAAAACCATAAATGCCTTCATAAAATGTTTTTTTTTAAAAATGAGATGAAATGAGGACAGTTGTGAGAGACGATTCAGACTCAGATAATGTAGAGTCCATTTGGGTGGAAGTAAAAAGTAGCAAAGGAAATGAAAATGAAGTGAAAATCGCTTATTGTCACAAGTAGGCTTCAAATGAAGTTACTGTGAAAAGCCCCTAGTTGCCACATTCCGGCGCCTGTTTGGGGAGGCTGGTACGGGAATTGAACCGTGCTGCTGGCCTGCCTTGGTCTGCTTTAAAAGCCAGCTATTTAGCCCTGTGCTAAACCATTGAAGACATTGGTAGGAGTAATGTGTAGACCCCAAACAGTATCCACACTGTAGGAAAGGGTATAAATCAACAAATAATAGGAACATGTAAAAAGAAAAGAACAATAATTATGGGTAACTTTAATCTTCACGTTGATTGGGTTAATCAAATTGCAAAGGGTAGCTCTGACAACAAATTCATTCGGGATAATTTCCTAATTGTCATGAACCCAACCAGGGAGCACGCTGTCTTGGATCTGGTAATGAGGCAAGTTTAATAAATTGCCTCAGAGCAAAATATGTCCCAGGAAGTAGTGATCACAACATGAAGAATTTAATATTCAGTTTGAAAATGAGAAACTTGGGTCTGAAACAACTGTGTTTAACTTAAATATAGGGAATTACAGTGAAATGAGGATCGAGTTAGCTAAAGTGGACGGGGTGGATCGATTAGCAAGAAAGACAGTAAGCAAGCAGTGGCAGACATTTAAGGAGGTAATTCATGGCTCTCAACAAAAATATACCCCAGTAAGGAGGAAAAATTCTAAGCGTGGGATAAACCAACTGTGGTGTTGGGTTCTCTGGTGCACAGATGAGCCAACACAGTTGTATGTGGTACAACTCTATTTTATTTTAACTCTTATAATACAGTTCGTTCTGGATACTCTGCACGTGCTGTCTCCCTGAGTGTGTCATGTAGCAGGTCTGTCCTGGTCCTCGTCTCCAGCTAATACTGACCACCGGGTGTCGTGTTTGTGCTTTTATATCTTTCTGTGATTGGTTGTGGTGTTGTGTGTTCTGATTTGTCTGTTGGTGTGTCTATCATGATGTGTGTGTTTGAATATCATGACATCCCCCCTTTTTACAAAGATATGTGCCTACGTGGTTATAAATATAATCATGTCGTGAGTGCATCTAAGAGTGTGTGCGTGTGTTATGTACAGCGTGTGTATATGACGTAACTATTTACATGGGGCGATGTCGGGTGCGTCACACTAACAAGGTTGTACCATAACAAAACATGAATGCGAGAAAAAAAACAACTTGAACAGTGGTCCGGTCAGACGATATCTGGAACGATAAACAACAACAGGTTATAATACAGAAGTGTTTGACTTTTTGAACGTATGAACAGCGTTATAAGTCCAGTCTAATGGGTGACCGCCTCAAGAATAGGCTGGTCCTCAAGCCGGTTCAGCTGTGGAGATTTGGGGTCACACTGGTTCACCTTGGACTGTTGAAGGTGATGCTGTTGCCGAAGTCTCTACTTTTCCATTTGTTGTACTTCGTGCAGTGCTTGGTTTTTCATTCGTGCAAATATAACATTCAACATCTTTGTTAGTGTTGTCTTGGCTGTGGTTTGGTTCTGGTGGCGATGGAAGGGGCATGATCCGTGGCATCTCCACGAAGTCATCCTTGGGAACCAGTGGAGGATCCGGCGTGTGCGTACGGTTCAGTTGCGAGCGTGGAAGGCGGCGCAAAGCTCGCTGATTGCGCCTACGCACCAATCCATCCGCCCTGCATGCCAGGAACAAGGTGGAGTCATTTTTCTTTTTATGTTTGTGGTGGACGGCATCTTGTAGCCGATGGGTCGTTGCCATCGAAGTAGCACCATCACTAATATCATGCAAGGCGATGACTGTGCCAGATGTGGAAGTTGGCCGAGACCGTGCACGCTGGTTCCGGCCACCTGCTGTGCCGGAAGGGCGACTCCGCAGAGAAACGTTGAAGCATGTCGCCTTGGAGAGAGAATTGTTGCTCGCATCAACGTCTGGCGATGGCGCGAATTGGTGTGTCCGTCTTGGACTGCCGGTGCTGGTCGCCACTGCCGACCCAGTGGGACTGCCACGCGATCCATTCCCTGTCGCCGTGGCATCCGCCGTCACCCTGAGCGTGCCATCACCGAGGCCGCGACACCGCCCGTCCGGAGCAAGGTCTGGCGTGCGCGAATCAGAGTCGGCGCTTGGCTGCTCCCCATCTGGAGTCCGGTCTGCCTTCCGTCGATGCTCCCCGTCCGGAGTCCCAACAGGTTCACTGGAGGCAGCCGAGATTCCCTGAAGCTGCACTTCTGGAGTCGGAACATGCAGGAATGCACCAACCAGTGGAGAGGCTCGAGCCATCGAGGGTGGAAGCGGTGCGCCGCCACCGCAGTCGTCAGTGGTCCCACCGTGATCGTCGACTGCCTCGGTACGCACTAGGCGAGGTCTGTCACCTTGCACCTTTTGCATGGGAAGTGGGATGCTGTCGTCACTCGTCTCACATCCCGTGGATAGATCCTCATTAGCAGCTTGCTGTTCACTAGGGTTGGGTAAATTGTCAGAGTTTTCATCTGGTGGTGCACACCATGTCGGTGGACTGTCATTGTCTTGCCGTTGTCCTTCATTTGGGCTTTTCTTCTTTGGAATTTTAAATCTTCCCCCAGACATTGCAGAACCTTGTTTATTACCCCCAAATTCTCCCATATGTATGGTCTTGAATATAGGATCCAATGTTTCTATCGACATTGTACTATTTTCCAAAGAACATTCCGTTTTACTTTTCTTCTCAGGTACCTCATATGTATCTTTGTCTAATGTACATGCCTTCATGGTCTCTGGGTCTGATTTTGCTGGGACTGGCATGGTCACAGTCTCTCTTTTACTGTTCTCAATTGCCCACATTATACTCCCCATACATAACTGCTTAATCACTGGGGTTAGTGTGGTACAATGGATAATCGGGTCGACCTTATCTGCATCTTCACCATTAGTGGAAAGCACACTTGGTTCACTTGAAACTGCTGCGGGTTTTAAATTCGTTATTTGGCTACTCAATGTCGGTGTCCTCAGGATTCTTGCTCCAATGTTCTGCTCATTTATCAGTGGAGTGTGTATAGGTTCAATGCAATTAATGTTCCCCTCAAGGTTTGAAGAGTCATTACTGACTAACTGCTGGTCTCCGAAGTTGGGACTTTGCGGCGTTGTGTTGAAGGGAGACATTTGTCCCTGCTGTAGATATGATTCAGGTTGTGTTATTTCCACTACCTGAGGATCAATGTCTTGTCCATTTTTTCGATCCGTACGAAAACACTGGCAATTCTCAGTCTGCTCCTTGCAAGTTAAACATTCAATTAATTTCTTTAGCAAATCCTCAGCATCCTTCTGTGACCGTGCAGCATTATTAATCTCTGTTCGGCTATAACGATCCTGAAGGTCAGCGCATAAACCTTTTTTCTTCGGGCTTGGAAGAGGCGATTCCTTTGGCTTGTCTTCAGTTGGGCTTGAACAGTCTTCAGCGCTGTGCCCTTCATTGTAGCATGAGAGACCGTCATGGTCATGCTGCTGTGTAGTGGAGCATGGTAGGCTGTTATAGCCTTCTTGCTGTTCACGTGAGCATGGCAGACGTGCATCGTCTGCCGCTGGTTGGTCAGGAGAGGTTGCTAGACCCTCATGGTCCTGTTCCTGCAAGGACCGCACATTGGAGTCTTGCGTTGCTTCTATCGTGGAGGCTGTCCACGAGCTCTCTGTGGAGGCTTGTGACACTGGAGTCACTTCTTGTTCGTGCAAGGACTGCGTTCTGGAGTCTTGCGTTGCTTCTATCGTGGAGGCTGTCCACGAGCTCTCTGTGGAGGCTTGTGACACTGGAGTCACTTCCTGTTCGTGCAAGGACTGCGCTCTGGAGTCTTGCGTTTCTGCAATTGTGGAGTCTGTCCACGAGCTTGCTGTGGAGGCTTGTGACTCTGGAGTCACTTCTGGTTCATGCGAGGACTGCGCTCTGGAGTCTTGCATGTTTTCTTTCATAGAGTCGGGAACGTTGAGCGGGACGTGGACCACGCTCTTTGTGGCAGCAGGGCGCTCTCCGTGTGCTTGCACCGCTCCCTGTCTGTTAATGGCAGGCTGCAGCATCATCCGGTACTGATAAGTTGGAACGTCATATCTGCTGGATTGAAGATCCTCAAATCCGAAAAATGAATCCGCATCTGCGTCGGATTCAATGTGGGGCCCGCCAATGTGCAACACGAAAGGTTTGTCCGAGTCATAGTCGTATAGGACCACGGAGCTATCATTGGGCTCGCGAGGTCCGGAAACACTGTAAAGATCGTCATCGAAGTATTCGAGGTCGGAATCATCGGCTTGTGCGTAGGTAACTGCTTGTCGGAGGGTTCTACGGAGGTCAAATTCATCTCCTGGGTCAATTTGCGGCAATGTGCTGTCATTCCAGGTGAGGGAAGGTTGTTTTACAGCTTTAACAGATTTTTGTTTTTTTGATTTGGGACGTTTCCCTTTTAAATTGGATTTGGGATGTTTCCCCTTTAAATTGGTGCAGTCTGGGGCCTCTGACATCCTGACGCTCGGTATGTAGCACGTAGGAAGCGACTGCGCATGCTCAGATCGCTGTTCCTTTACCGATGGTCGTTTTCTTGACTGCGCATGCACAGCATCTCGCGCATGCGCAAACGAAACTTCCGGTTCTGCGCACTGCTCGCGCAACTGTGCTAGCGTGATACCTTTAGCAAGATGGCCACCGACCTCGACCCAGCCCTCTCTCAGGCCCGGGATTTCGGCCTCTGGGAATTCGGGCTCCGGGATCCCGGCCACGAGGTGAGTACTGCCGCTTTTCTTACCTTTACTTGCCGATTGGATTGCGTTTTCTTCACAGTACTTGGAGAATTTGTCCAGGACTGCCTGGTAATCGTACCTTTGCTGCCTCCTGAAGAACCTGAACCTTGTGAATATTTCTCTTGCCCTTGCACCGGCGATGGTGAGGAGAAATTCAATTTTTTCGCTATCATCCAGGTCTTGGAGTTCAGCTGCCACCAGGAACAATTCGAACACTTGCCGGAATCGCCGCCAGTTTTCGCGGAGATCGCCGTGGCACTGGAGCGGCTGCAGAACCGGGAGCTCTATCATTTTGCCTGGGCACTGCTGGTTGTCTCTGTACACTGAGGTATGCCGGCAGGTATCGATCCACTCCTGTACCATGTGGTGTTGGGTTCTCTGGTGCACAGATGAGCCAACACAGTTGTATGTGGTACAACTCTATTTTATTTTAACTCTTATAATACAGTTCGTTCTGGATACGCTGCACGTGCTGTCTCCCTGAGTGTATCGTGTAGCAGGTCTGTCCTGGTCCTCGTCTCCAGCTAATACTGACCACCGGGTGTCGTGTTTGTGCTTTTATATCTTTCTGTGATTGGTTGTGGTGTTGTGTGTTCTGATTTGTCTGTTGGTGTGTCTATCATGATGTGTGTGTTTGAATATCATGACACCAACCATGGTCAAGGAAGTTAAGGGGAGTATTAAGTTGAAAGAAAAAGCATATAAGGAGGCAAAAGTCAGTGATAGCCCTGAAGACTAGGATAAATTCAGAGTCCAGCAAAGGAGGACTAAAAAGATAGTAAAGAGAGAGAAATAAACTACTGGGGCAAACTAGCAAAGAATATAAAAACTGACAATAAGAGCTTCTTTAAGTATATAAAAAGAGAGAGATCAAGGTGAACAAAGGCCCCTTAGAAAATGAACCTGGGGAGATAGTTATGGGGAACAAGGCATGGCAGAGGAGTTAAACAGACATTTTGCATCAGTCTTTACGGTGGAAGATACTTGAAACATCCCATTCGTCTGAAAGAATACGGGGGAGCAATTAAATACCATCACCATCGCTAGAGAAGTAGTATTGTACTAATTAATGGGGCTAAAGGCAGATGGTCCCCTGGCCATGATGGCTTGCACCCTAGGATCCTAAAAGCAGTAGCTACTGAAGTAGAGGATGCATTGGTTGTAATTTTCCAAATATACTTGGATTCTGGAGAAGTAGCGGAGAATTGGAAAACTGTCAGTGTGACACCCCTATTAAAAAAGGGAGTGCGGCAAAAAACGCGTAACTACAGGCCAATTAGCCGAGCGTCTATTGTTGGACAAATGTTGGAATCAATTACTAAGGAAGCAATAGCAACACATTTGGAAAATCATAATCTAATCAAGCAGAGTCAGCATGGCTTCATGAAAGGGTATCGTGGACAGGAATCGCCGGCCTCCCAGGCACATGGCTCTCGGTGACAGGACGTGGCATGTCTTTTGCTGGCGGCAGGATTCTCTGCTCCCGCCACTGTCAATGGGAATTGACATTAAAGCCACCTCATGTCGCCAGGAAACCCACGGGTGCGGTCCTCTGCTAGCGTGACCTGAGAATCCCGCCGCCAGAAAATCACTGGAGAATTCCAGCCCATGTCTGACTAATTTATTAGAGTTTTTTGAGGAAGTTTCAACCAGAGTCGATAGAGGGAAATCAGTAGATGTTGCATTTGGACTTTCAGAAGGTGTTCAACAAGGTACCTCAAAAAAGGTTAAGTCGCAAGATCAGAGTCCATGGTATTGGAGGTAGTATATTGGCATGGTTAGAGAATTGGCTAATGGGCAGGAAATAGTGAGTGGGGATAAGGGGTTATTTTTCAGATTGCGACCTGTAACCAGTGGGGCTGCATGGGACTCAGTGCAGGGGCTGCAGTTTACAATTTATATTAATGACTTGGAAGAGGGAAGTGAATATACTGGAGCCAAAATTGCAGACAACACAAAAATAGCTGGAAAGGCAAGTGGCCAGAGGGATACAAACAGCTTGCAAAAAGATATTGATAGGTTAAGTAAGTGGGCAAAATGTTGTTAAATGGAGTATGATGTGGCAAAATGTCAAGTTCAGTTTGGAAGGGAGAACAAATGAACAGACTATTATTTCAATGGCAAAAAACTGCGGAAAGCTGCAACATAAAAGGACTTCAGACTATTTGTGCACGAAACACCGAAAGCTAGCACACAGGTGCAGCTAATGGAATGTCGGCCCTTATTTCAAAGGCGTGGGGAGGTCTTGCTGCAACAGTACAAGGTACTGGCGAAACCACATCTGGAATACTGTGAGCAGTTTTGGTCCCCTTATTTAAGGAAAGATATTATTTCATTGGAGGCGGTTCAGAGAAGGTTCACTGAGATAATCCCCAGTATGGAGGGATTGTCTTATGAGCAAAGGTTAAACAGGTTTGGACTGCAATCAAATTAGAAGAAGTAGAGGTGATCTCATTGAAACATATAGGATTCTTAAGGGACTTGACAGGGTAAATGCTGAGAGGATGTTTCACCTCTGGGAGAGTGGAGGACCAGAGGGCATAGTCTCAGAATAAAGGGGTGCCAAGTTAAAACTGAGATGAGGAGGAATTTCTTGTCAGAGGGTTGTGAGTCTTTGAAATACCTTGCCACAGTGAGTTGTGGGGGCAGAGTCCTTGGGAGAGATTCTCTACTCCCACGCCGGTTGGGAGAATCGCCTGGGCCGCCAAAATTTCCCGGGACGCCGTTCCGACGCCCTCCCGCGATTCTCCCAAGCGGCGGGAACGGCCCTGTCGAGTTCCGCGGGCCGCAGGCCGTAGAATCGCCGGAGACACCCAAAATGGCGATTCTCCGGCACCCCCGCTATTCTCAGGCCCGGATGGGCCGAGCGGCCAGGCCACAATGGCGGGTTCCCCCCGGCGCCGTCCACACCTGGTCGCTGCCGTCGGGAACAGCGCGGGAACGCTGGGGGTGCGGCCTGCGGGGGGGGTGGAGGGGGGATCCTGCACCGGGGGTAACCTCAAATGTGGCATGGCCCGCGATCGGTGCCCACCGATCGTCGGGCCGTCCTCTCTGAAGGAGGACCTCCTTCCCTCCGCGGCCCCGCAAGATCCGTCCGCCATCTTCTTGCGGGGCAGACTCAGAGAGGACGGCAACCACGCATGCGCGGGTTGGCGCCGGCCAACCCGCGCATGCGCGGTTGATGCCAGTTATGCGGCGCCGGCCGCGTCATCTATGCGGCGCCGCCTTTACGCGGCGACAAGGCCTGGCGCATGTAGATGACCGATTCGGGGCCTGAATCGGTCGGGATCGGGGCCATTTCGCACCGTCGTGAACCTCGACAGCGTTCACGACGGCGCGGCCACTTCGGCATGGGAGTGGAGAATCCCGCCCCTTGTGTATATTTAAGACTGAGATAGATAGATTCTTGATCAGTCAGGGAATCAAGGGAAAGAGCAGGAAAGTGGATGTGAGAAATGTCAGATCAGCAATGATCCTGTTGAATGGTAGAGGAAGACACGAGGGGCCGAATAGCCTACTTGTATTCCTATTTCTTATGGCCTTAACCACAACTATCTTCCTTTGTGCTCGATCTGACTCCAGCCAGGGTATAATCTTTCCTCTGATTCTTATTGAGTTCCATTTTACTAGTGCTCCTGAATGCCGCACTCAGCCAAATGCAGCCTTGATGTCCAGGGCTTTCTCCTCACCTCTGAAGTTTAGCTCTTGTGTCCATGTTTGGATGAAGGCTGTAATGAGGTCAGGAGCTGATTGGCCCTAGACAGGTGGAACCCAAACTGAGGGGCAATGATCAGGTTACTCCAGTGTAAGTGCTGCTTGATAGCATTGTCAATGGCACCTTCCATCACTTTGCTGGCAATCGAGAGTAGATTGATGGGGTAGTAATTAGCCAGATTGCATTTGTTTCATGAGACCATGTGGAGTAAATCGAATTGGCTGATGACTGGCAGCTGTGATGCTGGAGATCTTTAGAGAAGTCTGAGATGGATCATTTACTCAGGATCTCAGGCTGAAGGTGGCTGCAAAAGCTTTAACCTTGTATTTTGCTCTGATGTGCTGATCTCACTAACACCTTACAACTTCTTCGTGTGATGTTCTTTTGGGTCTATCAGGATGCTCAGAGAATGTAGTGTCAACAAAGAACATCAAGCTGAGTTATTGAACAAAGCTGATTTATTTTACACTATTAAATTAAGGATTATAATCAGTCAACAAGGAATAAGTTAATAAATAAAACAATACAATATCTCTTACAACAGAACTCTATGCTATAACCATGATCTCGCTAACGCCTTACAACCTTCTTCCAGAATCCCAGAAATCACATGATATTTATACCACTGCTCCTTATCTCCATCGGGTGGTCAGAAATGTTATTACCTTATTGCTAATCCCTTGTATTCCGTACAATATAAATATTGTTACATCCCCCTTTCTTTGAAGATGTTTGTACATCTACGCAAACATTTTCACATGGTAGTAATGTATGCTCTGTAGATTTCAATGTATATCATAATGTTAACAATGAGTTATTCAGTTTTTAAAGTTCATAGAGTCGATCTGGCTTTCTGGTTCGAATTGATCTTCTCAATCATGATGTTGTGACACCAGATGTTTCTGACTTTTCCGTCAGAATTCACATTTCGATTTTGTGTTCTCCAAGTTGAACTCAGTGTTGAACTCAATATTCGGAAATATCGGTTGAGTGGATTTCATTTTCAGACGTGCTCTCCTGTTTCTTCTAAGAAAAGAACCTTCCTCAATCATCACAACATATGAGTGTGGAGCTGCCTTGCATACCACTCTTGCCATATTTGACCATCCACCTGTGGGAATTTGTACTCTGACATGGTGACCTGGTTCTAGTTGTTGTAATTCTTTAGCTGGCCTGTCATATTACTGTTTTTGTAGCTGTTATTTTCTCATCATCAGGTTGTATACCTTCAGCAGAGATTTGACCTCCCAAGAATATTAACTTGGTTATCCCAAATTGGCATTTGGTCCGGTTGAGCTTCAAACAAGATTTTGTAGTACCTGCAGAAGTCTTACATTATGCTCTTCACGGGTTGATGACCATATGATTATATAATCTATGTAAACACACACACCTTCAATTCCTTCAGTCATCTGCTCCATTGCACGTTGGAATATCTCAGAAGCGGATATGATTCCAAAGGGCATCCTATTGAAGCAATATCAACCATAGGGAGTATTGAAATGCATAACTTCCGACTGGACTTGTCGAGTTTTAACTGCCAAAACGCTTTTGAGGCATCTAGTTTGGAAAAACATTTTGCATTCGCCATCTCACTGGTAATTTCTTTACGCTTTGGGATGGGACAATGTTTCCTTTTAATGTTCTGATTTTGATCTTTTGGATCGATACAGATGCGAAGATATCCATTTGGTTTCTTTACACATACCATGGAACTGACCCAGTCAGCGGGCTCTATCACTTTCGTGATGATTCCCAACTGCGGCATTCTTTTGCGTTGCTGTTTTAGGCGTTCTCGTAACGGAGCTGGAATCCTCTTCGGTGGGGGAATCATCGGTCTGGCATTCTCCTTCAACTGAATCTTATACTGGAATGGGAGTGTACCTATACCATGAAAGACATTTTGAAATCTTTCAGTGGTAGCATCTACTTCATATTGTGCACGGATTTACTAAAATCTCCACTTTCTGTTAATTGTCCACCATCATTCACGATTGGATGTGGCAAGACTGCAGAGGTTAGATCTGATCTATTGATTATGAGATCATTTATGACATGCTGGAGTTCTTAAAATGCATACAGGAGAACTTTTTAGGTTAATATGTAGAGGGTCCAATAAGGGACAGCGCAGGACTGGGCCTAATTCTGGGGAATGAAGCCGGACAGATGGTTGAGGTGTTGGTGGGGGAGCATTTTAGTGATAGCAACCACAACGTGGTACAATTTAAGTTTTTTATGGACAAAGAAATAGACAAGTTGCAAAAAAAGGTTTTGGATTGGGAGAGAGTGGATTTTAGTAAAATAAGGTAAGATTGGCCAATGTAGACTAGGAAGAGTTACTTGTGGGAAAATCTTCAGAAGAGCAGTGGGGGGCATTTGAAAAGGAACTGGGGAGGATACAGGCCCAGCATGTTCCCTTTAGCGTGATAAGAAGGAGTACAAGGGGAATAAATCAGCAGAGGCATTAGTGGAGTACAGAAAGTGCAGGATTAAGCTTAAGAAAGCAATTGGGAGAGCAAACAGGGGATATGAGAAAGCTCTGGCTTGTAAAAGTAGGGAAAATCCCAAGTAATTCTAGCAGTATATCAATGTGAAGAGGATAACCAGGGAAATAATAGGACCCATTAGGGACCAAGGGGGTGATCTGTGGTCTCACCAAAGTTCTAAACAACTCCAATGTGACTTCCCTGCTTTTGTAATCTATGCCTTGATTGATAAAGACAAGAGTCCCATATGCCTTTTTCACCACCCTATTACCCTGTAGCCACCTTCAGAGATCTATGGACAAACACACCAAGGTCCCTTTGTTCCTCAGAACTTCCCAGTTTCATGTCTGGTACATTAGTTGTAAAGTTTAATTTGGGATAACTTCTGGGCCTGTTTCAATTCCATCAGCTGTTGTGGTGGAATTGAACCTATGCATCCCCCAGTACCCCCCTCAGGCATTAACCTGGGCCTTTGGTTTACTAGCCCTATAACATTACTCCGTTAGCACCATGCCAAATGTACCACCTCATTGTTTCAGTTTACATGCTCCCTGTACACAACGCCATGTCAACACGTTTATTCAAAACTCTATTTAATATAGCCACTGGAACACAGTTAAACACCCATCTGGGGATATGACTTTTCTACCAACAATCATCGTTCATTTCAGCCTTTTAAAGTGGGGGAAACGTATCTTCCCATCTGTATCCATGCCAAAAGCTGCTAATTCTAACATCACTTTCAATTCCAGTCATTGAAACTGGAGGATTGAGACTCTTTTGCAAGGGAAAAAACCTTTCCTGAATCTAGCTGTTATTAAGTGCCCCTAATCTATAATTATGTTACTTTAAATGTGTCTTGTATTGCATATCTGAGCGAATGGTATGAGATTCATCACAGCAAGATATTAGACAGCAATAACAACTGCCTGTTTTGTCCCACAATGCTATCAATGTGATCGCATTTTACCTACAATATTTAAGATGGTAAGTGTAAATTAAGTGCACTTTCAGAATCGGCTTGATTATTAAAATTATCTTGCTTTTACTTTCCTAGCCATGTGTTTGCGCAGTTGGCCATCATCTCTTAACGGTTCACTAGGTTTCAATGTCACAGTTGGGATTGGATTCAGATTTGGAGGTTTTCTGAATTGAAGGCTGACCTTCAAATTATATTTTGCATTCATGCAAAAGGCCACATTTGTTCATCAAAATCTTTCAAAAAATAAAGATGTGGGTGTCACTGGTTGCTTGGCACAACTGATGGCTTGCTATACTACTTCAGGCAACAGTTTTGCGTCGGTTAAGAAACATCATTGAATTTGGGAGGATTCACCAAAATTAATGCAAGCAAAGTAACAATAAAAGGAAAATAATGGCATTGGAGAGTGACAAATCCCCGGAACTAGATGACTTTAGAGGAAGTAGGTGAGAAAATTGCAGATGCTCTGACTATAATTTTCCAGAGTTCCCTCAAGTCAGGAATCTTGGGCGAAATTCTCCCCCAACGGCGCGATGTCTGCCGACTGGTGGCCAAAACGGGGCCGAGCCCCAACATTGAGGGGATAGGCCGGTGCCGGAGGGATTTCCGCCCCGCCAGCTGGCGGAAACGGCGTTTGTTGCCCCGCCAGCTGGCGCGGAAATGACATCCCCAGGCGGCGCATGCGCGGGAGTGTCAGCGGCCGCTGACAGTTTCCCGCGCATGCGCAGTGGGGAGAGTCTCTTCCGCCTCCGCCATGGTGGAGGCCGTGGCGGAGGCAGAAGGGAAAGAGTGCCCTCACGGCACAGGCCCGCCCGCGGATCGGTGGGCCCCGATCGCGGGCCAGGCCACCGTGGGGGCACCCCCCAGGGTCAGATCGCCCCGCGCCCCCCCCCCCAGGACCCCGGAGCCCGCCCACACCGCCTTGTCCCGCCGGTAAATACCTACTTTAATTTAAGCCGGCGGGACAGGCAACTTCTCGGCGGGACTTCGGCACATCCGGGCCGGAGAATTGAACAGGGGGGCCCGCCAACCGGCGCGGCCCGATTCCCGCCCCCGCCGAATATCCGGTACCGGAGACTTTGGCAACCGGCAGGGGCGGGATTCACGGCGGCCAACGGCCATTCTCCGACCCGCTGGGGGGTCTGAGAATGACGCCCCATTCCTTTAGATTTATAAATTGTGCCTACCACTCCTCTATTTAAGACAGGTGAGAGATGGATACCAGGGAATTATAGACCAGTTACCCAGTTTTAGGGAAATTGGTAATTTATAATTAAGGATAGAATTAGAGTTGGGGTTGGAAGTTTCAGCTGGTCAGAGACCCAGCATAGATTTTTGTAAAGATTAGGTCATTCTTGATGAATTAATAGAATCTTTTGAAGGTCACTAAAGTAGTGGACAGGGATATAGATATTGGGCGGGATTCTCTGTCCAGCGACGCCAGATCACGAATCACAATTGGGCGGAGAATTGCACGTCAGCGGAAAACCAAGGTCGGTGTCAGGTGCCCAACAAAACTCCTTGCCCCAGTGCCTCAATAGGGATGTAAATGCATTCCACGCCCCGCCAATTGTACGGTAATGGCCATTAGCATATCATTAACGGGCCCGACCCGGGAGTCTCTGGCCAACCGCGATGCTCTGTCTCCACCAGGTGGAAGTGACGCCGGCCTGGTTCACTTGTGGTATTTAAAAATGGGAAACGGGTGCTGTGGCTGCTGAGGATGAGAGAGGATATAAGCCAAGTTTACAAAGGGTCAACCGTGGACTGCCCAGTTGTGCCATTGGCTGAGTGGGCATCTGCCAGGGCCAGAGGGGAATAGCAGGAGTGACCAGGAGATGGGCTGTGGGTTTAGGGTGTCCTCCCTGGAACCAGGGTGGCCGGGTATGGGCTGCCATTGCCGCGGCCTGCAAGGCAGCCATCTGGCTGCGCATTCCGCCAACTACTCACTGTGTCCCATAAATGTGCAATGTGCCAGTGGCCGTGCGGGTGTCCCGGCCACCCACCCCCCCACACACTCCCAGGGCCCAGCCAACCCACCAACTGGATGTACATGGCTCAGCACAGCCCCCCCCCCACACTCCCAGGGCCCAGCCAACCCACCAACTGGATGTACGTGGCTCAGCGCAGCTAGTGTCCCACCAGATCCCAGCACCCCTCAGTGAGCCCATCCAAGGCACTGCCCAAATGCAGGAGAGCAGGTGGGGGATGCAGAGCATCAAGCTATTAACAATTTATTAACATTAACTGTGGGCCAATTATATACAAAACAACAGATGAATAACAGTACTAACATGCACAAACAACCTCTCTCCCAGCTCTCCAGTCAGTCTGAGATCACCTGACTCTAACATTCACATATACTGATGAGACTTCTAGTGTTCAGTCGGTGAATTACAGCACAATCATGATATTACTACATCCCCTTTCCTTTGAATAAATAAATTAATACATTATCATCAGTATATTTACATGTGATATCATTAGCCTGTGAATCTAACAGTATAAATTTTTTCTTTAAATTTTTTAATTACTGGTTTAACAAATACATATATATATATATACACAGCAGCATAGTATGTACAAATAGCCCAAATCTACAAATTGAGTCGATCAAGTTTTCTTCTGACTCTAGTTGGTCTTCTGAAAGTTTGACCTTGCTGCTCAGAACTTGTAGATTCAATGTTCTCCAAGACATTATCATGCTCAGGAACTGCTGAACCATCTGACACTGCAGCTGACGTTGATTCTGACGTAGACTCATCATCCATCACGTTGTTGTGAAAGTCTTCTCTGGTTTTCAAGAGTGCGCAATGACTTCTTAAAACCAACCCTTCCTCTGTCTGTACATTGTAGGAACGAGGTGCTACTTCTTCAAGTACAATGGCTTTCCTCGGCCAATTGCCTAAATCTTCTATTCTCACAGCATCCACAAAAGATTGTATCAACACTCCAACGATTCTGAGAACATTATCACCAAATTCAGCGATATGTTTACTGATTTTAGTGCATTACCATTCGCCAACGAGATACAATTTAAAGAAGATGCATTATCTAAAACACAGATACAAAGATATTAGTAGTGAAATTGCTGAAGATGTAGATCTGCATGTCAATCTCATTTCTACCCTACCACCTGTATCAGATACAAAACCACAAGTTATCAAGAAGATAGAAGAACCTACCAATGGGGTAAATTCCATGGTATGTGTTAAAAAACATGGTGATGCTTGTATTGGCATGGATCCCAAAGATCTCAATGAAAAAAGCGTACATATTGTAAAACAATCATTACAGAAAACAATGGACAACTAATCTAATCCACATCTCATGAAATCACGTTACAAAGCTTTACTATTGTCATATAAGAACATAAGAACTAGGAGCAGGAGTAGGCCATCTGGCCCCTCGAGCCTGCTCCACCATTCAATGAGATCATGGCTGATCTTTTATGGACTCAGCTCCACTTTCCGGCCCGAACATCATAATCCTTAATCCCTTTATTCTTCAAAATACTATCTATCTTTATCTTAAAAACATTTAATGATGGAGCCTCAACTGCTTCACTGGGCAAGGAATTCCATAGATTCACAACCCTTTGGGTGAAGAGGTTCCTCCTAAACTCAGTCCTAAATCTACTTCCCCTTATTTTGAGGCTATGCCCCCTAGTTCTGCTTTCACCCGCCAGTGGAAACAACCTGCCCGCATCTATCCTATCTATTCCCTTCATAATTTTATATGTTTCTATAAGATCCCCCCCCCCCCGCATCCTTCTAAATTCCAACGAGTACAGTCCCAGTCTACTCAACCTCTCCTCGTAATCCAACCACTTTAGCTCTGGGATTAACCTAGTGAATCTCCTCTGCACACCCTCCAGTGCCAGTATGTCCTTTCTCAAGTAAGGAGACCAAAACTGAACACAATACTCCAGGTGTAGCCTCACTAACACCTTATACAATTGCAGCATAACCTCCCTAGTCTTAAACTCCATCCCTCTAGCAATGAAGGACAAAATTCCATTTGCCTTCTTAATCACCTGTTGCACCTGTAAACCAACTTTTTGCGACTCATGCACTAGTACACCTAGGTCTCTCTGCACAACAGCATGTTTTAATATTTTATCATTTAAATAATAATCCCTTTTGCTGTTATTCCTACCAAAATGGATAACCTCACATTTGTCAACATTGTATTCCATCTGCCAGACCCTAGCCCATTCACTTAGCCTATCCACATCCCTCTGCAGACTTCCAGTATCCTCTGCACTTTTTGCTTCACCACCCATCTTAGTGTCGTCTGCAAACTTGGACACATTGCCCTTGGTCCCCAACTCCAAATCATCTATGTAAATTGTGAACAATTGTGGGCCCAACACTGATCTCTCAGGGACACCACTAGCTACTGATTGCCAACCAGAGAAACACCCATTAATCCCCACTCTTTGTTTTCTATTAATTAACCAATCCTCTATCCATGCTACTACTTTACCCTTAATGCCATGCCATGTAGATCACCAACAGATTTACTCATGAATAGAAGGTTGTGTACCACACTTCCATACTTGGAAAAGAAGGAGGAGAATGCAGTGGTACTGCAGGAAATGCAAAACATTAAAGCAAAACAAAAGCAGTTCTATGATAGAGTGTCTGGAACTTTGCCACTTTTGAGTAGTGATGGCACTAGATTTAATTCTTCACAGGACTGATCACCTAATAATGAATCTAAGCCCTTGGAAACAATACAGGATGGGATGGAATAAACGGTGTTCTTCACCACCAGACTCACATCACAAGCACCAGAACATTTAATGCTTGAACCATTATAATCTCTCAAAGATATTTTGTGATTTCTTCTAATCGGCTGAATTTTTAGATTTTTTAAATCAGTAATGCTGATTTAATTGCCTTTGGCACCAGTGTCTAACTTCAATTGGACCACTGTACCATTCACTTTTTGTGGTCGCAGCTATTTGTCCTCATTAGTCGTATTTATTTTAAATGGTGAATCAGTTTAATTTGTTTCAGCGCTGGAGAATTTTTTGATGTCTCATAGAAATTCTTCTTCTTTGGCAGTACTCCAACAAACAATGATGTTTCATCACTGGAGACTGTGTCTTTCACTGTGCTGACTGATCTGGGTTGAGCTTAGAGTAACAATTATGAGCAAAGTGATTTTTTCCTTTGCATCTGGATCAAAACTTGCCAAACACGGGACACTGCCTTAATTTGTGCCGTTGACCACATCTTTTACACAGAAATACTTTGTCTTAATCTTTAACCTGTTTGTTGGTGTGCGAGCAGCTGCAGGAACTTTCCCGCCTTTTTGGAAAAAGGGCGGCAACTGGAGTGCTTCCCTCCAAGAAGACACCACCATTACTGAGAATAATTTTAGAATGCTGTGCTGCCACTTGTGAGCCTGACAAGTGCTTGTTCTAAGGACAGCTCCAATTCCCTCAGCAACCATTCCCTCATATCATTTTCATTCACATCAACACAATCTGGTCCCGAATCATGGAAGATTCCACCTCAGAAAAATTACAGGTTTTAGCTTTTAACTTTAAATCAGTGATGAAATGATCTATGGACTCTTCTGTAAACATGATCTAAACACACAGCGTTTATAAATTTCATTCTTTCTGGGGGTGCAATGTGCATCAAAGCTTCAAATTACTTAGTTAAAATTTTTACTATCTTCATCGTTTGCAAATTTAAACATATTAAATACAGTAATTGCTTTGGGCCGTGCCGCTGTTAGGTGATTGCTACCTTATGCAAATCTGATTGATCTCCTGAATTTACTGCAGTAAGAAACAGATTAAATTGCTTTTTAAACACATGCCAATTGCTGTCCACAATACCATGAAATCTGAGACTCATTGGTGGCTTCAAAGCTCTGTGGACTTCGTGGCAGGCTTGTTGTTTCTCAGTGTTTAATACCACCCCACTCTTGGTACCATGTAATGTTCTTGTCAGATGGCCTGATTTATATTACAAGAACACTTATAGCTAAAGCTGTAAACAATTTATTAACATTATCTGTGGGCCAACTATACTATTCACTCAGGAAAAAGATAATGTTGTGGAGGAGAATGCTGAGCCCCAGGCTAATAGAATAGATGGCATTGAGGTACGTAGGGAAGAGGTGTTGGCAATTCTGGACAGGCTGAAAATAGATAAGTCCCCGGGACCTGATGGGATTTATCCTAGGATTCTCTGGGAGGCCAGGGAAGAGATTGCTGGACCTTTGGCTTTGATTTTTATGTCATCATTGGCTACAAGAATAGTGCCAGAGGACTGGAGGACAGCAAATGTGGTCCCTTTGTTCAAAAAGGGGAGCAGAGACAACCCCGGCAACTATAGACCGGTGAGCCTCACGTCTATAGTGGGTAAAGTCTTGGAGGGGATTATAAGAGACAAGATTTATAATCATCTTGATAGGAATAATATGATCAGGGATAGTCAGCATGGCTTTGTGAAGGGTAGGTCATGCCTCACAAACCTTATTGAGTTCTTTGAGAAGGTGACTGAACAGGTAGACGAGGGTAGAGCAGTTGATGTGGTGTATATGGATTTCAGCAAAGCGTTTGATAAGGTTCCCCACGGTAGGCTATTGCAAAAAATACGGAGGCTGGGGATTGAGGGTGATTTAGAGATGTGGATCAGAAATTGGCTAGCTGAAAGAAGACAGAGGGTGGTGGTTGATGGTATATGTTCAGAATGGAGTACAGTCACAAGTGGAGTACCACAAGGATCTGTTCTGGGGCCGTTGCTGTTTGTCATTTTTATCAATGACCTAGAGGAAGGCGCAGAAGGGTGGGTGAGTAAATTTGCAGACGATACTAAAGTCGGTGGTGTTGTCGATAGTGTGGAAGGATGTAGCAGGTTACAGAGGGATATAGATAAGCTGCAGAGCTGGGCTGAGAGGTGGCAAATGGAGTTTAATGTAGAGAAGTGTGAGGTGATTCACTTTGGAAGGAATAACAGGAATGCGGAATATTTGGCTAATGGTAAAGTTCTTGAAAGTGTGGATGAGCAGAGGGATCTAGGTGTCCATGTACATAGATCCCTGAAAGTTGCCACCCAGGTTGATAGGGTTGTGAAGAAGGCCTATGGAGTGTTGGCCTTTATTGGTAGAGGGATTGAGTTCCGAAGTCGGGAGGTCATGTTGCAGCTGTACAGAACTCTGGTACGGCCGCATTTGGAGTATTGTGTACAGTTCTGGTCACCGCATTATAGGAAGGACGTGGAGGCTTTGGAGCGGGTGCAGAGGAGATTTACCAGGATGTTGCCTGGTATGGGGGGAAAATCTTATGAGGAAAGGCTGATGGACTTGAGGTTGTTTTCGTTGGAGAGAAGAAGGTTAAGAGGAGACTTAATAGAGGCATACAAAATGATCAGGGTGTTGGATAGGGTGGACAGTGAGAGCCTTCTCCCGCGGATGGATATGGCTGGCACGAGGGGACATAACTTTAAACTGAGGGGTAATAGATATAGGACAGAGGTCAGAGGTAGGTTCTTTACGCAAAGAGTAGTGAGGCCGTGGAACGCCCTACCTGCTACAGTAGTGAACTCGCCAACATTGAGGGCATTTAAAAGTTTATTGGATAAACATATGGATGATAATGGCATAGTGTAGGTTAGATGGCTTTTGTTTTGGTGCAACATTGTGGGCCGAAGGGCCTGTACTGTGCTGTATTGTTCTATGTTCTAGAATCATAGAATCATAGAATTTACAGTGCAGAAGGAGGCCATTCGGCCCATCGAGTCTGCACCGGCTCTTGGAAAGAGCACCCTACCCAAGGCCAACACCGCCACCCTATCCCCATAACACAGAAACCCCAACCAACACTAAGGGCAATTTTGGACACTAAGGGCAATTTTATCATGGCCAATCCACCTAACCTGCACATCTTTGGACTGTGGGAGGAAACCGGAGCACCCGGAGGAAACCCACGCACACACGGGGAGGATGTGCAGACTCCGCACAGACAATGACCCAAGCTGGAATCGAACCTGGGACCCTGGAGCTGTGAAGCAATTGTGCTAACCACCATGCTACCGTGCTGCCCCAAATGTTCTATACACAATACAACAGAAGAATAACTGTATTAAAATGCACAAGCAACCTCTCTCCCAGCTCTCCAGTCAGTCTGAGGTCACCTGACTCTAACATTCACTTATATACTAATGATCAGTCAGTGAATTACAACGCAACCTTGATATCACTACAGGTTCGTGCCAGGGAGGATGGATGTGAGGTTTTGGGGATGGGACGAGAGAGGGATTGTGGAAATGAAGGACTTGTTCCTCGGGGGGTGATTTGCGAGCATAAAGAAGCTGGAAGAAGAAGTAAGGGTTGGGATGAGGGTAAGGGTTTATGTATATACAGGTGTGGTACTTTGCAAGGAAGGTTTCCCCAACCTTTCCGATAGTGCCAACCTCCTCATTGTTGGATGTGGTGCTGTCAGCAGTTGGAGAGAAGGGCCATACAGAGCGCACCTCACAAGATCAAGGATGAGCGGGCTGTTCAAGGGTGGAGGATGTCTGTGAGCGATGTGGGAGATGCCAGAGAACCATGTTCATATATTTTGGTCCTGCCCGAAGCTGAAGACGTTCTGGAGGATGGTGTTTAGTACAATCTCGGGGGTCTTCAATGTGGATGTGGAGCCCAGTCCCCTGGAAGCTATGTTTGGGGTGTCGGACAGCATAGAGAAAACATTGTGGGTGTGGGGACAGATGTCTCAGCCTTCGCCTCGCTGATCGCTCGTAGGCAGATCTTGTTGGGGTGGAGATCAGCTTCTCCATCCTGTGCCATGGTGTGGTGGGGCGACCTGCTGGAGTTTCTGACCCTGGAGAAGGTAAAGTTTGAGCTGAAGGAGTGGTTGTACAACTGTCGGGGTTTGTTCATCAGGTACTTTCGGGAGTTGGTTCCGTTGACTGTTGAGGGGGGTGGGGAGGGTTGGTGGGATTTTGTTTGTTTGGGGTTGTTTTTTATTGTGAAAATGTTGACAATTTGTTGAATAAACATACTTTTTTTTTTTAAATGGCAAAAAAATATATACACAGAGGGCTAGAATACAAGAGGGTAAAAACCAAACTACAAAGCTACCACTGGAACGCAACCAGAATACTGTGAGAAGGTTGGAGGACTGGCATATCGGCCTTGGAACACAGTGCAAATCTGAACTCAGTGCAAATCCTAATACTGCCTTGCAAAGAACAGGATGTTGGATTTGTTTATTGTCACGTGTACCAAGGTACAGAGAAAAGTATTTTTCTGCGAGCAGCTCAAACAGATCATTTAGTACATGAAAATAAAAGAAAATAAAAAGAAAATACATAATAGGGCAACACAAGGTACACAATGTAACTACATAGACACCGGCATTGGGTGAAGCATACAGGGGTGTAGTATTAATCAGGTCAGTCCGTCAGAGGGTCGTTTAGGAGTCTGGTAACAGTGGGGAAGAAGCTGTTTTTGAAGCGGTTCATGCGTGTTCTCAGACTTTTGTATCTCCTGCCCAATGGAAGAAATTGGAAGAGTGAATAAGCTGGGTGGGAAGGGTTTTTGATTATGCTGCCCGCTTTCCCCAGGCAGCGGGAGGGAATGCAGTGTAGATTTACCAGAATGAGACCTGGAATCCAATAGTTAAATTGTGAGGAAAATTTACACAAACTGTTATCCCCAAAATTTAGAAGATTAAGGGGTAATTTGATGAATGTTTTGGCAATATTAAGGTGAACAAATAGTATAGCTAAAAATAAGCTATTTCCATTGCTTATCCAGTCTAAGACAGGGAGCATAGTCTAAAAATTAGAGGCAGGCCCTTCAGAGTTGAAATTTGGAAAAACACCTATGCTTCTTCCATTAATGTTAGACCAATTGTTAATTTTAAATCTGAGATTAATAAATATTGAATAATATGGGGTTAGGTGACAGGTCCGTCATGATTTAATTGAAAGGTGCAGAAAAGATTTGAGAGCCTAAATGGCCTACTCCTGTTCCTGTGATTCATATTTATGTTGAACGGGAATCGCATGTCAGCCAGACCAGGTATGGATGGCAGGTTTCCCTCCCTCAAAGATATGAGTGAACCTGTTGGCTTTTTACAAAATCCTGACAGCTGACAAATGGTTACATTTGCGGGGATCACCGTTTATTTCCAGTGGTTCAGCCTGATTTAAAACTCTCAAATTATGATGTTTAGATTTATAGCCTCAGCTTCTGAATGATAAATCCAGTACCAAAACCATCATGCCCTTGTATACTGTGAAAGCCCATGAAATCAGACGCAGGTTCCCTCCAGCTGCGCAAATGGAAATCAATGTATAATATCCACAGAATTAGCCACTGCCTCCCACGACGCTTTCTCTATGCTGTCACTAAACTATCATAACACCGTATAACAACTCACCCAGCCAACTCAGTCTAACACAGTCATGTGCATACAATCTCTACAAAGTAGGTACCATTTAGCAGTAAAATCCTGCACCCACCATCCCATCCCACAGATAATTATACACACAAATTACAAGCCTTCATTTGATAACCTCACAGCTGTATTAAAAGAAAGTTTATTGTTTAACATTTGTGTCTTTGCTGCTCAATTTGCTAACACTAGGCAAAATGATCTTTTAAACAGGGTGTGAACTGTGTGTACGTACACCTGAATCTGTGGGGCTACCTTCAGGTTTAGACACCAAACCTAAGGAAAGATTGGGCTTGGATTGGATGTTCTGCAGGGTCACAAGATACTAGGACTTAAAGGGTTAAATGGCGAGGGCAATTTTCATTAATCTGGCCTGTATTCCCTTGAGTTCAGAAGGTTATTTTGTAATCTGATCTGATCTGACTGAGGTGTAGAAATAAGACACCGATTCTATAAGATTGATACAGATCAAATAATTCCTTTGGAGGGAAATTCAGAGCAAGAGAGCACAATCTAAGTAGAGCATGGGCTGTTCCTGTAATTGAGTACATCATAGACTATGTTTTTGCGCATGAATAGATCATAGATTGTCTTGATAAACAAGAAATCATGGACTGTAGTTTGAATCGGTCGATCCTGGAATGTAGTAATGTATACAGTAGTTTATGGACTGTTTTTATATATATATATGAGTAGATCATGGGCGATGTTTATGTATATACTAGATCATGGATTGTGGTTATGTAAATGAGTTAATTATGGTCTGTGTTTATGCTTTTGGGTAGATCATGGACTGTGTTTTTGTATATGAGTAGATCATGTCTATGGTTATTTATTTTATTTTTTTAACTTTTTAACATTTTTTAATTGAGAGTACCCAATTCAATTTTTCCAATTAAGGGGCAATTTAGCGTGGCCAATCCACCTACCCTTCACATCTTTGGGTTGTGGGGGCGAAACCCACGCAAACACGGGGAGAATGTGCAAACTCCACACAGACAGTGAACCGGGATCGAACCTGGGACCTCGGCGCTGTGAGGCAGCAATGCTAAGCACTGTGTCACCATGCTGTTCATGTCTATGGTTATGTATATGAGTAGATCATGGACCATGTTCATGTATATGAGCAGATCGTGGACTGTGTTTATGTATATAAGTTGATCATGGACTGTGTTCATGTATATATGTAGATCATGGAAAGTGATTATGTATATGAGTAGATCATAGTCTATGGTTATGCATATGAGTAGATCATGGATTGTGTTTTAGATCATGGACTGCATTTATGTATATGAGTAGATCATGGGCTTTGGTTATGTATATAAGTATATCATGGGCTGTGATTATGTATATGAGTAGATCATGGATTGTATTTACATATATAGTTGATTGTTCACTGTGCTTATCTTTATCAGTGGATGATTGACTGTGTTTGTGCTTTTTATTCAATCATGGACTGTGTTTATGTATAAGCATAGATTATGGACTGTGTTTATGTATAAGCATAGATTATGGACTGTGTTTATGTATAAGCATAGATTATGGACTGTGTTTATATATAAGCATAGATTATGGACTGTGGTTATGTATATGAGTATATCATGGAATGTGTTTTAGATCATGGATTGCATTTATATATATTAGTAGATCATGGAGTGTATTTATGAATGTGTGTAGATCATGGACTGTATATATATATAGTCATGAATCACGCTGACGGTATCTGTGAGGATATCCCGACTTGAAACACCAGTTCATAGAAGTCCATAGTTTTGTTTTTGAAATGGTATGAGGAATCATGTGGAACCCCAGTGAGAACAAGCAGACCAGTTGTCATATATTAAAGATTATTTATTAAATGAATGAAAAGAAAAATACACACAAACAGGACTACACTACTCTAAGACAATTAAGTATATGAATCAACAAAAATACCCACAGTTTATGTAGAACCCTTGTTCCAAGATATATATGCGATCCCTGAACTCCTTAAGACTTCCCCGTTCTTTGGGTAGCACGGTAGCACAAGTGGATAGCATTGTGGCTTCACAGCGGCCGGGTCCCAGGTTCGATTTCCTGCTGGGTCACTGGCTGTGCGGAGTTTGCATGTTCTTCCCGTGTCTGCGTGGGTTTCCTCCGGGTGCTCCTGTTTCCTCCCACAGTCCAAAGATGTCCAGGTTAGGTGGATTGGCCAGGATAAAATTGCCCTTAGTGACCAAAAAGGTGAGGAGGGGTTATTGGGTTATGGGGATAGGGTGGAAGTGAGGGCTTAAGTGGGTCGGTGCAGACTCGATGAGCCGAATGGCCTCCTTCTGCACTGTATGTTCTATGTTCTCCAAACAACATCCAAATTAGATAAATCTGTAAGTCAAATCCAGCTTATAGTTACCACACAATACAGGGTTGATAACCAAGTCTTGGAAACATCTTTTCTTGTCCAGCGGAGATCTTTAAACTGCCTTTACCATTGTTTTATGAAGGTATCTGCTGTGTACTGGTCTCCCAAGTTGTTATATGTAAACAGGCCTTCCCTAGCTGTTAGAGGTAAACTGGCCTCTCGGCTTTTAGATGTAAATTGGCCTGTCTGCCTCTGAGGGTGCTGGCAATTAGACAATTTCTCTCCTTTGATACTGTATTCTGCATATTTGGCTGTCTGCCTCTCTCAAATTCCTTGACTCTTGTCATGTGATAGTACCTTTAAGAAATGGGTGTTTATAAATGGGTGTGTATATAAGTATCTGTAGTGAGAGTACCTTTAAGAAATGGGTGTTACTACAGTGGTGACAGAGAGTGGGTGGAGCTGGGCTGTCTGTCAGCTTTTTACTTTCGTTTTAGGCTGTTTGCTGCAGGGTGTGTTTTAGTTTTGTTTTCGGTGTTGAAGCTGAAGCCAGACAGAGCAGGTGTACTGTTGATCTCTACCATGAAACGACTATCTCTTGATCATTTGGTGAATTCAGAATTATAAATGTTTTCAGTAGTGAATGTAAACCTGATGTGCTTCTGTTAAAAGGTATTTCTTCTGTCTTCTGGATGTTGTTTGCGAAGTTATTAAGGATTGCTTAGTGCTGTATTCTTTGGGGGGTTGTATTTGAATTGATGGTTGCTCAGATGTTCACTGTATGTTTCAAAAAGGCTAACTTGATTTCATAGAATAAACATTGTTTTGCTTTAAAAATTACTTTTCCATTTCTGCTGTACCACACCTGTCGAGTGGGCCTAGTGCTCCCCATACCACAATCTATTAAAAGTTGTGGGTCAGGTGAACTTCATGATACACTTTGGGGTTCTCTAAACCCTGGCCCATAACAAATTGGGGGCACGCGGGGGATAAAAGTGTATCTATTGGATTGGCTTAGTGAACTTAAAGACAGTGAGGGGTCAGCATATTGTGGTTGCTTTTCAGGTGTGGTATTTTAGTTTAAGTAGGGAGTGTGTTGTGGATAATGGCTCTTTCAGAGGCTCTGAAGTTTTTTGGGGTGGAGACGGTCACACGCAGTACCTTATGGACAGAGACTAAAAGCAGACTGTTAGATTTGGCAAAAACATTGCAGTTAACATAACCTGACAAAATGCGAAAAGATGAGGGAATTATGGCAGTGGCTAAGCATTTAAAGTTGCCTGAGATATAGTCTGACTCATTAGAAATGGCAAAGATCCAGTTGCAGATTAAGCAACATGAACATGAAAAAGAATTAAAGCAGCTTGAATATGCAATGAGAGAAAAAGAAAGAGAAAGGGAGATACAGATCAGGGAAAAAGAAAAGGAGAGACAAGAAAGAAATAAAAAAGAATAGCCCTTGCAGAACAAAAAGAAAGATTGAGAGGAAAGGGAAAAAGAGAGCGAGTTTGAACTTCAGAAAATGGCTATGAAACATAACAGTGAGTTAAAATTGGCAGACGTAAAGGGAAACGTACAGTTGGAGGATAGTGATGAGGATAGTGAGAAAGAGCGTCATAGACGAAGGCTTGGTGGAGATCTATTTAAATATGTCCAAGCAGACCTCCGGCGGTGGCTATGAAGGAGTAAGTCGCACATTTGGTGGCTCCCGCTCGGGTCGGACTTTTGGTCCTTTTCCCCCGATTTTCTACTGGACTTGAACTGTAAAACTGAAGACAGAGGCAATTGTGTACTGAATTCCCACTTTTGTGGATGGAGAGAAGGACTATAAATGTTCGTAAGGGCAGAAACAAAAAGACAGAGGAGGCTTGGGCTGTAGCTGCAACAGAAGACAGCAAGGCGGAGGTTCGGACCTCGGGCTTGTCGACCCAGCAGTCTATGGAGCAGCTGGTGCAAGTTATTCAGGAAGGCTTTGCTACGCAGAAACGGGACGGCTTGGACCCGATAAAAGAGTCAATTGAGCGGTTGGATCATAGATTGGACGCCCAAGATCGGGCGATCCAGAAGGTGGAGAAGGCGCTGGCTGAGCAGGAGGAACATCAGACTGCGGTGGAGCTGGAGGTGGGGATGCTGAGGGACCAGCAGAAGAGGCTCCTGGAGAAGGTGGAGGACTTTGAAAATAGGTCCCACCGGCAGAACCTAAGAATCATCGAGCTCCCGGAGGGGTCCAAAGGAACGGACGCTGGGGCATACATCACAGACATGTTTGTGAAGCTAATGGGGGAAGGGGCATTCTCCCGGCCTTTGGAGGTGGATAGGGCTCACAGTGTACTCACGAGGAAGCCGCGAATGGGAGGGCAATGGTGGTGAGATTCCACAGGTTCTCGGACAAGGAGCGCATTCTACAGTGGGCCAAGCAGACATGGAGTTGTAAGTTGGACAATTGCATCCTGCGGGTTTACCAGGACCTGAGTGTAGAGGTGGCCAGGAGGAGAGCAGGCTTCAACCAGATTAGGTCGATCCTTTTTAAGAAAAAGGTGAAGTTTGGACTGTTATACCCAGCCCATTTCTGGGTCACGCATGAGGATCAGCACTTGTACTTTGAGTCACCTGAGGACGCGTTGGACTTTGCGAAAAAGAAAGGGCTGGCAAAGGACTGAGAATTTTTGAACTTGGCTGCAACATTCATGTTTTTGAGTTTTTTTCTTTTTGTTTCTCTGTGTTTGTAAAAAGTTTCTCATTTTGCATTTTATGGAAGATGTTTGTGATGCCGTTTGCATTGATTTGGAACCAGCGGGAGAGCTGAGTGAGTTAAGGTTTTCATTTGCACTGTTGGGGGATGGAGGTGTGCTTGTTTTTGATCTTGGTGGTTTTTCTGTTGGGCAATTGTGTGGGGATTGTTTGATGCTGGAGTTTGTTTGTATGAGCGGTGGGGAGGGAACAGTAGGTGGGAGACTATCTGGCACCGGGGATGGGGGCCACCAAGCTAGCTGGCGAGCTAGCTCATGGAAGCGCAGTGGGGGGTGTGCATATGTTTGGTTTAGTAAAGGGGTTGGGTTACAGGGTATTGTTACTGGGGGGGAGGGGGTGAATGTTCTGCTGATGAGGGAGGGACTTGAGCTGAGGGACAGAGAGGAGGTTGGGGGCGGGGCTGCCTGGGGATGGACCGGTGGAGGCGCAGAGCACGGGCTGGAGGCGGGCCTAAAAAAGGGGATGGCTGATCGGCGGAGGGGGGGGGGGCAATGAGCCCCCCAACTAGGCTGATCACCTGGAATGTTCGAGGGTTAAATGGGCCGGTCAAAAGGGCACGTGTGTTTGCGCATCTTAGGGGATTGAAGGCGGACGTGGTAATGTTACAGGATAAGCACCTTAGAGTAACGGACCAGGTAAGACTGAGGAAAGCCTGGGTCTTTCAGGTCTTTCACTCGGGATTAGATTCAAAGACTAGAGGGGTCGCGATCCTGATCAATAAGCGGGTGGTGTTTGAAGCGGGTAGAATAGTCTCAGACGTGGGAGGTCAGTACATTATGGTCAGTGGGAAGCTAGAGGGGGAGCAGGTGGTATTAGTAAATGTATACACGCCAAATTGGGATGATATGAAGTTTATAAAGTGGATGCTGGGGAAGATACCGGACCTGGACTCGCACAGGTTGGTCATGGGAGGGAACTTCAACACAGTTATGGAGCCTGGCTTGGACCGGTCAAGCTCGAAAAAGGGCAGGGTGCCAGCAATGGCAAAGGAACTAAGAGGGTTCATGGAGCAGATGGAGGGGGGGGTGGATCCACGGAGATTTGGGCAGCCGAGGGTGAAGGAGTTCTCCTACTCACAAGTGCATAAAGTGTACTCCCGGATTGATTTCTTTATTTTGAGCAGGGCCTTGCTGGCTGGGGTAGTGGACACGGGGTACTCGGCGATTACAATCTCAGACCAAGCTCCGCACTGGGTTGACCTGCAGGTTAGTAAAGACAGTAATCAGCGCCCGCACTGGAGGCTGGATGCGGGACCTTTGGCAGATGAAGGGGTGTGTGAGCGGCTGAGGAAATGTATTCAGAACTACCTGCAGGTCAACGACACAAGAGGAAATTTCAGCAGCGGTGGTCTGGGAAGCACTGAAGGCAGTGGTCAGGGGGAGCTGATTTCGATCCGGGCCCATAGGGAGAAGGTGGACAGGGCAAAGATGGACCGACTGGTAAAGGAGATACTGCAGATTGATAGGAGGTACGCGGAGACCCCCAGAGGCAGGGCTTTTAAGGGAACGGCGGAGGTTACAGGCGGAGTTTAGCTTGCTGACCACAGGGAGGGCGGTGGAGCAGCTGAGAAAGGCAAGGGGGGCGATGTACGAACATGGAGAGAAGGCCAGCAGAATGCTTGCACAGCAGCTTCGGAAGAGGGAGGCAGCTAGGGAGACAGGGAAAGTAAAGGACGGAGATGGGAACCTGGTTGGAGATTCGGTAGGGGTGAATAAGGCGATTAGAGATTTTTACAGCAGGCTGTACAGGTCGGAACCCCCTGCAGGGCTGGAGGGGATGAGGCACTTCTTGGAGGGGCTGAATTTCCCAAAGGTGGACGGGGAGCTGGTAGAAGGGCTGGGGGCCCCGATCGGGTTGGAAGAGATAGTGGAGTGCTTGAAGGCCATGCAGTCGGGTAGAGCCCCGGGGCTGGACGGGTACCCAATGGAGTTCTATAAAAACTTCTCTCGGATATTGGGGCTGGTGTTGATGAGGATGTTCAATGAGGCAAGGGAAAGAGGGGTGCTGCCCCCGACAATGTCACAGGCAATGATTTCGCTGATTCTTAAGCGGGACAAGAACCCAGAGCTGTGTGGGTCCGACAGGCCGATCTCCCTGTTAAAAGTGGATGCCAAGTTGCTGCCCAAAACCTTGTCCTCTCGGATTGAGGATTGTGTTCCGGACGTTATTGGGGAGGACCAGATGGGGTTTGTTAAGGGCAGGCAGTTGGTGGCCAATGGAAGAAGGCTGTTAAATGTGATCATGATGCTCCCAATGGATCGCAATGGATGCAGAAAAGGCTTTTGATCGGGAAGAATGGACTATCTGTGGGAGGTACTGGGACGGTTCGGATTCGGGCGGGGCTTTATCGACTGGGTCAGGTTGCTGCATCAGGCTCCTGTGGCAAGTGTACGGACGAATAGGACTACATCGGACTATTTTAGACTGCACCGGGGGAAGAGACATAGATGCTACCTCTCCCCACTGTTGTCTGCGCTGGTTATAGAGCCGTTGGCATTTGCTCTGAGAGCCTCGAGGGGCTGGAGAGGACTGGCCCGGCGCGGGGGGGTGGGGGGGGGGGGTGGAGCACAGGGTTTTGCTCCATGCGGATGACCTTCTGTATGTTTCAGACCCAACAGAGGGGATGGAAGAAATCATGAGGGCTTTAGGGGAATTTGGCCGGTTTTCAGGGTGTAAGCTTAATATGGGGAAGAATGAGATATTTGTGGTCCAGGCGAGGGGACAGGAGAGGCGACTGGGGAGCTGCCGTTTAGGTTAGTAAAGGGAAGCTTTAGGTACCTAGGCATCCAAGTGGCGCGGGAATGTGACCGGCTGCATAAATTGAATCTGGCCCGGCTGGTGGACCAAATGAAGGACGATTTTCGGAGATGGGACAGGCGTCCGTTGTCTCTGGCTGGGAGGGTGCAAACGGTGCAGATGACGGTCCTCCTGAGATTCCTATTTGTATTTAAGTGTCTTCCCATTTTTATTCCGCGGTACTTTTTTAAGCGGGTCAACAGAGTGATCATGGGCTTTGTCTGGGCGGGCAAGACCCCGCAGTTAGGAAGGTAATGCGTGAGCGGAGTCGGGGAGAGGGCGGGCTGGCGCTGCCAAATTTTAGCAACTATTACTGGGCGGCGAATATAGCCATGATCAAGAAATGTGTGGTGGGGGAGGGGTCGGCATGGGTGCCTTTGGAGGCGGCTTCATGGAAGGGCACCAATTTGGGGGCGTTGGTAACTGCACCTCTGCCGTTCCCGCCGGCACGGTACTCCACCAGTCCAGTGGTGGCAGCGGCCCTGAGAATTTGGGGCCAGTGGAGGCGGCATGTGGGAGCAGTGGGAGCATCGGTCTGGGCCCCAATCTGTGATAATCACCGGTGTGCCCCGGGGAGTATGGACGGATGGTTCCGTTTATGGCGGAAAGCGGCAATTGAGAGGATGGGGGAATATGTTCATAGAGGGGAGCTTTCTGAGTATGAGGGCGTTGGAGGAAAAGTTTGGGTTGGCGAGGGGAAACAAATTCAGGTATCTGCAGGTGCGGGACTTCCTTCGTAAACAGGTGTCAACCTTCCCGGTTGAGGACGTGTGTGCAAAATGTGCGGCAGGACCGGCGAACCATGTCCACATGTTTTGGACATGTCCAAAGCTTAGGGGATTTTGGCAGGGGTTTGCGGACATCATGTCCAAGGTGTTAAAGACAAGGGTGGTGCTGAGTCCAGAGGTGGCGATTTTCGGGGTGTCAGAAGACCCTGGAATCCAGGAGGAGAAAGAGGCAGACATTCTGTCCTTTGCTTCCCTGGTAGCCGGAGACAGATACTATTAGCATGGAGGGACTCAAAGCCCCGAAGTCGGAGGGCTGGCTATCGGACATCGCTAGCTTTCTCTGTTTGGAGAAAATCAAATTCGCCTTGCAAGGGTCACTGTTAGGGTTCACCCGGAGGTTGCAACTGTTCGTCGACTTCTTTGCGGGAAATTAATCGTCAGCAGATGGGGGGGGGGGGAGTAGTTTAGATTAGAGTAGGGGGTCAATAAGGTTGGAACCTGTACTAGAGGTAAATGGCTTTTGCACTATGTTTATGGTTTCATGTATATTATTTATTTTGTTGTTGTATACCTCAATCATATGTTTATTTTTTTTTTAATTTCCAAGCATTGCCAGGGTTTGATGTGAAGGAGGTAGAAGCCTTTTTCATTTCATTTGAGAAGGTAGCTAAATAAATGAAATGGCCACAGGACATGTGGGTATTACTTATTCAAACAAAGCTGGTAGGTAAGGCTAGTGAAGTGTTCACATCATTACCGGAGGAGGTATCTGGGACATATGAGGAGGTGCAAAAATCCATCTTAGGTGCATATGAACTAGTGCCTGAAGCCTACAGACAAAGGTTTAGAAATTTAAGGAAAGAATTTGGTCAAACGTACATGGAGTTTGAAAGGCTCAAACAGAGTAATTTTGCTAGGTGGATAAGGGCTTTGAAAATAGACCAAACGTATGAAGCTCTTAGAGAAATTATACTTTTGGAGGAGTTTAAAAATTCAATTCCTGATGTAGTGAGAACTCATGTGGAAGAGCAGAGGGTTAAAACTGCGAGATTAGCAGCAGAAATGACAGATGATTATGAATTAGTTCATAAATCAAAGTTTGGTTTCCGAAATCAGTTTCAGCCTGTGAGGGATAGAAACTGGGGACATGAGAAATACTCAAGTGGTAAAGGTAAAGGTGATCTGATGGAAGATAATAAGGAGACTGTACCTCAGGTTAAAAAGGAAATCCAGGAGGGTGGAAGAGACATGAAAAGTTTCAAAAGTTTTCACTGTAATAAACTAGGCCATGTAAAGTCAGTATTGGTGGTTGAAGAAAAGCACTGGGAAGGCTGATGTGGTAAAACAGGATAAGACAGTGGGGTTTGTTAAAGTGGTAAAGGAAAGCCCAAGTGAAGCGAAGGAGGTGCAAAAGATTGTACAGCCTGATCAAGAGGTGATTGATAAGAAGGTGCCAGATGTCTTTATAGTACTTGTGTGGGTAAAGTTTACTCATATGCATCAGGAGGGGCAGGTAAAGAAGTCACAATTTTAAGAGATACGGGAGCTAGTCAATCTTTAATGGTAAGAGATGAGGAGTTATGTAGTTTGGGAAGAATGTTGCCAGAAAAGGTGGTAATATGTGGAATTCAGGGTGAGAGGAGTAGTGTTCCATTTTATAAGGTAAGGTTGGAAAGTCCAATGAAGAGTGGTGAAGTGGTAGTAGGAGTAATAGAGAAACTTTCTTGTCCAGGAATACAGTTTATCTTGGGTAATGATATAGTTGGATCGCAGGTGGGAGTGATGCCTACTGTGGTTGATAAGCCAGTGGAAAATCAGACAACTGAAGTGGTGAAGGACGAATATCCTGGGATTTTTCCGGATTGTGTAGTAACAAGGTCGCAAAGTCACAGGTTAAGACAAGAGGAGAAATCAAAGAGTGAAGATGAGGTTGAAGTGCAATTATCAGAAACGATTTTTGATCAGATGGTTGAAAAAGAACAAGTACAGATGGAGGATGAGGCGGATATGTTTAGTTCAGGAAAATTGGCGGAGTTACAACAAAAAGATATAGAAATAAAACGAATGTATCAGAAAGCATACACGGAAGAGAAATCTGAGTGAATACCAGAGTGTTATTACCGTAAAAGTAATATCTTGATGAGAAAATGGAGACCTTTACATCTGTAGGCGGATGAAAAGTGGGCAGACGTTCATCAAGTAGTATTGCCGGTAGGGTGTAGAAAGGATGTGGTGCGAGTTGCACATGAGGTACCAATGGGAGGTCATTTGGGAATAAGGAAAACTCAAGCTAAAATACACAAACATTTTTATTGGCCTGGACTACATAAAGATGTAGTTACATTTTGTCAATCATGTCACCCATGTCAAGTGATAGGGAAACCTCAAGCAGTGATAAAACCAGCACCCTTAATACCCATTCCAGCATTTGAGGAACCTTTTACAAGGGTCCTAATTGATTGCGTAGGACCGCTTCCTAAAATGAAAAGTGGGAATCAATATCGTTTGACGATAATGGATGTGTCTACTAGGTTTCCAGAGGCCATTCCAGTACGTAATATTACAGCTAAAAAGATTGTGGAGGAGTTACTTAAATTCTTTACTAGATATGGACTACCCACAGAAATACAATTGGATCAAGGATCAAATTCCTCAAGGTTTTTCAAAGAAGTTATGGATAGCTTAGGAATAAAACAATTTATATCAACTGCATACCATCCAGAATCGCAGGGAGCGTTAGAAAGGTGGCATTAAAGACAATGTTGAGGGCTTATTGTCACGATTATCCAGAGGATTGGGATAAAGGAATTCCATTCGTGCTGTTTGCAATTCGGGATGCACCTAATGAGTCACCCAAATTTAGTCCTTTTGAACTAATTTTTGGTCATGTGGTAAGAGGAACACTTAAATTGATGAAGGAAAAATTGGTGAGTGAGAAATCAGAACTTACATTATTGGATTACGTGTCAAATTGCAGGGAACGATTAAATAGAGCAGGTGAATTGGCTGGACAACATTTGAAAGTTGCACAAAATGTGATGAAACGGGTAGCGGACAAGAAATCAAAAGTTCGTAGTTTTGCCAGTGGAGATATAGTTTTAGTGTTGTCACCAGTGGTAGGTGAGCCTTTAAAAGCTAAGTTTTGTGGACCTTATCAAATTGAAAGGAAATTAAGTGAGGTGAATGATGTGGTAAAAACACCAGATAGAAGGAAAACTCACCGAGTGTGTCATGTGAATATGCTTAAAAGGTACTTTGAAAGGGAAGGAGAGAAAAAGGAGGAGGTTTTAATGATTCTAACTCAAAGTGACGAACCAGATCCAGATGACTGTCAATTTGACACACCTGAAATTAAGTTGGAAAACAAGGATGTTCTTAAAAATTTGAATAAATTGTTGAGTTACCTTCCAGAGGAAAAACAAACTGACCTGAAAGAGTTATTGATATCACATGGGCAAGTTTGTGGAGATAAATTGGGAAGTACTAAAATGGCTATACATGATGTAGATGTGGGAAATGCTTTTCCAATCAAACAACATCCATACAGACTTTAAAATTGGCACAGGTTAACAAAGAAATTGAGAGTATGCTTAAAAATGGCATAATTGAAGTGGGTTGCAGCCAATGGAGCTCACCCATAGTGATGGTACCAAAGCCAGACGGTACCATCTGGTTGTGTATGGACTGTAGAAAGGTTAATGCAGTTACAAGAACGGACTCTTATCCTATCCCACATTTGGAGGATTGCATTTAGAAAGTGGGACAATCAGCTTTTATTTCCAAACTGGATTTACTTAAAAGGTTACTAGCAGGTACCTTTATCCGAAAGGGTGAAGGAGATTTTAGCTTTTGGGACTCCAGATGATAGACACCTATTCAAAGTTATGCCATTTGGCATGAAAAATGCCCCAGCCACATTTCAACGGTTAACTAATAAAGTCGTTTCAGGATTACCCAATTGTGTGGTATACATCGACAATCTGGTAATTTTCAGCCAGACATGGAAAGAACATTTAAAACATCTGATGGAGTTATTCGATCGACTTCAGGAGGCGGGTTTGGTGGTAAACCTCGCCAAAAGTGAATTTGGAAAAACCCAAGTCACTTTCCTTGGCCATACAATCAGACAGGGTCGAATGGTCACACGGGATGTGAAACCAACAGCTATTGAGGAGTTTCCGATAGCCTCAAGACAAAGGGAAATAATGCGAGTTCTTGGCATGAGTGGATTTGATCGAACATTTGTGCAATTGTTTTGTAGCGTGATTGCTCCACTGATGGACTTGCTGAAGAAACGTCAAAAATTTCAGTGGAAAGCGGAGTTTCAACATGCATTTGACTGCCTGAAAACTGTGATAACCTATGCTCCTGTGTTGGAGAATTACAAGGGACTCTGTGATCAGATTGAACTAAAGTATCTGACTTTAAAGAGAAATGCCGAGGTGTAGTAAAATGGACGGATCGTGCAGAGACCGTCTTGTTCAAAGAGACTGTCAATCGAGAAGAATTTCAGTTGGAGGAGGAAAAACAAAAAATGGACTATATTGTTGTACCAGTTTGCATGTGTTGGTTTTTGAAACGAAAAAGTATATTTACTGTGCACATTTCTTAAAGGATAGTGAAAAGGTGAAAAATGAAACCATCTTGAAGTTGATGGTTTATTTTTTTTCTTGGGGGGAGGTGCCATGTGAGAGTACCTTTAAGAAATGGATGTTTATAAATGGATTTGTATATACGTAAGTGTAGTGAGAGTACCTTTGAGAAATGGGTGTTGATTACTGCAGTGATGTCAGAGAGTGGATGGAGCTGGGCTGTCTGTCAGCTTTTTACTTTTGTTTTAGGCTGTTTGCTGCAGGGCGTATTTTAGTTTAGTTTTTAGTGTTCGAGCTGAAGCCAGGCAGAGCAGGTGTACTGTTGATTTCTCTGCCATGAAAAGACTATGTCTTGATCATTGGTGAATTCAGAATTATAAATGTTTTCAGTAGTGAATGTAAACCTGATCTGCTTCTGTTAAAAGGTGTTTCTTCTGTCTTCTGGATGATGTTTGGGAAGTTATTAAGGATTACTTAGTGTTGTATTCTTTGGGGTTGTATTTGAATTGATGGTTGCTAAGATGTTCACTGTATGTTTCAAAAAGGTTAACTTGAGTTCATAGAATAAACATTGTTTTGCTTTAAAAATTACTTTTCCATTTCTGCTGTACCACACCTGATAGAGTGGGCCGTGTGCTCCCCATACCACAATCTATTAAAAGTTGTGGGTCAGGTGAACTTCATGATACACTTTGGGGTTCTCTAAACCCTGGCCCATAACACTCTCGGCATTAGCATGTGTATACACTGATCTCCCAGTCAGCTAGGTAAGCTGTTTCTACTAATCGGTGATTTACACGTGAGTCAATATAGCTGCCTGCTAATCTCATTACTGGAAGAGTTACATCTCTTCCGGCTTTTTTAATGCTGGCAACAGCTGTCGCTAGGCAGATTTCTACCTGTTGCTGGACAGATCGCATCCTATTATACCTTGTTAAATTTGTTTTACTGCTGTTACTGGGCAGATGAATGACCAGTATCCCCTTTATTTTAAATGATATGTTTTAATCTAGAATACATTTCATTTCTCAACCCTTTTCTTATTAGTTATATTTTATTAAACATTGCAAAATTCAAGAGATAGCATCAACATAGAAGATACCCCAGAGAATTTAGAACCACTATTCCCAAAAATCTCTTTTGTACTTGGGATAAAGAATCCGCAGTGACGTTTTCTCTCCCGGCCACATGAAAGATTTTTAAGTTAAATGATTGCAATAGCAAATTCCATCAGAATAATTTCTCCAAACATTTTCAAAGGGTTGTGGCCCATATATATGATTGTTTCTGCTGGGTTTCTGGCAACATAAATCTTGAAATGTTGTAACGGAATACCAGGCTGAAAGTCTCTTTATCAATGGTCACAAACTTCTGCTGTTGACAATTTAATTTCCTTGAGAAATATTTCACTGGCTTCTCAAAGCCAAGTTTGTCTTCTACAATAACACAGCTCCTACAACGATGTCGCTAGCATCCGCCGCCAGTTTAAACTACTTATCATAATTGGGTGCTGCGAACACTGGGTTTGTCGTTAACGCTGTTTTAAATGGTTGAACGCCATTTGACAGTCCAGTTAAAGTGCTTGTTCTTCTTTAAGAGTTCTCTGAATGGTGCTACCACACAGCTAAAGTTTGGCTCAAACTTAACAGTGGAATCAGTTCATGCCCTGAAATCTTAAAGTCTCTTTTCAGGTGGTGGGTTCCAGCAAGTCCCAAATAGCCTGTATTTTTACATCTTGTGGGGCTATTTGACCATGTCCCACTGTGTCCCCCAGATATGAGATTTGGGCCCTAGCAAATTCACTTTTCACTCGGTTCGATCTCGAGAATGGCTTCTTCTAAACGGTCAAACAATTCCTTTAGGTATTGAAGATGCTCTTTCCAACTCTGGCTGAACACCACTAAGTCTTCAATGTATATGGCACAGTGACTCCATCCTCAAATCACTCCGTTAGTGAGCCGCTGAAAATTGGCAGGGGCGTTCTTCATCCTGGAGGCATAACTTTGAAGTGATAAAGTCCTTGTGACGTCACAAAGGCAGAGATCTCCTTTTCCCTCTCAGTCAGAGGTACTTGGCAGTAGCCCTTTAACAAGTCTATTTGGTGATGAATTGCACCTGTCCAACACTTTTGATGCAGTCTTCCAAACGTGAAATAGAAAACAATTCCCTCTTGGCTATAGCATAGACCCACCTGTAGTCCAAGCGCAGTCTCTGGGTTCCATCCAGTTTGGGCACGGGCACCATGACGAAAGGGGAGCTCCATTTACTAGAACTCAATTCAATAATGTCATTCTCGAGCATCAATTTCCACTTGTACCTGCGATAACCTAGCTGGACTTAACCTATATGGATGTTGTTTGATTGGAATGGTGTCCCCCACATCTATGTCATGCGTCACTACCCACTTTCTACCCAGTATATCTCTGAAAATACATTTATAAAACTGTAGTAACTCTGTCAGTATACTCCGGCTCTTATCTGGGAGCTGTCTTAACCTCAGATTTAAATGTTTCAGCACATCCTCACTGTCCAAATGAATTATAGAGAAGTCACTGTCAGAGTTTGACCCCTTGGCTTTCCCTGCTTCATTATTAACAAGACCTCATACTTGTTCTCATCTTCTTTAACATTCTGTGTGATTTGTGCGTACTGGATAGCTTAGCTCGCTCAATTTCCTTTCAATGTGATGCGGCTCACTGAATCTAGCTTTCAGGGGTTCATCTGACACACGTAAGAACATGAGCACTCTCTTGTCAAACTATGAGTCTGGGCCTTCCTTTCAGTCCTTGCTTTCGTTCCCTGCTGGGCTGTCTTTAAATGTTTACTCGCCAGGCCCCATTCAGATGTTCCCTGAAATTTGAGACGTATCTAAAAAGGTAGTCTCTGACTTCATATTTAGTAATTTTTCCCGAATTAATTTCAATGGCCCTCTGATTACGGGCTCGATTCTCCATTTGAGGGACTAAGTTTTCCCGCCGGAACTGAATAATGGCGGTTCTCATTCCTTGGGGGCACTATTTGTTTCGAGATTCAGGACATGCAAACGGATCAGCACTCTGCCCATGTGAATTGCGAACAATTCCCATTCCCACTGGCGTCTGATTCACTAGGGCCAGAATTCGCGTTAATGTGCCTGACAAGCTGGAGCTGCTTATAAGCGCTCCACTCACCACACACTCTCATTACAGCTAAGAAAATGACCCATAGAAGACCAGTACCGTGATTTCAGGAATCTGAGATGGACAGACTGCTGGACGCTATTGATCCCACTGGACTGTTTTCAGAGTCACAAGGTTCCAGTTTGGTTTCACTTTTGATTCTGCAGCCTGGATGGAGAGATCTAACTATCTTTTTCCAGAAAAATCTAACTAAACGTGGGGGATGCTGGAGGATGAGGCGGGGCAGGGCCCCATGACACATGAACATCTCACATGACGTCACACTTAGCGAGGGGTAGCAGGGCATGGGGCCAGAAGTGTGAGCCTGCCTTGTACGAGAGCACCCCCAGTGAGTGAACTAGAGTCATTCAACATCTCCCGTAAACTCCCCCCCCCAACCCCCAACCCTCAAGATATATGTACCCATGATATGGATTGGTCAGCACACATGCAGAGATCACCTGTGCGGACATTGGAATGTAATCCTAAAGGCAGGAGTCAGACCTTATCAAATGTTGAGGAGCTCCAGAGCTTATCTCACTGCAAGTCGTCATCTTCCTTCGTCCCATGGACAAGACCCGCTGATATTGCCAACCCAGGGCTAACACTCTGAGGTGATGCTGGTAGGACCCTTGAAGGGGGCAGGGGGAGCTCTGGTAGTGAGAGGGAGTGGAAGACTAGGGGGAAAGATGGAGAGAAGGACTGAGGGAGACGGAAGGTGGAGCGAAGGACTGAGGGAGAGGGAAGGTGGAGTGAAGGACTGAGGAAGAGGGAAGGTGGAGCGAAGGATTGAGGGAGAGGGAAGGTGGAGTGAAGGACTGAGGAAGAGGGAAGGTGGAGCGAAGGATTGAGGGAGAGGGAAGGTGGAGTGAAGGACTGAGGAAGAGGGAAGGTGGAGTGAAGGATTGAGAGAGAGGGAAGGTGGAGTGAAGGACTGAGGAAGAGGGAAGGTGGAGTGAAGGATTCAGGGAGAGGGAAGAGGTGAGCAGTTATGGGGAAGTGGGTAGCTGGAGAGATGGGAAAGGGTAGTGGAGCAGCCAGTGGCCAAGCCTCCAAGGTGACGTGGCCCTGGATCACCTGTTGGGCGGCCTGCCTTGCCAGCATGGGCTCCACGAATGGATCATTATGTACATCTTCCTCATTAGATGAGGCCTGCCATTCTTCCTCCTTCTCCAGCCCCCCTTTTGTGAAATGTCGAGCAGGACGTAGCAGGCCAACATGATGCTTGAGACCCTATTGGAGTTCCCCACCTGAGCAATCGAGGCATAGGAAATGCATCTTTAGGATGCCAATGCACTGCTCAGTGATGTTCCTGGTTGCTGCAAGGGCATCGTTATTAGGATATCAGGCACAGACGTGCATGAGGTGCAGATGGTGGTCACACACAATTGTACATTCAGGGAGTGGAACCCCTTCCTATTGATAAAGGGCACCCGCTGTTGAACCGGTGCTCAGAAGGAGACATGCATTCCATCGATCACCCCCTGGACCTGGGGCATGCCAGTGATAGCAGTGAACCCTGCTGCTCGGGCATTCTGGCAGGCCTGGTCCAGATTGAATGTAATATAGATTGATGTCTCGGCATCTATAACAGCATGGATGCGCCTGTGCAAGATGTTCGTGAGATCCCACACAGATCCGTGCTCGAGTCCTGGAAAGGCTCAGAGGCTTAAAGGTTCATCTTGACGGCCACCAGGAACGGATGTCTTCCTCCAAACCCCCACGGTGCACAGATGGTGCACGGTCTCCCTGATCAGTTGGGGTCAGCGTCACCACAAGCGGTCCAGCAGCTCCTCAAAGGACAGGTACTGACGGTATACATGTGCTGTGATGCGACGCCTTCTTCGCACCTCCTCCTCGACCTGTTGAGCCCCACCGGCTGGCTCCTGCTCTTCTGGGGCAGGCTCCTCTTGCGCAGGGGCCTCCCTTGGCTGGCCCTGTTCCTCCAGACTCCGTGCCTCTGCAATAGCAGCAGCGTCCCTGTAGATAGTGGACATAGCTGGCTGGACTCCAAAATTCATTCTCTGTGGTGGTGGTCGGGGGAAGGGGGGGGAGAGAGAGATAGAGGGACAGACAGAGAATGTTAGCAAATGAGAATTCCCTTGACCATCCAAAGCCACCTGATGACATGGTGACCCTGGATCGTACTGCTGCACCACCCTCAACATGTCACTCCCAACCCAACCCCCACCCCTCACACAGTCCCTTTGATATGTTATTGTCCGCACTGCACCCCTGTCCCCATCAGTGAGTGGCACCAGACCTGTCATAGAGGTCATAGAATCATACAGCAAAGAAAAGGCACTTCGGCCCATCGAGTCTGTGCCAGTCAAAAACAACCACCTAACCATTCTAATCTCATTTCCCAGCACTTGGCCCATAACCTTGTATGCTTTGGGATCACAAGAGCACACCTAAATACTTCTGAAATGTTCTGAAGGTCTCTGCCTCCACCACCCTTTCAGGCAGGGAATTCCAACCTCCTCCACCCTCTGGGTAAAAAGGTATTTCCTCACATTCCCTCTAAACCTTCTGTCCCTCACCTTAATCTATGTCCCCTGGTCATTGATCCCTCCACCAAGGGGAAAAGTTTGTTCCTGTCTACTCTACCTATGCCCCTCATAATTTTGTGCATCTCAATCATGTCCCCCCTCAGTCTCCTCTGCTCCAAGGAAAACAATCCAAGTCTATCCAATCTCTCTTCATAACTAAAACTCCCCAGCCCAGACAACATCCTGGTAAATCTCCTCTGCACCCTTACCAGTGCTATCACATCCCTCCTGTAATGTGAATTCCAGAACTGCACACAAAACACTAGCCGCTGTTGTGTTTGGTCTTCTATGTTGTGCAAAGGAATCCACCAATCACCTTGACTTGTCCAAACCAGGATCTTTAGTGAATGACAAGCGGTAAGATAGCCATCTGTTACGGAGCAAATTATCATGGGGTTTCTTTGTACTCCTCTGGAACAACACCTAGCACAACTGTTCACCTGTATGTCTTACTACCATCTCCTACAACCATCTGCTGATGGCCGGATGTGTCCCTACTTATATTGGAGTTCCTGGTCACATGACCACGGTCTTGAGACTGCATTCTGTGTCTGCACCACCATCTACTGGTTGGAGCTCACACACCACCCATCTATAATATTACAGGCATATCACCACAGCCACGGTCTAACCAATGTTTTATACCGTTCCAGCATAACCTCCCTGCTCTTAACTCTGTGCCTCAGATAATAAAGGCAAGTATACCACATCCCCAGGGCCTGATGGGATTTATCCTAGGATTCTCTGGGAGGCCAGGGAAGAGATTGCTGAGCCTTTGGCTTTGATTTTTATGTCATCATTGGCTACAGGAATAGTGCCAGAGGACTGGAGGATAGCAAATGTGGTCCCTTTGTTCAAAAAGGGGAGTAGAGACAACCCCGGCAACTATAGACCGGTGAGCCTCACGTCTGTTGTGGGTAAAGTCTTGGAGGGGATTATAAGAGACAAGATTTATAATCATCTAGATAGGAATAATATGATCAGGGATAGTCAGCATGGCTGTGTGAAGGGTAGGTCATGCCTCACAAACCTTATCGAGTTCTTTGAGAAGGTGACTGAACAGGTAGACAAGGGTAGAGCAGTTGATGTGGTGTATATGGATTTCAGTAAAGCATTTGATAAGGTTCCACACGGTAGGCTATTGCATAAAATACGGAGGCTGGGGATTGAGGGTGATTTAGAGATGTGGATCAGAAATTGGCTAGCTGAAAGAAGACAGAGGGTGGTGGTTGAAGGGAAATGTTCAGAATGGAGCTCAGTTACAAGTGGCGTACCACAAGGATCTGTTCTGGGGCCGCTGCTGTTTGTCATTTTTATAAATGACCTAGAGGAGGGCGCAGAAGGGTGGGTGAGTAAATTTGCAGACGACACTAAAGTCGGTGGTGTTGTCGACAGTGCGGAAGGATGTTGCAGGTTACAGAGGGACATTGATAAGCTGCAGAGCTGGGTTGAGAGGTGGCAAATGGAGTTTAACGTAAAGAAGTGTGAGGTGATTCACTTTGGAAGGAATAACAGGAATGCGGAATATTTGGCTAATGGTAAAATTCTTGGAAGTGTGGATGAGCACAGGGATCTCGGTGTCCATGTACATAGATCCCTGAAAGTTGCCACCCAAGTTGATAGGGTTGTGAAGAAGGCCTATGGTGTGTTGGCCTTTATTGGTAGAGGGATTGAGTTCCGGAGTCATGAGGTCATGTTGCAGCTGTACAAAACTCTGGTACGGCCGCATTTGGAGTATTGCGTGCAGTTCTGGTCACCTCATTATAGGAAGGACGTGGAAACTTTGGAACGGGTGCAGAGGAGATTTACCAGGATGTTGCCTGGTATGGAGGGAAAATCTTATGAGGAAAGGCTGATGGACTTGAGGTTGTTTTCGTTAGAGAGAAGAAGGTTAAGAGGAGACTTAATAGAGGCATACAAAATGATCAGAGGGTTAGATAGGGTGGACAGTGAGAGCCTTCTCCCGCGGATGGAAATGGCTAGCACGAGGGGACATAGCCTTAAACTGAGGGGTAATAGATATAGGACAGAGGTCAGAGGTAGGTTCTTTACGCAAAGAGTGGTGAGGCCGTGGAATGCCCTACCTGCAATAGTAGTGAACTCGCCAACATTGAGGGCATTTAAAAGTTTATTGGATAAGCATCTGGATGATAATGGCATAGTGTAGGTTAGATGGCTTTTGTTTTTTGACTTACCATGTACGGTGCAACATCGTGGGCCGAAGGGCCTGTACTGCACTGTATCGTTCTATGTTCTATGTTCTATGCCTTCTTAACCACTGTATCCACCTGCTCTGTTACCTTAAGGGACGAGTATACATGCACACCAAGGCCCCTCTGATCCTCGGTACTCCCCAGGCTCCTGCCATTTATCATGTATTCCCTTGCTTTGTTTGTCTTGCCCAAGTGCATCACCTCACACTTATCCAGATTGAATTTCATTTGCCTCTGATCAGCCCATCTAACCAGCCTGTCTATATCCTCCTGTAATCTAAGGCTATCCTCCTCACTATTTACCACTCCACCAGGTTTTGTATCATCCGCAAACTTACTGATCAGATCTCCTACATTCATGTCTAAATCATTTATATAAAGCACAAACAGCAAGGTCCCCGACACTGATCCCTGCGGGGCCTGTGATGTGGTGATCCTCCATCATCACCACCCGTTCCTGTCAACGGTATCTGCTGCAACCTGTGGAAGCGATGGGCTCTGTGACCCCTCCGGTTTCCCCCAGTGGGGTCCACTGTGGGTCTCCTCACTGGGTGGGCCATGTGTTATCCCACCAGTAGGGTGGCAGCCAGTTGTGCGGTGGAGAAGGTCACTGTGTGCCACCAATCGCCTCCACGCTTAGGGGCTTGTGTGTGGGCATGTCCTACAGATGGGGGTGAGCGAGGGAAGTGTGCATATGCTGGGACCTTAGCTGCAGTGTAATGTGGGGCTTGGGTATAACACACAGATTGTGACAGAGAGCTGGTCAAGTTCCTTTTTTAAAAAAAATGTATTTTAGTACAAACATGTATCGAAACAGGTTACAGCAAATAAACACCGTGGAAAACATACATCCCAACAATCAACCATACAGTCTGTACAGATGTTCTCCTTTTTTCACCTCCCCCCTGCCCCCTTGCGACGACAGCTCCTCAAACACGGTCACAAACATCCCCCACCTTTTCTCAAACTCCCCTGCTGAGCCCCTTAAATCATACTTTATCTTCTCTAACCGCAGGAAGTCATACAGGTCACCCAGCCATGCTGCTACCCCCGGTGGCGATGCCGACCGCCTCTCCAGCAAAATTCGCCACCGTGCAATCAGAGAGGCGAAGGCTACGATATCGGCCTTCCTCCTCTCCATGAGCTCCGGCTTCTCTGAAACCCCAAATATCACCACCAAAGGGTCTGGGTCCACTCCCTCCTCCACTATCCTCGCTAAGACCGCGAACACTCCCGCCCAAAATCTTCCCATTTTTCGCAACCCCAAAACATGTGCGCATGATTCGTTGGCCCCCGCCCACATCTCTCACACTCATCTGCTACCCCCTGAAAGGACCCACTCATTCTCGCCCGAGTCATATGCACCCTGTGCACCACCTTAAACTGTATCAGGCTCATCCTTGCACAAGAGGAGTTCCCGTTTATGCTACGGTGTGCCTCATTCCATACTCCCCACTTGATCTCCCCTCCCAACTCCGCTTCCCATTTCTCCTTCATCTTCACCACCCTGCTATCCCAGCCACTTGTATATATCCCCAATTCCTCCCTCCCCTTCCACATCTGGAAGCAGCAGTCGCTCCAGCAGGGTGTATCCCGACAACCCCCTCCAGACCTTTTGCGCAAAGTCCTTAACTTGGAGATACCCGAACTCACTCCTCCTCAGCAGCTCTATCCTCTCCTTTAGCTCCTCCAGACTGGCAAATCCTTCCTCCAAATACAGATCCCTCACCTTGACTATCCCCACTTCCCTCCACCTCCTGTATACACTATCCATCCCCCCCCCCGGCTCAAACCCTTGATTCTCGCACAGCCGCGTTAGCACCGACATCCCTTCCATCCTAAAATGCCTCCGCAGCTGATTCCATATCTTCACCGTGGACTGCACCACTGGGCTCCCTGAATATCTACTCGGAGCCATTGGCAACGTTGCCGTCACCATAGCCCTCAAACTAGACCCCTTACAAGATTCCTCCTCCATCCTAACCCACTCTACCCCTTCTCCTTCCCACCACCACCGCACCTTGTCCACATTCGCTGCCCAATAATAATGAAGCAAATTTGGCAACACCAACCCCCCCTGCTGCCTCTGTAGCAGGGTCCTCCCCAACCTTGGCACCTTCCCTGCCCATACAAAGTCCGAAATGATCGTGTCCACTTTCCGAAAAAAGGCCTTTGGTATAAAGATCGGGAGAGCCTGAAAAATACACAAGAACCTCGGCAGAATATTCATTTTCACCACTTGAACCCTCCCCGCCAACGTTAAGTGCAGTGTATCCCACCTCTTAAGATCCTCCCTGGCCTCTTCCATCAGCTTCATTAAGTTCCACTTACGGAGCCCCGTCTACCTGAATCCCCAAACTTCTAAACTTATCCCTTGCTATCGTAAATGGCATCCCCCCCTAAATTAGCCCGCTGTGCCAGCTCATTCACCGGGAAAACCTCGCTTTTCCCGACATTCAGTTTGTAGTGGCAAATTTCCTAACCGGAGGCAGGGTGGATGTGAGCAGGGGCGCGATGCACAGGCAGCATTTGGAGACAGCTCGTTGTCCTGAGGGATGGGCTAGCTGATAGTGTCATTGGTGAGGCTTCCACTTGAGAGGGACTGGGTGCCAAAGGCCATGGTGCATGTATCCTTTGTTTGGAGTGAGCACTGCTAGTCCTCTGCTTCTCCTGCAATGAGGCTGTACTTCTGATGAGTGCACTGAGGATGCCAGCATCTGGTGTACAGGGGTCAAATATGGCCACGCCCATCCCATTGAAGGTACTGCTGGGGCCTGAGAGTTTCCAGAGGGGTTGGCTTGGTGAGTTCCCACATGACCAGAGGCACTCAGAGCATTTACTGGGTACAGTAAGCAGTCAGCATTGTGAATAGCCAAGAGCCTGTAAGTAGCATCAAACTGGTGTGTTTAAATACTGTACTGCAGCATTGGCGTTCTGAGTCAGGCCACCCTAATGCCGAGGGAACACCCCTACTCCACGGGCTTGGCACCCTGCTTCTCCCCCTGGCCCAGCCACCCCCCAGCAAGCCTGACAGAGTTTGAGTTTTCTTACTTTCTTGCACCCCTTCATCTCTGTTTTATTTTCCATCCTCCCCGTGTTTGCGTGGGTTTCTTCCGGGTGCTCCGGTTTCCTCCCACAGTCCAAAGATGTGCAGGTTAGGTGGATTGGTCATGATAAATTGCCCCTTCATGTCCAGGGATATGCAGGTTAGGTGGGGCTACGGGGATATGGTGGGGAATAGACCTAGGTAGGGTGCTCTTTCCGAGGGTCGGTGCGGACTCTTGCGGCTGAAATGGCCACAAGACGTTTGGACCCTACCCGAATGGCCTCTTTCTGCACTGTAATAATTCTATGGTTCTAAACACACCCACAGTTTAGGTCTAACATATCCCCTTTTTCCAAAATATATCTACAATCCCTGAATGCCTTGAGACTTCCTCGTTCCCCAAATAAGATCCAAATTAGATAAATCTAGAAGTCAAATCCAGCTTATAGTTGATACAGTTCAGGGTTGATAATTAAGTCTGGGTAATGTCTTTTCCTGGTGGATATTGGTTATACTTAAGATTAACCATGGACATTAATCATGGACTGTGTTTACATACTGTGTAGATCATAAATTGTGATTTTGTGTATGAGCAGTTGATATATTGTAGTTTTGTATACAATAGATCCGGGACAGTGGTTATGCAACGTGTAGATCATATAATATGTTCACGCTAATGAAGACCCTGGTTATGAATATGAGTGATCAAGGGCTATAGTTACATACAACTGTAGACACTAGAGGATGGTTATGTATATGAGTAGATCATGAACTGTGTTTTCTTATATGAGTAAATCCTTTTTTGAGTAAATCCTGGACTGTTTATGTTTATTAAACATATTAATCATGGTCTGTGTTTATGTATGTAAGTAAATCATGGACAGTGTTTATGTGTAGGAGTAGAATGAGGAGTGTGGTTATGTTTTTGTATATATTAGTGTTTACGCTCTTGAGTAGATCATGGACTATTTATACCACATCGTGGACTGTAGTTATATCATAAGTAGGTCATGGACTATGATTATCTATATGAGTAGATCATGGACTCTGGTTATGTATATGAGTAGATCGGGACCATTGTAATGATATGTATAGTACAAGTGCAGTAAAGGGTTAACATCAGAAACTGTGTGTAACTCAACACTAGATGATGTTACTAAGTTATTGTATATAAGGCAGCATCTTTAGGAATTCTGGGAGAAGATGATGAGAAGCAGATAAGAGGGCAGAGGGAGATTTAATTTTAGAGATATAGCACGAGGTCAAGTTATAGTGTAGTTTAATAGTTAGAGAGAATATTGATTACTGTTCTACAGGTTCAGTATTATTAGTTTATTATAATAATAATCGCTTATTGTCACAAGTAGGCTTCAATTAAGTTACTGTGAAAAGCCCCTAGTCGCCATATTCCGGCGCCTGTTCGGGGAGGCCGGTACGGGAATTGAACCCGCGCTGCTGGCCTTGTTCTGCATTACAAGCCAGCTATTTAGCCCACTGTGCTAAACCAGACCAGTTACTTTACATAGTAAAGTGTGCAAATCTAATCAAGTTTAGTAGTGTAAAATAAATTTGTTTTGATTTAAACTCCTTATTTTTATATTCTTTGTCAACACTACATATCTGGCTATCTTGGAGGAAAAGGCAGGGACTATAACAACCATGTTTGTGAATATGAGTAGATCATGTTCTGTGTTCTTGTATATGAGTATATCATGGCCTGTATTTTTGTATATGAGTAGAGCGTGGACAGTGTTTTATGTATTTCATGAAATAATGGCCAGTGCTTCTGTATATGAGTAGATCATGGAATGCCATTTTGTTTATAGTTGATCATGGACTGTATTTATATATGAGTAGATCATGAACTAGGGTTCTGAATAGGTGTAGATCATGGATGGTATTTTTATATATGAGATTAGGGACTATGGTTAAATATATGAGTGGATCATGGACTGTGATTATGAATATGAGTAGATCGTGGGCTATGGTACATCATGGAACATGGTTATGCATATACCAGATCGTGGACTGTTGGTATGTTAATGAGTAGATCATGGACTGTGTTTACGTATACCAGTAGATAATGGACTTTTTTTATATATGCCAGTAGATCATGGACTGTGGTTTTGGATAATAGTAGATCATGGACTGATTATCTATAACAATAGATCATGGAAGTGTTCATGTATATAAGTAGATCATAGATTGTGGTTTTTTATATGAGCATATCAGGGTCTGCGTTTTTGTATATGAGTAGATCGTGGACTATGGTTATGCATATACCAGATCGTGGACTGCATATGAGTAGAACATGAACTGTGGTTATGTATAAGAGCCAATCCTGGACTGTGTTTTTGTACATGAGCAGATTCTGGACTGTGTTTTTCTGTATGAGTAGATCATAGATCGAATTTATGTATAGGAGTAGATCATGGATTGTAGTTATGTATATGATTTCATCATGGACTGTTAGATTTATGAGTGCACCATTAACTTAGTTTATGCTTTGGAGTAACAGATAATGGTTTGGGCTTAAATATATATGAGTAGTTCATGAACTGTGTTTATGCTTCTGAGTAGATCAGGGACTGTGTTTATGAATTTGAGTGGACCATGGTCTGTGGTTATATTTATAATGGGGAACAAAGAAATGGCTGACCAACTAAATATATACTTTTGTTCTGTCTTCACAAAGAAGTAAGAAATATTACACCAGGTTAAAGTCCAGCAGGTTTGTTTTGAATCACTGGCTTTCAGAGCACTGCTCCTTCCTCAGGTGAATGAAGAGGTGGGTTTCAGAAACATATATACAGACAAAGTCAAAGATGCAATACGATACTTTGAATGCAAGTCTTTTGCAGGTAATTAAGTCTGCAGGTCCAAATAGAGCAACTGGAGAGAGGGATAATCTCAGGTTGAAGAGGTGTGAATTGTCTCTAGCCAGGACAGTTGGTAGGATTTCACAAGCCCAGGCCAGATGGTGGAGGATGAATGTAATGCGACATGAATCCCAGGTCCCGGTTGAGGCCGCACTCATGTGTGCGGAACTTGGCTATCGGTTTCGGCTCGGCGATTCTGCGTTCTCGCGCGTCCTGAAGGCCGCCTTTGAGAACGCTTACCCAAAGATCAGAGGCTGAATGCCCTTGACTGCTGAAGTGTTCCCGACTAGAAGGGAACATTCCTGCCTGGCGATAGTCGCGCGATGTCCGTTCATCCGTTGTCGCAGCGTCTGCATGGTCTCGCCAATGTACCACGCTTCGGGACATCCTTTCCACTCCACTTCACAAAGAAGGACACACATAACATACCAAAAATGCTGGGGAGCACTGGGTTTAGTGAGAGGGAGGAACTGAAGGAAATCAGCATTGTCGAGCAGCACGGTAGCATAGTGGTTAGCATTGTGGCTTCACAGCGCGAAGGTCCCAGGTTCGATTCCCGGCTTGGGTCACTGTCTGTGCAGAGTCTGCATGTTCTCCCCGTGTCTGCGTGGGTTTCCTCCTGGTGCTCTGGTTGCCTCCCACAAGACCCGAAAGATGTGCTAGTAGGTAATTTGGACATTCTGAATTCTCTCTCAGTGTACCCGAACAGGTGCCTGAATGTGGTGACTAGGGGCTTTTCACAGTAACTTCATTGCAGTGTCAATGTAAGCCTACTTGTGACAATAAAGATTATTAAAATTAATTGGGGAAATTGATGGGATTGAAGGCCGATAAATCACCAGGGACTGATAATCTACATTCCAGTGTACATAAGTTAGTGGCCCTAGAAATAGTGAATGCATTGGTGGTCATCTTCCAGGATTCTATAGACTCTGGAACAGTTCCTGCAGATTGGAGGGTAGCTAATGTAACTCCCCTATTTAAGAAGGGAGGTACAGGAAAAACAAGGAATTATAGACCAATCAGCCTTTTGTCGGTTGTGGGGAAAGTGCTATAGTCCATTATAAAAGATTTATTAGCAGAGCACTTGCAAAACAGTGTCAGAATCGTAAAGAGCCAGCATGGATTTATGAAGGGGAAATCATGCCTGACAAATCTACTGGAATTCTTTGAGGATACAACTAGTATTGTTGACGATGGGGGGTCAGTGGATGTGGTTTATTTGGACTTAAGAAGACATTCAACAAAGTTCCACATAAGAGATTAGTGTTAAAATTATGTGAATTCATCATGGCCTGTTGTTTTGTGTATAGTAGATCATGGACAATGTTTGTGCTTCAGAGTAGAGTCTGCACTGTATTTATCTGTATCAGCAGATCGTGAACTGTGACTATATATTTTGTAGATCCTGGACTGTGTTTATGTACATTAATATATACTGGACTGTGGTTATGAACATGATTTGATCATAGACTTTGGATATACATAAGATTAGCCATGGACTGTGTTTACACACTATGTAGATCATAGATTGCAATTTTGTGTATGAACAGTTGATAGACTGTAGTTTTGTACACATCAGGGACAGTGCTTATGCAACCGCGTAAATCATATCGTGTGTTCATGCTTATGAGTAGTCCATGGGCTGTATTTATGTATATAAATATATCAAGGACGATATTTATGTATATGGTTAGATCAAGGGCTGTGGTTATGTGTCTTGTAGAATACTGGCTGTGTGTTTGTATATGAGTCGATCATGGACTGTGTTTATGCATATTGAAGATCATGAACTGTGTTTGAGCTTTTGAATAGATCATGTATTATGAATTCATTATGGACCATAATTTTGTATAGGATTTAATCATTAACTGTGTTTATGCTTATGACCAGATCACAGACTGTGTTTATCTCTATGAGTTTATCATGGACTGTGGATATCCTTTGGAGTCGATCATGTACTTTATATATTTTATGAGTAGATCTTGGACTCTGTTTATAGATAATTGTATGTATGACTAAGTCTTGGGCTATAATTTTGTGTATAATTAGATCACAAGCTTTGTTTATGTATATCAATGTTTATGTAATTGAGTAGATTTCTCACTGTGTTTATGTATATGAGATAATGATGGACTGTATTTATGAATGTAGGTAGATCATGAGCTGTGTTTATGTATGTGCGTAGATCTTGAACTATATTTATGCATATGAGTTGATCATGGACTGTGAATATGTACGTGGGTAGATCATGGACTGTGGTTATGTATGTGGGTGGATCATGGACTGTGGTCATGTATATGTGTAGATCTTGGACTGTGTTTATGCATATGTGTTAATCATAGTCTGTACTTTTGAATGTAGTAGATCATAAACTGTGTTAATATATATGAGTTGATATATATGGATTGTTTACAAACATGCATAGATCATGAATTGTGCAAAACTACATGCATGCTTGTGAGTCCTTGACTTGTTCTGGACTATGATTTCATTTTAGAAATTAACCCAAATAGGCTAAACTTGGATAAATTTGGATTAAGTATCCCCAATGCTCTTGTCCATCAGTCGTACAGTCAATTACCTTTCTTACATGAATGTAGATGCTAAGTCAAAGTATTCATTGTGGAGTTTGTATGATAATTACAGATCGAGTGGTAATAATTTCTTCCAAGCAGTAAATGAAGTGCTCTGTGTGGAAATTAATCTTTTTGTTGAACGTGTATGATTGTAATGACATTATCTCAGGTAGTTAAAGCATTGCTCATATCCTATTTATCCTTTCAGTGTCTGACGGAGGAACATTGCAGCGGGTATTGGTAGAAAAGATGATGAAAGTGCTTTGCTGGAAGTCCCATACTTAGTGGTACAGCCCACCCACACTGAGCAGTCATTGCTGATTCCCTGCCAAAGGGAGGTGAGAGCAACTGACAGAAAGACAGCGAGCAAATGCACTGGAGGATGAATGAAAATACACAGACCACAGACTGATCTTCCGAACTGACAAACAAGCACGTCCACTCTGCAAGCCTTACTGCTGGGAAACTATCCATCTGAAGCAAGAGAGAAATCATTTTAGCTTTTGAAGGTGTAACATCAGCAGCTTTATTTAGTGAAGATTGAATAACAAGTCTGAGGTTAAGGACTGCTTTTACACATGCCGTTTTGATCTGGGATAAAGATTATTTTCCTTTGACCGCAATGGAAACAACCTCATTTTCAAAAGAAAATTGTCTTTGGAAGAAGTTACTGAAAGGAACCATCAATGAACACACACAAATGTGAATCATTTGGGATGGTTCAGCTGCTGCAGTTTCGGACTGGAGTATGTATTTTCTCGGAATAGTAACGGGACCTGAGTGAATGTGGTCTTTTAATGCTGCTCAGGAGAGACTAGGTGATTGACGGCTTTCGGTACCCACGTTCATGGCTTTCGGTGTCAGGACCCATGTTCCTTTTAACTATGACGGAGAGACATTTCAAATGTGATCGATTTTGCTGATTTGACTTGAAAGCTGAGGTTCGGAGAATGAGTTCTTTAACTGAAGTAGGGAACTCTCTCAATTTGACCACATACTCCTCTACAGCTTTACTGCTGAATCTCAGTGCATTCGGTAGCAGAGCCCCGACAGGATTTGCAAATCGATCTGGCTCTTGTAATCTTACTCTAGCTCCAGAAGCCCTATCGAACGAAGTCTGTGGTGACAGAAAGGAGAAAAACTGGCCAGCTCTGCTTATAATCATCATAATAATCTTAACAATTGGTGGAAACATTCTTGTTATCATGGCAGTGTCACTGGAGAAAAAACTGCAGAATGCCACCAACTACTTCCTAATGTCTCTGGCAATAGCAGACATGCTGGTCGGGATCCTCGTCATGCCTGTCTCACTGATCACTGTTCTGTATGGTAAGTAAGTACAGCATTTTTCATAGATAATTTTTTTAATAAATTAAATCTACTCTCTGTTTCCCCCTATCCTCTGTTGTGTGAAAAGCGAGTGAATTACTGCTGAGTAAAGCAAACGTAGTCCTAGCAATTATGTGGATGAACTGATTAGAACAGTGATCTGATTTAACATGAGAAGCCAGCTCAGCTTTGAAACGCTACCCATTACCTTTCTTAAATGTTAGATTTTGTTGCCTGCAGAGAAGCGCAGAATGTGCGGGTGCATTTAGGTCACGTATTTCCTGAATAGGTTAAGTACTTGATGCTGTTCTTTGTGAAACAGAAATAGAAATGCAGATCCCACCAGATGAGTCATTGGCCTTTACAGATTTTATATAGGGTTGCTTTGGCCAAATCTTCAGCTCCTGAGCATTCCTCCTGTATAATTTTAATTGTGTACTACAAAAAGCAAGCACAAGGTGAACCGATGACATATTGAACCTGGTGCATGTAGCATGTGTTTAATTGAAAACTCATTATTAGTGTCTGGTAGTACCTGTTAGTCCTCTGGTGCCACAGGGATAGGTATTCTCAATATTACCATGCCATACAGTAGGTAGGACACATACTGCTATATTACTCTAACACTGTGCAATTTGACCACCAGGTTTTCCCAAATTGTTGAAAATACTTTCTGAAAGCTTTAACATTCGCCCTTTCTTTTTAACAACTGAAAATTTTAATGTACCAAATCAGGGTTTTAATAACATTTAAGAAAAGATACATGGCTCTCAATAATATAATTAAATGGACCCATTGAACTACCTTTTGTATCTTCACTTGAAGTTTCACTTGAACACTTTAACAAAAGCCTGGGCTTGGGCGTTGAATCACGGGGTTTGGAATTGGGAAAATTGAAAATCAGGCAGGGGGACCATAATGCGCCTGCTCAGGCTAACTACAGGCCAGTCATCTTTAACTCCAATGGTGGGAAATCTGGGACTAAGTGTTGATTGAGTAATGAAAACCAACGTTTTTTAAAGACAACTTCCATACAATAGAATCCATAGAATCCCTACAGTGCAGAAGGGGGCCATTCGGCCCATCGAATCTGCACTGACCCTCTGAAAGAGAACACCCTACCTAAGCCCAGTCTCCTGTCCTATCACAGGGTTTTTGCACAGAGCTTTGCGTGGAGCCCATCCTTTTCAGGGTGGAAGCTGAGGTGATCACCATGACAGAGCCTGTGCACCTGACTATGACAAAGCATCTGATGACCATTGGTACTTTATGATTGGTCTTTTTAGGGCAACACAGTGGTGCAGTGGATAGCACTGGGACTACAGCGCTGAGGACCTGGGTTCAATTCCCGGCCCTGGGTCCCTGTCCCGTGTGGAGTTTGCACATTCTCCCCATGTCTGCGTGGGTTTCACCCCACCAACCCAAAAGATGTGCAGGTTAGGTGGATTGGCCATGCTAAATTGCCTCTTAATTGGGGAAAAAAATTATAATTGGGTACTCTAAATTTATAAAAAAATAAATGATTGGTACTTTTTGGGCAGCATGGTAACACAGTAGTTAGCACAGTTACTTCACAGCTCCAGGGTCCCAGGTTCGATTCCCGGCTTGGGTCACTGTCTGTGCGGAGTCTGTACGTTCTCCCCGTTCTCCCCGTGTCCGGTTTCCTCCCACAGTCCAAAGATATGCAGGTTAGGTGGATTGGTGATGATAAATTTCCCTCAGTGTTAGGTGGGGTTGCTGGGTGACGGGGATAGGGTGGAGGCATGGGCTTAAGAGGGGTGCTCTTTCCTAAGGGCCAGTGCAGACTCGATAGGCCAAATGGCCACCTTCTGCACTGTAAATTCTATGATTCTCTATGATGTTCAATATTCTTGTCCCTGACTTTGGAGGAGGTGGGGGTGTAGTGGTAATATCATTGGTTGGTAATCCTCTGGGGATATGGGTTAAAATTCCACCAAGGCAGCTGGAGGAATTTAGAATTAATTAATAAATCTGGAATATAAAGCTAGTCCCAGTGATGGTCACGATGACAACTATCATCGATTGTTGCGAATAAACCATCTGCTTCACTAAAGCCCTTTACGTCTGGCCTACATGGGGCTCTAGACCCACAGCAATATGGTTGACTCTTAACTGTCCTCTGCAATGGCCTAGCAAGCCACTCAGTTCAAGCACAATTAGTGATGGGCAACAAATGCTGTCTTTACCATTGACATCCGCATCCATGAAAGAATAAATTAAGGGCAGCACGGAGCGCAGTGGTTAGCACTGCTGCTTCATGCCGCCGAGGACCCGGGTTCGATCCCGGCCCCGGGTCACTGTCCATGTGGAGTTTGCACATTCGCCCCGTGTCTGCATGGATCTCACCCCCACAACACAAAGAGATGTGTGGGGTAGGTGGATTGGAAACATTAAATTGCCCCTTAATTAGGAAAAAAAGAATTGGATACTCTAATTTAGATTTTTACAAAAAGAAAGAATAAATTGAATTAACATCTCAATTGTGAAATTCTCACCCATATTTTCAAATCACTCAGTGGCCTCACCCCACCCTATCTCTGGATCCTCCTGCATGGTTTCCATACTCCTTCAAATTTGACTTCATGGCGCTTCCTCAGTTATAAATCGCTCTGTCATTGATGGCTGTGCCTTCAGTTGCCAAGGCCCTAACTAGAATTCCCTCCCTACAGCCTCCCAACTCTACGTATTTCTCCTCCTTCAAGATGCTGCTTAAAATCTATCTCCGTCTTCTGTCTTAATAACTCCTCTGTGGTTCAGGGTCAAATTTTGTTCAATAATGTTCCCTTAGAGCACCTTGGGAAGTTTTACTACATTCAAGGCATTATTGCTGATCATTGACAAATGGTGAAAGCAAAATGCTTTAATATGGTTTACCCATTGTTATTTTTTGCAGACATGTTTATGTATAGAGTCACATTGTAAGTGTTCACATATGCAGATTTAATTTTAAATGTTGACATACAGAGGGCTGCATAAAGCAAGGGGTGAATTTTAATACCCCAAGCAGGTGTAAAACGTAAACATGCCCCAGTCCACCTACTGCCAGGTTCAATGGAGGCGGCCAAGAGTGGGCCGTAAGGAATGGACTGCCAACCAATTCCTAGGAGCTGGGCTGACAATTTAAATATTTTAATGAGGCTGGTAGTTTCTTCTTTAACTAGCTTTTACATTTAAAAGCAGCCAGCAAGGTTTCCCAAGCCTCTTGTAAACTGCGCAGCCGAAGGGAACTGAGGACTTCTTCGGAGGGAAGGTACATACACCATTGCTTGTGGGTCAAGCCTCCCAAATTGCCCCTTGTCAAATCTCCAGCTCTCAATGTCCCCACTGGAATCAGTCCTATCTGCTCCTGCAATCTTTAATGGAATCCTTCATATCTGACTGGAAGCCAGGCCAGTCAATCAGGCAGACAGTCAGAGGGAGAACCCATCGAAGGCACAAAATGCTTACCATGGAGTTAAAACCTTTGGGTTTCCCATCCAAAATCCCATCCCCACAACACCCATCCCCCACAACACCCCTCGCTGCCCTTAGTAAGCTGTTGCTGTTAGTATCCCAGCTTAGGTTTTACATGTAGTACTTACATCACCCTAACAGCCCAACAGATCTGTGCCAGTATTCATGCTCCACACGAGCCTCCTCCTAATCTTCTCAATGCACTCAATCAGCCTATCATTATATTTCTTCCTCTCTCATGTGTTTATTTAGCTTCCCTTTAATTGCATCTATGCCAGTTGTTCATCTACCCCAGGCGGTACTGCGATCCACATTTTAACTGCTCTTTGGGTAAAGATGTTTCTCCTGAATTCCCTATTTGATTAATTAGTGACTACCTTCAATGAATCACAGAATTGTTACAGTGCAGAAGAAGGCTATTCGACCCATCATGCCAGCATCAGCTCTCCGGACAAGCAATTCAATTCAAGCCGTTCTCCTGCCTTCTCCCTGTAACCCTGCACATTCTTTCTTTGCACATAACGGCCTAATTCCCTCTTGAATGCCTTGATTGAACCTTCCTCCACCACTTTTGTGGCAGCACCACCGTGCTAAATGGGATAGACTTCAAACAGATCTGGCAACTGGGCATCCACGAGGTGCTGTGGACCATCAGCAACAGCAGACTTGTACTCAACCACAATCTGCAACCTCATGGCCCCCACTCTGCCATCACCACCAAGCCAGGGGATCAACCCTGGTTCAATGAAGAATGCCAGCAGCAACACCAGCACAGTAAAAATGAGGTGTCGACCTGGTAAAGCTACATCACAGGATTACTTGTGTGCCAAACGGCAGCACGGTAGCATAGTGGTGGGCAACATGGTAGCATAGTGGTTAGCACAGTTGCTTCACAGCTCCAGGGTCCCAGGTTCGATTCCCGGCTTTGGTCGCTGTCTGTGCGGAGTCTGCACGTTCTCCCCGTGTGTGCGTGGGTTTCCTCCGGGTGCTCCGGTTTCCTCCCACAGTACAAAGATATGCGGGGTGGGTGGATTGGCCATGCTAAATTGCCCTTCGTGTCCAAAAAAGGTTAATTGGGGTTACTGGGTTAAGGGGTTGGAGTGGAGGAGGCATGTGCTTGAGTGGGGTGCTCTTTCCAAGGGCCGGTGCAGACTCGATGGGCCGAATGACCTCCTTCTGCACTGTAAATTCTATGAAACAGCAGAAGCAGCAAGTAATAGACAGAGCTAAACGATTCCACAACCAACACATCTGGGGCACGATTCTCCGACCCCCCCACCGGGTCGGAGAATCGCCGGTGGCCGGCGTGAATCCTGGCCCCGGCGTGTCCCGAATTTTCCGCCACCGGAGATTCGGCAGGGGCGGGAATCACGCTGCGCCGGTCGGCTGAAATCGCGCCGGCCGGCGGGCCCACCCCCAGCGAATCTCGGTCCGCGATGGGCCGAAGTCCCGCCGCTGTCAACCCACGCCAGCTGGCATGGATTGAACCACCTTTCGAACGGCGGGACAAGGCGGCGCGGGCGGGCTCCGGAGTCCTGGGGGGGGGGGCGCGCGGGGCGATCTGGCCCCGGGGGGGCCCCCACGGTGGCCTGGCCCGCGATCGGGGCCCACCGATCCGCGGGCGGGCCTGTGCCGTGGGGGCACTCTTTTCCTTCCGCCTCGCCATGGTCTTCACTATGGCGGAGACGGAAGTGACCCCCTCCACTGCGCATGCACGGGGATGCCGTGAGCGGCCGCTGACGCTCCCGCGCATGCGTCGCACGGCAAAGTCATTTCCACGCCAGCTGGCGGGGCGCCAAAGGCCTTTCCCGCCAGCCGGCGCGGGCCTAGCCCCTCAAGGGGAGGGCTCGGCCCCTCAAGATGCGGAGAATTCCGCACCTTTGGGGCGGCGCGATGCCGGACTGATTCGCGCCGTTTTTGCCACCAGTCGGCGGACATCACGCCGATTGCGGAGAATCCCGCCCCAGATCTTAGCTCTGTAGTCCTGTCACATCCAGTCCTGAATGGTGATGGACAATTAAACAGTTCATTGGAGGAGGAGGCTGCACAAATATCCCCATCCTCAATGATGGAGGAGCACAGCACATCTGTGCAAAAGACAAGGTTCAGGCATTCGCAACAATCTACAGCCAGACGTACTGAGTGGATGATCTATCTTGGTCTCGTTCGGAGATCCCCAGCATCACAGATGTCTTCAGCAGTCTTCAGCCAATCTGATCCATTCCACTGGATACTGCAAAGGCTGTGGACCCTGACAATATTCCGGCAATGGTACTGAAGACTTGTGCTCCAGAATTTGGCACACCCCTAGCCAAGCTGTTCCAGTACAGCTACAACACTGGTATCTGCCCAGCAATGTGGAAAATGCCCCAGGTACACAAGAAACAGGACAAATCCAACCCAGCCAATTACTGCCCTATCAGTCTACTCGCCATCATCAGCAAAGTGTTCGAAGGAGGCATCAACAGTGCTACCAAGCAGCACTTACTGAGCAATAACCTGCTCGCGGACCTTTAGTTTGGGTTTCGCCAGGGCCACTCAGCTCCTGACCTCATTACAGCCTTGGTTAAATCATGAACAAAAGTGCTGAATGCCAGAGATGAGCTGAGAGTGACTGCCCTCGGCGTCAATGCAGCATTTGACCGAGTATGTCATCAAGGAGCTCTAGCAATGGGAATCAGCGGGGAAAGCTCTCCGCTGGCTGGAGTCATACCTGGCACAAAGGAAGATGGTTGTGCTGGTTGTAAGTCAATCATCTCAGCTCCAGGCCATCATTGCACGAGTTCCTAAGGGTAGGGTCTAGGCCCAACCATCTTCAGCTGCTTCATCAATTACCTCCCTTCCATCATAAGGTCAGAAGTGGGGATGTTCTCAGATGACTGCTCAATGTTCAACACCATTTACAACTCCTCAAATAATGAAGCACTTATTCAAATGCAACAAGACCTGGATAATATCCAGGCTTGAGCTGAGAAGTGGCAAGTCACAAGTGCCAGGCAATGCCCATCTCGTACAAAAGATGATCTAACCATTGTCCCTTAACATTCAGTGGCATTATCATCACTGAATTCCCCACAATCAACACCCTGGGGGTTACCATTGATCAGAAACTGAATTGGACTTGCCACATTAATACTGTGGTTAGCAGGGCAGGTCAAAGGCTTGGAATCCTATGGTGACTAACTCACCTCTTCACACTCCCCCAAAGCTTGTCCACCATCTACAAGGCACAAGTGAGACACAAGTGAGGAATGTAATGGAATACTCTTCACTTGACTGGATGAGTGCAGCTCCAACAACACTCAAGAAGCTCAACACTATCCAGGACAATGCAGCTCCGCTTAAATGCTCCCCCTTCCACGAACATTCAATCCCTGCACCACCAATGGACAGTGGCAGCCGTGTGTACCAGCTACAAGATGCACTGCAGTAACACACCAAGGTTCCTTAGGCAACACCTTCCAAACCCACAACCACCACCATCTAGAACAACGAAAGCAGCAGATACCTGGGAACAACATCACCTGGAGGTCGCCTTCAAGTCACTTCCCATCCCGACTTGGAAATATATCGCCGTTCCTTCACTGTCGCTGGGTTACAATCCTGGAACTCCCTCTCTAACAGCACTGTTGGCGTACCTACACCTCGGGGACTAACGGGTTCAACAAGGCAGCTCACCACCACCTTCTGAAGGGCAACTAGGGAGGGACAATAAATGCTGGCCTAGCCAGTGAGGCCCACATCTCGTAAATGAATTTTTAAAAAAACACTGATAGACAGTGCATTCCAGACCTTAACCACTCGCTGGGTGAAAAGGTTTTTCTTCATACCACTTTTTCTTCTTTTGCCAATTACTGTGCCCTCTCATTCTCGATCCTTTCATGGAACAGTTTCTCCCTATCTACTCTGTCCTTCATGATTTTGAATACGTGTATCAAGTCTCCTCTCAGCCCGGCGCCGAGGTCCCAGGTTCGATCCCGGCTCTGGGTCACTGTCCATGTGGAGTTTGCACATTCTCCCCGTGTTTGCGTGGGTTTTGCCCCCATAACCCAAAGATGTGCAGGATAGGTGGATTGGCCACGCTAAATTGCTTCTTAATTGTAAAAAATGAATTGGGTACTCTAAATTTTTTTTTTTTAAAGTCTCCTCTCAGCTCTTTTCACGCCCAAGGAAAATAGTCCCAACTTCTCTAATCTATCTTCAAAACTGAAGTTCCTCACCTCTAAAACCATCCTCGTGAATCTTTCCTGCATTTTCTCTAATGCATTCACACCATTCTGGCACTCAGAACTGTGGTACTCCAGCTGAGGCCAATCTAGTGTCTTGTACCAGTTCAAAATCTGAAGAGTCATAAAGACTGAAATGTGAACTCTGTTTCTGTCTCCACAGATGCTGTCAGACCTGAGATTTCCAGCATCCACAGTATTTTGCTTTTATTCAACATAGCCTCCTTGCTCTTGTACTCCATAGTCCTGTATTTATCTTCTATTATGTAAGACATCTATCTTGTATTCATGGCCCCAGTTCTGGTCTTCCTCACAAGTAGAAACATCTTCTTTACATCAAGTCTATCAAATCTCTTCATGATTGCAATGACCTCCATCAGTTCATTTGTTTTTTCTCGAGAAGGGCAATACAGCCTGTTTAATCTTTTTTGGTGGGGATACTCTCTTAGTTCTGGCATTATCCTTTTTGCACTTTCTTGTATGTCATGATGTCATTTTTATAGTATGGCGACCAAATCTGTTCTCAGTTCATTAAGTGTGGTGGTTCCATTTGAGTTTAACACAGCTTCTCTGCTTTTCAATTCTACTATTTAGAAATTAACCCTGGGGCTTTGGTTATATTTTTATGGCCTTATTAACCAGTGTTGCTACTTTTAGTGATTTGAGTATCCATACCCTCAGATCCCTTTCTTCCCCACTCCATCTCATTTAGACACTTAGGCTTAAACATTTGTCTGTCCCATTTTATTGGACAAGGTAGTTGTGACTCAGAACCTGCCCATGCCAGTTCTGTTGGAATTGCCAGGGTAGTAGCATTGGGCCAAACATCTCCCACACGGCTGGCTTCTCTTCACACTGCCAGTTGCCTCTGCGCTCAGCTGGGGTGCGATTAGTAATGTGTTTATGGTGTAGTCCGCCTGGTCTTCTTAAAGGCAACCTGTCCCTCTTGAATGAAAGCTGTACTGTGTTAGAATTTAAAACAAGGAAAATGAAACACCAAGAGACAGAAAGGGTTTCAGGGTGATGGATAGACATTGGAGGTATGAATGGTGAAGGTGGGCAGGAGAACCAACGTCATGTTTCCACAGGAAGGTCGAGAAGCCCTCAAGGGACATATTCAATGGAGTGAGAGCAGGTGGTCAGAAAAATCAACTCCCAGAATCTGGACCTAAGGGCATGGCAGCATTGCCACAAGAAGTCTAATGACTTAACATGGGTGATCAAGGTCAATGAATGCACTTTCACAAGATGGGCTGGATATTTATGGGGTGACTCCATGGAGCTATAAATATGGAAACTAGGATTCCAGGATTCCCGATCCCATTCCTGTTGCCCCAATTTTTAGCAGTAGAGGTTAAAGGTGCCGGCTGGTGTGAGTTGTGAGCCCGCATCCAATACTCCCAACCTGTGTGGCTCCATTGTGGAGATAGCCATTTCTTAGCTCTTTGCAATTTTCATGGAGTTGGACCAGCTTTTAAAGGACCCATATTCATGGTCCCTCAGTGGTGTCCTGAACCATAATCTGGATGAGGAAACCTTTTAAAAGGTAAGTTCAAAAGGTATTACCCATGCCCCCACACCAAACATGCCTATCCACCCATAACCCCACAGCTCTTCATGCCCTCCCTGCCCAGCAATTCCCCTGATGGCCCCTCATACCCTCTAAGCCAAGCTATGGCATTTCTATGCCCATTCACCCACTATACGTTCTGCACAGAAACAATTGACCTTATAGTAACAACAGGATGTATGAAGAAAGCTTTAAAAATAAAGTTGTTCATTCATAACCTTCTATATTTTTTCAACCGAACTGCAGTGTCAGAGATTGTAAATTTCCTCCACATACTTGCTGAAGTTCTGACATCCTTCTTCAAGGATGTTGCCCAGAAAAGATTTAACATAACCTTGTTGCTTTTATACTCAGTGGCATTTTTTATCAAGCCATGGGTTTCATATGCTTTTTTAGGAGGATTATCAACTTGTCCTTTCACCTTCAAAGACCTCCTGTACCCACTTCAATATCTCAGAATCCAGAATCATTGAATTGTCGCATCAAAGAAGGAGGCCATTCAGCCCTCCATGTCTGTGTCAGCTCTCCGAATGAGCAATTCATTGAGTACAACTCACCCACAGATATCATATCATTTAATATCTATTACCTCTCCTCATTTTTTTTTCCAAAAGGCATCACTTCACAACATTAAATGTCAAGTGCCATGCATCTGCCCATTTCACTGGTCGATGTCCTTCTGAAATCTGTTCCTATCCTCATTGTTTACTACATTTGCGTGTTTCGTGTTGTCTGCAACCTTTGAAATTCTGTTCATACCATGTCCAGATCATTAATATATGTCAAAGAGAGCAGTGGTTTGATACTGACGCCTGGGGAACCCCACTGTATACTTCCCTCCAATCCAAGTAATAACTGTTCATCACTACTCCCTGCTTTCTGACCTGAGCTGATTGATTACTGCACCTTTAATGTAATGATCCCTTTAAGGCCTGGTTTGGAACCCTGGGGGACTCCGCCTCCGGCTCCACCCCCCAGGGAGCCATACATAAGGTAATGTTCAGTGGGCAGTGTGGAGTGAGCACACTTCTCGGTAGCTGTCTGGTTCTCTGCTAATTAAAGCCTTTGTATTACCAATCATCTCTCTCGAGTTGTAATTGAGGGTATCTCATAACCTTTAGCCAACTTTGCATCTGTGCTGCCACATTCCTGCTAATCCCATGAGTTTGAATTTTGCTAACAATTCTATTATGTGCACTTGACCAAACTTCATACTTTTGTCCCTGAAATTCTATGAGTTGAATTTAGATTGTGCAGTCTAAGCATGTGCAATGTACCTAACTTTCAGGCTGCTTTTGTACTATTCAGCTGGCTTCTCTGATGGGATATTTTCCTTTACTTTATCGGACTTTCTGATTAACATTTCTGTGAGAAGTTTAGAAACATAAAAGACAAATTTCAAATATTTTACTGAGGTAATTAATTGCTGTTTAAATCTATACATGTATGTGCGTACACAGAGAGAGAAAATAATTGAACACTTATTGTAGCTTTTGTTAATTGGTTTAATTTTTGAAAAATGTTGTATCAGGGAGAGCCATAAAGAGAGGAATCAAAGAAATGGGTGAAAGACAGAAGTTAGAGAGATGGAAATAGAAGTGAGTGGGAGAGTAACGGTTTTATTTCTATAATATTGCTTCAATTTTTAGAAAGAATTGGCTTCTAAAGTCATTCGCACTTGGCTGTTAAAGTAAATCTAATTGCACATATCTGTGAGACAGATTCTAATTTATAACACCTATGAGACAAAGGGAGTGGGAGACAGAAACAAAGACAAAACTGGAGGGAAAGGCAGACAGGCAGTTTATTCCTTTAGCTAATTTTGTTTTTCTGTGAAGAGAAAATTTAACCTTGAGAGTAAGTAAGGGTTCAAACTCAGGGTCGCGACCCGTGACTGTTTGGCGGGAGGGTCGCGGAGCGATCAGTCACGGCGTTCGCGATCTTGGGAAGAATTGCCCAACGGCCGCGACCGGCTTTCAAGAATGCCGGCCGTCCTGTGAATGCGTGCTCCCTCAGCCTGATGCAGCAGTGCGCAGGCCCGGAACCCAGCGGGGCAAACCGCCTCCTCCGTACGTCAACTCGTTGTTCCAGAAGCAGATTTTTTTTTTAATCGATTGGTCTTCCCTCCAGAAGCGGTGGCAGAGAGCAGGTCATGTGCCCAGTACACTGACATCATGTAGACTGGGCGCGAAATTACTGAGAAGACTTTCCTCCGTTTTGTAGCGGCCAGCAAGCAAGCGACAGGACTGTGTGAAGAAATGAGGGTGAATCTTTTTGGACTAAGGAAGAGAGGGCCAGAGACACAAGCAGACCAGGATCTCAGAACTGAATCTGCTGGAGAGAGCTTCGCAGGAGAGTCCACGGCAGGACAAAGCGGTGCCGGTATGAGCTCCAGGACCTCTGATGAACAACCCACACAGAAATGTAACATTGAATGACAAAGCAAGTGAGATCATGTGGACCAAGCAGGCTCACCTGTCGCATTAAAGGAAAGCGTAAATGGTGGGTCTCGAAGTTCTGTCGGCGTGGGTCGAGAAGGGCGGCCGGCATAGGTCCTGAAGGCTGACCGGTTGGTAAAAATGGGTCCCCAGAAATAAAATTTGATGAACACTGGACTACAACATCCTCCTCCACTCCTCCATCATCTAATTATCTGGGACCAATTTTCAGAAAGACAGAGAATGTCTCCTGCTTCCAGATGTCCCGCCTCTAAAGCACCCACCAATTCTGCCAAGGGTGGGATGAAGGAAGTAGGTCAGATTTTGCACATTTGTGATTCACGGAGGCAGCTGCACATGATAAAGTGTAGCTGTCTTCAAACAGACCAAATTTTCGCTTGGGGATTTTCAAAAGACAACTTGTGGGCATTAAACTTTATAGGAGAAAGCCTGGAGCTGCTGGAGTTATTTGGAGAGGCAGGGTCCCCTTTTGGATAGATTCAGTGACACTTTTGGGTCAAGTGGCATTTTGGAGAGGTAAGACGCCCTTTGGTAGAGGTAAGGTGCCCTTTGGGATTGTTAAACATAGACATGAATGTGCATAAAAATGGATAAATTGATTGGAACTATCACCTCAGAACTATCAAGCTATAAAGGAATTTAAATCTCCTGTCCTTTAACTATTTAATAAATCTGTCTGCAGGTTAAATAAAAATGCTTGTTGTTTCACTTTGTCTGTTAACCCTTTGCCTAGAGATGCTGAGCTAGCTAGATGCTGAGCTAGCTGGATAGTCGGCTCGCGGGAGCAAAGTGGGGGGAAAGACGAAGTGGTGGGGAGGGAGGGGGGGTACTGCTGACATGTAAGGGACAGTTAGGAGACTGGAGATCAGATGGCAGTCGCCGCTGAGGGGCGAATCAAGTGAGGTGTGGAACACGGGCTAGGAGCTGGCCTAGGAAAGGTCATGGTTGACTGACAGGGGAGGGGGGGGCAAAAGCCCCCCCCCCCCCCCCCCCCCCCGACCAGCCTGGTTACATGGAATGTTCATGGACTGAACGGGCCGGTTAAGAGAGCTCGTGTGTTCGCACACCTGAGAAAGTTAAAAGTGGACGTGGCTATGTTACAGGAGATACACTTGAAGCTGGGAGACCAAATTAGATTAAAGAAGGGATGGGTCGGGCAAGTGTTTCATTCAGGACTGGGCTTTAAAACAAGGGGGATGGCTATCCTGATTAATAAAAGGGTGACATTCGAGGTGGGGAGGATAGAGGTAGACCCGGGAGGCAGATTTATTATGGTTAGTGGGAAGCTAGAGGGAATGGCAGTGGTGCTGGTGAATATATATGTCCCAAACTGGGATGATGTCGCGTTTATCAGGAAGGTGCTGGGGAAGATCCCAGACTTTGACTCGCACCGGCTGATCATGGGGGGTGACTTTAATACGGTCCTGGACCCGAGGTTGGACCGGTCGAGTGCTAGGTCGGGGAAGCTATCAGCAATAGCAAAGGAACTGCGGGGGTTCATGGAGCGCATGGGAGGGGTGGATCCGTGGAGATTTGAGAGACCAAGGAGCAGGGACTATTAATTCTACTCCCATGTACATAAGGCGTACTCCAGGATAGATTTCTTTGTGCTAGATAAAACACTGTTAGCAGGGGTTGAGGACATTGAGTACTCAGCAATTGTGGTCTCAGATCATGCACCACATTGGATAGATCTATGGGCAGACACGCGCATGTCCAGGCGACCACAGTGGAGACTAGATACAGGGCTGTTAGCAGGTGAGGAGATCTGTGAGCGAGTGAGAGAGGCCATTCGGGGCTACATAAAGATCAATGACATGGGAAAGACTGCAGCTGGGGTGGTCTGGGAGGCACTGAAAGCGGTCATTAGAGGGGAAAGTATTTCGATTCGAGCACACAGGGATAAAACGGAGCGGTCGGACCTGGACAGGTTGGTAGGAGAAATGTTACAGCTGGAAAGGAGATATTCAGAGTCTCCAAATGAGGAGCTCCTGAAGGAGCGTCAGAGACTTCAAATGGAGTTTGGGCTCCTTTCCACAGGAAAGGCAGAGGGTCAGCTGAAGAGGGTAAAAGAGGCAATATATGAACATGGGGAGAAAGCTAGCAGGATGCTGGCACATCAGCTGAGGAAACAGGAGGCAGAGATAGAAATAGGGATATTAAAGGATTTGAGGGGGAAGACGGTGACGGACCCGGGGGTGGTGAATGAAGCGTTCCGGGAATTTTATAGCCAGCTATACGAGTCGGAACCCCCGGTTGGGGAGGAGGGCATGAATCAATTCCTGGGGAAGCTCGAGTTCCCGAAGGTAAATGAGGAGCTGGTGGAGGCCCTGGGCAAAGCAGTGGATCAAATGCGAAGGGATTTTTGTAGATGGGACATACTCCCACTGACGCTGGCGGGGAGGGTTCAGATGGTAAAGATGACGGTCCTTCCGAGACTGCTTTTCTTTTTTCAGTGTCTCCCGATTTTTGTCCCAAAGGCTTTTTTCAGAAGTATGAATGTGGCGATATTGAGGTTTATATGGGCGGGTAAAACCCCGAGAGTAAAGGGGACACTCCTGGAACTGGCCCGCGAGGAAGGGGGATTGGCTCTGCCGAGCTTTATTAACTATTACTGGGCTGCCAACATATTGATGGTCAGGAAGTGGGTAGTGGGGGAGGGGTTGGTCTGGGAGCGGATGGATGCAGCATCCTGCAAAGGTACGAGTCTGGAGGCTCGGTACTCGCCGGCTCGGTACTCCACAAGTCCTGTGGTGGTGGCAGCCCTGAGGGTGTGGGGACAATGGAGGCAGCATATGAGACTGGAGGGGGTCTGCAGTGTGGTCACCGATCTGTGACAATCACCGGTTTGTCCCGGGGGGGCTGGATGGGGGCTTTAAGGTATGGCAGCTGGCAGGGATTGAGAGGTTTGGGGATCTATTCATCCAGGAGGGCTTCCCGACCTTGGAGACATTAGAGGAGGAGTTTGATTTGCCGGGAGGGAATGGGTTTCTGTATCTTCAAGTGTGGGACATTGTATGGTGGCAGGTTCCAAGCTTTCCTCGGTAACACCGCTACCGGTGGCATAAGGCAGAGAGTTTTGCCCACTGTCTTCAAATCCAGCTGCAAATGTCATTCACTAGACACCACTCCATTCGTCTTCCAGGCAAATGTCTAGGGCTGAACCAGTCTCTTCACCACCTTGGTGTCATACTTGACCTTTGGGTTGAACTTCTGACTGTGTACCCCACACCATCTGTCTTCATCCTTGTATTAGCTCATCCACTGCTGTGCCTTTGTTACCTCTAGATTTTACTATTCCAACAAATTCCCAGCTGGTCTCCCAAATTCTGCCCTTTGTAAATTTGAAGTCATCCAAAACTCTGCTGCTAATGTCAGAGGTTGCACTAAGTGCCATGCACCCAACACTGCTGTGCTCATTGGCCTTCATGACTTCGCTAACTTCTATCTCTCACCCATCTCTTTATCGCATTTTCCGACCTCTGTAATATCCTCCAGCCCCACTGAGGTGTCTGTGATCTTCTAATTCTGGCCTCCAAAGCATCCCTAATTTTAATAGCTCCAACAATATAAAAGGAAGGGTACAATCCTAATGAAGGTGCAGGAAGAGAAAGGTATGGGGGTATATGCGCACACAAACCGTTGAAGGAGGTAGGGTAGTTTCCAAGAGTAGTTGAAAAGACATTTGGGATCTTGGGCTTTATAAATAGACGTACAGTTGGAAAAGCAAGGATATTGATGAACCTTTATAAAATACTAGTTTCTCATCCACTGGAGCATTTCTGGACACCACACTAATGGAAGGCTGTAGAGAGGGTGTGGAAAAGATTCTTGACAATGTTTCAGTTACATAAACAGGGGGAAACTGCTCCCATTGTCAGAGGACCGACAACCAGAGGACACTGATTTAAGGTGTTTGGCATAGGAACCATGGGAAAAACCTTTCCCACAGTGTTTGGCTAGGATCAGAATTCATTACCTGTGAGTGTCAGGAAGGAAATTGCAGCTTCTTCAGGAAATTTGATAAACCCCTGAAGAAAAAGAAATTACAGTTACAGGCAAAGGTAGGGGAATGGGACCGACTGAGTTGCTCTTTCAGAAAGCTAGCACAGATGTGCCAGGCCGAGTGCCCTTCTTCTGTGCAGTACAGATTGTATGATTCAATTTGACGAATAGTGGCCATTCCTCCTTCTGGCATGGCTTTAAGATCTGAAATTTTCTCCCTCAACCTTTCTGTCTCTCTACCTTTTGTTCGTCATTTAAGGCGTTCCTTAAAACTTACTTCTTTGGCCAGGCTTTTGATCTTCTGCCTTAAGATCTCCTTGTGTATTTCAGTGTAAACAATGTTTTTGCTGACTCTCCTACTGTTATGTATCAGAGAATAAATTCCTGCTGGTAAAGCTTTGTGTGATGTGTAGTGATGTCAGCAGAGCATTTGCGTGGGCTTTAGGTAGTTCTCCACCTTTGATTGTACCTTAATAAACCTCTCATCGTGTTTTACAAGAATCCAAAGTGTGGGCACCTTCATTCCTTTTCTCTTTGCAGCAACAAAGAAATGTAACAGAAGAGAAAACTAACAACGAAGATTGAGGCAAAGAATTACTGGAAGACAAACCTGTTGACTAAACAGTGGAGACGGCATCAGGAGCAATGGAAGATTCTCGGGGCCAGATTCATATATACACACATATATCAGGCAAAGCACTGACACCATGCTGAAGGTTTAAAAAAGATTTTTGACTGCAAATGTGACTAAGAAGACCAACAGTCGGAAAATCTTGCCTGCATTGAAGTGAGTGGGAACTGGGCTGTAGGGACCACACTAAATGGGCTGCGGGGAACGGGGATTTTGAAGTCTGCCAACACTGCATGGACCAGTACTTGGGGGAAAGTCAAATGGCCATCAGGCAACACAGAAAAAAATTCCGGTTGCTTGAAAAAAGGAGATTGTTTGTGCCATACTTTCCATAAAAATATGAAGGAGGAAGTTGGTTGAAATGTAGACCCTGGGAGCCGGGAGCCGATATGGTGGCAAAAACAGGCTCCATGGATGTATTTGATGAAGACCGTGAGACTTGTAACTCTTATGAGGAAAGATTCCAATTATATCTCACAGCAAATCAGACACCAGACGGCCTAAAGGTCGCAGCATTTCTCAGCTCAGTAAGACGTAAAACTTTTATGCTGCTACAATATTGAGTTCACCCAGCAAAATCAGGAGATAAGTCCGGCATTGAATTAATGAAAATCTTAAAGGGGCATTTCTTTCCTCGACTATTATTGATGCAAAAAGGTTTCATTTCCACCGCCATAGTAGGGAAGAAGATGAAAACATTTCCCAATTTGTAGCAACTTTAATAAAGTTAGCAAAATATTATGAATTTGATGAAACACTTGATACTCTTCGTGATAGGGTGGTTTGTGGACTCCACAGTGAAGCTCTTCAGAGGAAGCTGCTCACAGAAAGGGATTAAACTCTAAAAGTTGCTGTAGATATTGCCACATCTATGGAGCTAGCAACAAGGGAAGTTTCACAGATGGGGGCTGAAGCGTAGATCCACAAAATGGATACCACAAGGATGCAACCATGTCACCGATGTACTCAGGTTGAACACTCAGCAGGGGAATGATGGAGTAAAACAAATACATACAAGAACTGTGGCAAGAAGGGCCATATTGCTGAGGCATGTTGCGCTCAGAAAACCTCTCCAACACCAAGAATATGCATGAAAAAAAACACATCTAAACAGACAAGTTGTGTCTATAAATTGGTAGACAAATTCAAGATCACTCAAAGGACAACGTAACAGAGCTACTGCAGGAGCTGAAGCTAGGTATTTTGTCAATAAAGGGCGATCAACCACATTTTGGGGCATATCCAAAACTCGAAGATCATTAGACCATAAGACCATATGACATAGGAGCAGAATTAGGCCACTCGGCCCATCGAGTCTGCTTCGCCAATCAATCATGGCTGATATTTTCTCATCCCCATTCTCCTGCCTTCTCCCCATAACCCCTGATCCCCTTATTAATCAAGAACCTATCTATCTCTGTCTAATTTGTGTAAATTAAAGTAAAATGGAAGGTGATATGGGCGTAGCAGTATCGTTGATACCTGAGGGAATTTATTATCAAAAGTTGAAGCATCTGCCTTTAAAACCATCAAATATGATCTTAAGGATGCACACTGAAGAGGCTGTACCATTAAATTATGGTGAAAGTTGAAGTAAATGGACAGACGGCAAAGTTGCCTCTTCACACATTGTCCGTGGAAATTTTCATGCTCTATTTCGCAGAGCATGGTTGGCTAAGATTAGGCGTAACTGGGAAGTCATAAATTAACTCTTGGATTCAAAGAGCGACTTACAGCAACAGTGTTCGAAGATTCGCTGGGCTCTACGACTTGAGTTGAGCTACACCTAAAAATCAACCCAGCCAGCACACCCAAATATCTCAAAGCTAGAACCATGCAATATGCCATCAGGCCAAAAGCTGAAGAGGAACTAGAAAGAAATGTATGAACAGGAATAATTGAATCTGTTGCTGCAAGTGATTGGGCGACACCAATAATTCCTGTATCAAAACATGATGGCTCAGAATTGGTGTAAATTTTAAAACAACTATTAACCCAATATTGTGCGCAGATCATTATCCACTATCGCTATTTGAAGACTTGTTTGCTGGACTTTCTAGAAGGCAGAAATTCAGTAAAACTGACCTTTTACAACCATATCCGCAGACGAATGTGGCTGCCAAATCACAGCCGCTACTCACCAGTGTGACGCACAAAGGTCTGTTTCATGACAGAAGACTTCCTTTCAGAATAACATCTGTGCCTGCTCTTTTTCAAAGATGGCTCAGATTCTAAGTGGGTTGAATAGAGCGTAATGTTATTTAAAGGACATACTCATCATTGGTTCAAGTGAACAGGAACACTTGGAGAATTTGGAAGCTACCCTGAAGCGTTTGCAGAGTCACAATCTGACAGTTAAAAAGAATAAGTGCAACTTTTTCAAGTCATCCATAAATTACCTAAGTTACATCATCGAGAAAGATGGCTTACACAAGGAGCCAAAGGAGATAGCTGACCGCAATCTTAATTTGACACAATAAAGGTAATTTTTTAGGATTGGGCAATTATCATGGTAAAATCGGAACAAAATAGCAACATGATTGAAACTTTTGCACATTTTGCGATGTGCCAAACAGGCATGATGCTGGTCAGAAGAATGTGAAAATGCATTTGATGAAGTAAAAGATGCTTTACAGCAGTCAGAGCTGTTGGATCATTATAATCCTGAACTGAAGTTGCAATTTGCTTCCGATGCCTCCTCTGGGGCCATTGTAGTTGTCTCATACATTATGCCTTCAGGAGAGGAACTACCGATGGCATTTGCTTCATGCACTCTTATTAGCACACAAATAAATTACGCTCAACTAAAAAAAGAGGCTTTGAGCATCATTTTGATGCAAGACGGTTCCACCATTACCTTTATGGCCGTCATTTCAGTCTTTTGACGGATCATCGATCCTTGACGACAATCTTTGGGTCGTATAAAGATATCCCTTCTTCGGCAGCAAGTAGATTGCAAAGATGGTCTTTGATATTGTCGGCACACACAATATCCAGTCTCACAAGAGCAACATGAAATGCTAATATTTTGTCATGAATGCCGTTGCAAGTTAAACAAGAACTTGAAGAACATTTTGTCAACATCCTGTATTTGTATTGGATATCGTAAGTGTGCACCGACAATATCAAAGACCACCTTTGCAATCTACTAGTTGCCAAAGAAGGTGTACCTATATTTGGCCCAAAGATTTCCATCAAGGGTCGATGATCCATCAAAAGACTAAAATAACACCCATAAAGGTAATGGTGGGACCATCTTACACCTAAAATTATGCTCAAAGCCTCTTTCCAGCTGAGCATAATGATCATGGATAATGTACCTGTGACTTCATCTCAACTTCAAAGATACGCAAGAACCAATCCAGTGATGGGGAAGGTAATAGACTTGGTCCAAAAAGAAATGCTGTCAGACGTTCATAGGAAAAATCTAGACCTCAAGCCTTACAGCACACAAAGACTTGAGTGGACAGTTCAGAATGGAGTTCTATTGTGGGGAATCTGTGTGATTATTCTTCCGTGCTTGCGTACTAGAGTCCTTGGCCAACTGAATGAGGGACATCCAGATGTGGTGAGAATGAAAGAATTTGCACGCAGTTATTTTTGGTGGTTAATTGCTCAAATTGAAGAGAAAGTAGGGCAATGCCAATCCTGTGCAAAGCTAATGAACACTCCACCATTACAACCATTACATCCGTGGGGATGGCTGACATAGCCATGGCAGAGGATACACATCAATTATGCTGGTCCACTGGAGAGTCGCATGTTCTTAGTGATTGCAGACGCACACTCAAAATGGCCAGAAGTCACACGAATGAAGCTAACGAGACTGAGTAGACCATTGAGAAATTAGACAAAATATTTGCAAGATATTTACTTCAAAGTAGTTTGAGGACTATTTGAAGGGAAGTCACTCCATATCATCCTACAACAAACTAATTGGCTAAACGTTTTGTGTAATCATTAAAGCACTCTATCAAAGCATCGAAGGACCAGGGGACATTGGTAAGAAGAGCAAACATGGGGCTGGATTCTCCGTTTTTGGGACTATGTCCCCACGCCGGCATCAAAACGGTGGAGTTGTACTCCTGAACATCCTGTATTAAAGGGACATGAATTCACAGCCCTGCAGGGGGCTAGCAGGGACCTGGAGTAAATCTCACAGCTTTTGCTGCAGATACTGGCCCCCACACTTCTGGGTCAGAGGCCTCCAGCGGCCGCACCGTGCCCCATAGCGAACTTGGACCGCGGTGGTAGACCCACAAAGGAGACCCCTGATCGGCCGCATGTCCGACCCTCAAACCCCGCACAATTATTCCCCGGCCACCTATAAGGCCTCCCCTTGGCCTCCGATCCGCCTGACTAAGTCCGCAGTCGCCACGCGAATATCCCGACTGGCTGGACCAGGTTAGTTCCACGCCGACGGGACTTCGGCCAGTCGGGGGTGGAGAATGTCGGAGCGGGCCTCTGGCAATGGCCCCTGACGGCACGGCATACTCCCCGGTAACTTTCTGTGCCCAGAGAATCGGCGAACCGGTGCTGGTCCCAATTTCCGTGCCAAACTGGATTCTCTGCCTCGGCGCCAGTCGCGCTTTCAGCATCAGGGTGTGGAGAATCCAACCCAGTGTCTTTCCAGAACACTGTACATGCTACCATGTAGAATTCATCAGTAATGCTGTTGCTCAAGAGGAATCTACGAACACAATTTGATTTGTTAACTCCACCTGGTACTTCAGAGATTGTCAAACAACAAGCACAAATTGCTTGGAGGGAGCAATACTTTAAAAAGCAAATGTTCAACCAGGGAGCGAGAGTGCTAGCTAGGAGCTACACCACCATTGAGAAATGGGTATCTGCCGTGATCCTAGCAAAGAGAGGTCCAAACATCATACACTGTACAGATGGGTGATGAAAGAGTTTAGCAACGTCTTGTTGGTCAGCTACTTGCTTCATGATGTGATTTTGCAGAAACTTCTCAAGAGGTTCTTCCCTTGAAAAATCTAGACAGCGATACTTCAGAACAGAGACCAGACACGGAGACAAGTTCAGATTCTGTTTCTGAGGACTTTAAAATACCCACAGTGATAGATACTGGGGTAACTGCCCAAGAAATACCATCTACTGAAGAGAATGAGGGCACTTCCAAGGTCTCAAGCAGCCAAGTTCCAGAATGCTGCATTATACCAAAAAGGAATTGACGTCCACCGCAGAGTCTGTCTTTATTGAATTGTACATATGTATACATGTATCTACTGTAAAAATGTTAATCATTGTTGTTGCACTAATGAAGTAAAGGGAGAGCGGTGTTATGTATCAGAGAATATATTCCTACTGGTAAAGCATCACGTGCTGTGCAGTGACGAGAGTGTTTATGTTGGCTTTAGGCAGTGCTCCATCCTTTATTATATGAGCAATGCCTCTTATAAATCTTTCATTGTGTTTTACAAGAATCCAGAGTGTGAGCAACTCCATGCCTTTTCTCTTTGTGGCAACAAAGAAAATATAACAACTACATTGTGCATTTGGAGATTTTCCGACATTAAGGCAATTGTTGTTATTTTGATATTCAACAGTGGCGGCAGTAAAAAATGACTGGTGCCAGATTGTTTGTCCATGATATATTCAGGCCAGCTTTCCTGCCCACTGTTATCAGAGGGCAATGGATAGATAGTGTTTCTGGTAACCACGAGTTTCAGAGATCAGCAATGCAAGATTGCAGGAGAATTGTGCTTCAGGTTCTGCAATCAGGATGTGGAAAATGCAATTCACATATTTCAAAAGATCAATGAGCTTTTTCTAACCTTGGAAGCAATGTCTTGTGGCAATCACTGAGCTTCATGCCAGTCAGTAACTTTTAAATGTTAAAAGACTTCACGTTAGCAAGAATTTTACAGCTCCCAGAGTCCGTCACTGTTCAGCAGTCCCTTGCTATTTTATGCAGATAACTTAAATTGCTTTTTTCAACTAAACACAATAGCTGAATCTTCCTCTGGGCTCGGGAAAACCCCAAAATGTGAATGTTCGCAACTCGTAAACTGCACACCCGACCCATGTGTGACTTCACGCGCCATTTCCTGTCTTTTCGCACTCAGGTGTTTAGATCAATGATTGCATATGGCGGAGGAATAATACAGGAATTTGTCTTTTACCTTCAGCAAGTTTATTATTCATAAAGTTCAGTAGAATTACAAACTCCTTATGGTTCCCTCAACTGTTCCAACTGTATCCATTTGTATTCTTTTGGAGGTTGAGCCAATGATCATCACCTGTCTTTAATATTGCAATTAGATAACAATGTAATTGCCAAAGCATGCAATGGCCGATACATTGATACCGGGTTGGGTTTACAGTGCAGTTTGTGAGTCACAAACCATTGTGCAGGGAGTGTAGGTGTGGAGGAGGGTTAGAAGGTCCAAGTCCCAAACACAGTATCCCAACACCAACATTGTTTAAAAAGGTCTCACACCCCCATCCATGCAACTACCCCCCCATATCAGCCTCTGCCCCCTCCAATCACCCAGGCCATCCTATGCCCTCACGTACGCTACATGCACTGTCAGATTCCCTATGTAACCTCTATGCCCCCGTGTATCCTCCATGTCTCTCAGATCACCCAGGCTGCTTCTATGTCCCCCATGTAACCTCCATAGTCACTCATCCACCATGCACTGTATACAGTCCTCAGATCCCATGCAAGTGAACCTTATCATCTAAAAAAAGCCTCCGTATAATCAATCTGAGAGAATAAAATGCATTCTACCTGTGAAAAATAAAATTATTATCAGCTTGTGTCAACAAACCAGAAGTCAAATCAAAGGCACAGTTTGTTAATATACCCTCTTAAAACCATCATTCATTCTCCGATAAATGGAACACTTATTTGATGAAAGCCATTAGCACCTGAATCTCAGCCAAGCATTGAAAATGGCCACCGCTGTCCAAACAATAGACAGGAAGCAAAAACAGATGCTTATTTCAACTGCAATGCAGAGTGTCTGTCAATCAATGTATTGGAGCAGGTTGTTGGAATTTTCTCTTGTCAAAATCAGGTTTTCTACTTTAGTCAGAACCATTTAAATCACAGTGGAAAAGATGTTGGAACAGTCTGGAGGACATTTTGTAACATTTTATGGGTTTTTTTTTTCCATTGAAAAGGCACAGTAATGCATGTGAACAAATACACAAAGCGGGTCAATGAAAGGGTCAACCTATCTTTAAATTGATGAAACGCTGCATTGAAAATACAGTACATTACAATACAGCACCTAATAGTGACATTTGAAGGTGTGAAAACATTCAGAAGGCTCCCAACTCTTTATTTTCTTCACAAACTCTCAGACCTGCCGTACTTTTAATGAGCTTTCAAAACCCTGCACCAGCCAACAAAGATTTTCATCCTCCTTTTAAAATGGGACCTCGTTGGGGGTGGGAGTACATTTCACACAGTAGCCACTCACAAGTTGCAAAAGGGCCAGAGGGAAATTGCCCAGGATTTGGGAACATGGAGGGAAATTGGATTTCCTACAAAAATAAAATGAAGGGTGGCACTTGCACACTGCAATGTACCTTCTAAATCTTGAAAAAAACAGCCAATGTCATTGAATTTAGTTTCAACATGACTGGTTCCCATTAGAAATGGGAACAGAAGAATAATGAATAGATAAATTGACAGGAAATACACACAGATATAGGGCACAAATCTCCTGAATTCACTCATAAGTGCTCCCGCCAGCGTGAAAACTGGAGTGGAATTCAGTGGGACTTTTCAACTTTTTTGAGATTGTCAGGTTTTGCACTGGCCTTGAGTTAGGCAGGCCTACACTCACTGACTGGTCCTGGTCCTCAAAGATCAGGCACCGTTTTTAAATCTCAGAATAACATTGCGACCCCTTCCAATCGCTGGGAAAGCTCCCTTCCAAATCACTGGCAATGCCAAGCGCCCCCAAGTGAACAACACCCCGTTATGGGCTCACCAAATGCTCCCTTCAGCCCCTCCCTCTTTATGCCACCCTTCAGTTCCTCCCCTCAGGACCCCTCAGTCCCCCTCAGGCGCTGCCCCTTATCAGTGTCATCCTTGCACCTTGCACTCCAAGGGAGGGGGAAAGTGGCTGAGTACCTTGTCTACACTTACCTCCAGGGTGTCGAGGAGGGCCCATCAGCAGAGGTGGGGATCAGGGAGACTTGGGCTGGGCTGTAGGGGCTCAGGTCAGGGGTCTTTCCCGGGATGGGGTTCTGGTGGCAGGTCTTCCCTCTGTAGCTTTGATAATCATTAAATTAGAAAGACCAGGCGCTCTACCTGAGTCCTGCCTCCGCACTTGCTTTTTCTAGGAAGCTCGTCAGATCAAAGACTGCCTCTTTAAAAAAAGTGCTGTTAATTAGAACACCTGCTCAAATGAGGAAGCACTTCAGAGTTAATGCCCCATGAAGAGCTATAAAAACAAACAACACTAATGCCTCCTTTGAAACAGCCTAGACCTGTCAGTCAAGAGGCTTATAAAAGGTAATGGACCGTGAAATTGAATGTAAACAATGCAGTTCAAAGCTTTTGGGCTTCGCAACATGCCCAGCAACTTGAAAAAGTTAAAGGGGAATGAAATTGACTGTGAAAAAGTACTTCAAATGTTTCCAACACATCAATGAGAACACTTCAGCTGACAGATATTTGAACTTGACATGCTGAGAGAAACATTAAAGAGCTCCAACACATCAGAGGATAAACTTTAAACTGCTGAAAGACAGTTCAATAATTTTCAAAGTAACAGAGGGAAAGACCACAGACCTGAACCCTTCCAGTCAAATCCAAGCCCCCGGCCCCTCCCCCCAGCTTCCATCTCCTCTGACGGATTCCCCCTTGGCACCCTGGTGGCAAGTGTAGAGAGGGTACTCAACCCCTTACCCCATCTTTGAGTTGAAACCATCAGGTCCTTGCTTATCAGGACCTGCACCAGTTCACACCCACATGACCCATGGCTGGTGGGGGCTGGAGCATCCCAGGAGACTGGTGTATCAGGTTTCCTGCCTGATAGTCACATTAAAATGAATTTAAATTAGTTTTCATGTTGGCACCCACTCTGGGCAAAAGTCTGGGGCTAGACTCTCTGAGCCTCCGCACCGAAATTGTGTTCGGCGTTGGGGCGGAGAATTGTCATCAAACCCGAAATTTTGACCGGCGCCGCTCCGGCACCAGGAGTCTCTCGCGCGCAAACTACACGGCGCGGGTAGGAGTCCATTGACAGAGGCCCCCCAATGATTCTCCGCGCGAAACCGGCCGAGTTCCTGACGGCGTGATTCTAACCACCTATCGGCCGTCGGGAACATCGGGTGGTGGCTGCGGACTCAGTCCGCGGCTGCCCAGGTGGGGGGGCGGGGAGATCGTTCACATGGGGGGGGGTGATGCCTCATGGACTGCCAGGGGAGCGATCGGGCGTCACGGACCCGTGGACACCCGTGATCTTGGGGGACCTACGTTTTTGGTGACGCTCCGCGGTCTGTGTCCGCCCTGCCCACGGGGCACCCGCTGCAGGCCGCTGCCATGCACATGTGTGGACTCCTGACCGGAAGTGCTGTGCTCCGTATCCGCAGACAGAGCTGCGAGGAGCACTGCGGGGACCTGCTAGCTCCCTGTAGATGGGAGAATCACTCAGGACTTTCTTCATGAAAGTCCACGCTGGCGTGGGGACATTGCCCCATTATTGGAGAATCCAGCCCATGATTGGGGCTGGCAGGAAGCTGAGTTTGACACCTGGCGAGAATCACATTTTGGCCCTCACGCCCGGCTCAACAGGTCGTTGTGATTCTCCCCTGGGGCTAGTGACCCGGAGAATCACCCCCATCATCTTAAAAATATATTATCGATATGCGCATGATTTGACATGGAAAACGCAAAATAAGAAAATATGCATCCATGGTAAAACATTTAATTGTTATTTTGTTTATGGTTAATTTATCTATCTTTGTCGGTTGGAATGCAAGTCTGACTATGGTGTGAGATTGAACAAAGAAGCATTTGTATTGAATGTAATTTCAGGTTCATCATAAAAACGCTGGGGGCTAATTTTTCCTCACTGAAAGTGTCTGCAAAGTTATAACTATAGGAAGCTGAAATGATATCCATTTCTGAAATCATTATTGGGAATTTGTGAGCTGATATGTCCCAACCGGACAAATGAGATTCATGTGCACTGAAGCATCCTCAGGGCATCAGAAGCCATGTTTTCTATTGGTCCCAATGCTAATGTTTTGCTTTGTGTTTAGTGTTACTTTCTGATAGAATTTGCTGAATATTTGTCAGGAAAATGTTGGTGAACATAAGGAAAAATTGAGTTAAGGATCAGCCATGAATGGCAGAGTAGGCCCGAGGGGAAAAAGCAAGGAAGACATGCATTTCCATAACGCTTTACACAAACACTGGACATTTCAAAGCCAATTAAATACTTTCCAAGTGTAGTCACTGGTGCAGTCTCGGGAATGCAACAGGTAATTTGCAGACAGCAAACCCTAACAAACAGCAACGAGATAATGACTGAATTATCTGATTTTTTTGTAATGTTGTTTGAGAGAATCATAGAATTCCTACATGGCAGGAGGCCATTTGGGCCATCGGGTCTGCACCGACCCTCCGAAAGAGTACATTGCCTAGGTCCACTTCCCTGCCCTATCCCCGCAACCTCATAACCCCACCTAACCTGCAAACTAAGGGGCAATTTATCATGGTTAATCCACCTAACCTGCACTTCTTTGGACTCTGGGAGGAAACTCGAGCACCCGGAGGAAATCAACGCAGACGCAGGGAGAATGTGCAAACTCCTCACAGACAGTCACTCAAGGCCGGAATTGAACCCAGGTCCCTGGCGCTGTGAAGCAGCAGTGCTAACAACTGTGCCACCATGCAGCCCGTGAGATTCATATTGTTTAGGACACTGGGGATGACTTGACCGTTCTTCTTCAGGATAACATTAAACACAAGCAGAAAGTCCTTCAGCATGTTCCCTTCCTATATAGTACAACTCTTTCCCTGTGCCTAATTTTACATTAGCATTGTGCCAATAGAAAATATGGGGTGCGAGTCAATGGAAACATTTCTAAGTGTCATTTTTGGCAAATTTGGCAGGGTGTTCCTCGACGGCTGCATTGGTGAGATCACGGCCCCTATTCAACGGCATTTAATGCTAAAAAAGAGCCCCCATGAGATTCTTACCATTATTGGCTGTTTCGCCGTCTGATTCTCTGGACTTGCGCCCCAGCTTCTCACTGCTAACAAGAGGGAGCTGCTTTTAAATGCTTCCTCACTCCCAGTCAACACACAAGCATAGCAGGACGCAGACCTGATCCTCGCTTTGGTGATGCCAATCTCACAAGGCTTCTCGATGCTGTGAGTGAGAGGTGGGCCACCCTGTTCCCCGAGGGGGTCAGAGAACCAGCAGCAAGCTCAGCAATGTCACCTGGGAGGCAGTGGCAGCTGCTGTCAGTGCGGGCAGAATGATCAGGAGGACTGGAATCTGTCAGAAGAAGACCAATGACTTCCATCCAGATGCAAGAGTATGTTACCATCTCTCTCCTGGCATCAGTGCTGTCTGCCACACCTCAAATTCCCAAATCCCTCCATAGATCACTGGCTGGCACCTCGCACCATCCCCACATCCAGTCTCTGTGCTTATTCCTCAGAACACCCTGGCACCCATCTGCACAACCCCTTCATGTCCAGGTGCAGTGCCCACACATGCCACCTGCTATAGACCCCCCTGACCCATCAAGCATGCAACTCACAATGCCCTCTCTTTGTCCCTGCAAGAGCAGGAAACCCATAATAAATGGGAAATGGCCAAGACGGGTGGAGGGCCAGATGCCAGAGATTCAAGTCTTCACCTGCTTCCTCCAGCTCCTCCTCGGGTTCGTCCTCCAGCTCTTCCTGGTCTGCCTCCTCCTCAGACAATGCATCATGTCTTTCCTACTCCTCACCCAGCACTTCAGTGCCAGGTTGTGTAGGGCACAATAGACCACCAATAGTATTGCAGGGCACCACCAGGGTGGTCCAGGCATCGGAGCTGCATTTTCAGCAGTCCCACACACCGCTCAAAACCAGTGGCATCATGGGACTCATTATATTGGCTCACTGCCTTGGTATCAGGTCGCCGCACTGGCGTCATCAACATGATCTCAGCGGGTATTCCTTGTCCCACAAGAGCCAACCCGTCCTCCAGGGATGGTCCTCAAAGACACCGGGGATCTCTGAGTGCCCCAGGATGTAGCTGTCATGCATGCTCCATGGGTAGTAGGCACACACGTGCATGATCTGGAGGCAGTGGTTGCACACGATCTGAACATTCAGTGAGTGGAACCCCTTCCTGTTAATAAAGGGCACTCCCTGATGCCACGGTGCTCGCAGGACGACATGCGTGCCATTGATTGCCTCCTGAACCTGTGGCGATGGTGGAGAATCCTGCAGGCCGGGCATCTTGGTGGGCCTTGTCCAGCTCAAAGATGTACGGTCTGATGCTTGGGCATACAGAGCATCTATGTCCTCCCGGATGCATCTGTGGGCTGTAGAGTATGAAATGCTACACAGGTCCCCACTTCAAGCCCTGGAATGAACTGGTGGCATAAAAGTGGAGGGAAGTGGTGACCTTCACAGCCACCAGGAGCGGGTGTCCTCTTCCAGGGAGTGCCAACTGCACGAGGATGTGGCACAGGTGCTACACTGTCTCTCTCCTGAGATGGAGTCTTATGCGGCACATGCTGTTCGTCATCTCATCGAACAACCAACGACGCCTAATAACCTTGGGCCATCGCTGGCCTTCCCTTTTGGGTTCCTCCTCAGCCTGATGGGTTGCCGGGTCTTCAGATTGTGCGGCGGCTCCCTTCACATGGGGTGCCACATCCAGTTTGCATTGTTTCTGCTGCTTCCCCCAGTGTCTGGCCACCTTGGCTGCCACCAGCAACACAAGGGCAGCCATTGTAGGATCAACTTGGGAAAAGGAGATAAACTGACAATCAGTTTGGGCTTCCATCCCGGGATCCTCAAATCACCCAAGTCTCCCCTACTCTTAAGAGTCCCCCATTCTCTCAGAGTGCCATCCAGAGAGCCAATTGTGCTGGCAAACCTTGCTCTGCACACTCACCATCGGCCACATCAGGAGCCCCTAGACCCCAGACCCAAGACCTCTGCCGGGAACATTAGGGAGGCCGTGCTCGGGTGCCCACCCCAGATCCACACATTTACCCTTTGGTTGCGAGAGGATCCTCAGTGCTGAAGGCCTGCTCTTTAGTGTTTAATTGTCGGCAGCTGACGGTGCTCGAGTTCAGGCCCACTGCTCAGGCTTCAAAGTGTGCTTGTCTTCTCCTCACTTTGTCTCAGTAACTATCACACCAGGTTCCGGTTTTTACAAAGGAGTACGAAACGACACCCATGTGACTTCCCGCTGGCGAGTCAGGTAATTCCCGGGAGGCCGCTGCATTCGACTTCAATCTTGTTATGAGATTCAAATGACTGCAAACGAGGGTTAATGATATTCTTGCCTTTTTTGGGTGTGATCCGGAACTCGTCATTAGGAGCGGGCCAGTGAATTGCATATTGGTTCGCGCCGGGCGCGGATCTCGATTTTGGCCTTTCCTGCTATTTATCTGGTGCGTCCATAGCCTCATTTTAACATCTCAATGGAAAAACAGCAACTCTAACAGTGCAGCACTTCCTCAATGGATGTTAGCATAGATTTTAGAGAGGTTAAACTGTTCTTCTCGTCCCTAACAATCTGATTTTCCTAACATTTTACTTGTAAGATATTTGTTCAGAGACCATGGGTGGGATTTGTGGCAGCAGAGATGGCATGCCATTGGCCAGCGATGGCATCTCCAAGACCCTCCGCTGTCAACAGGGTTTCCTGTGTTCATACTTCAGAGTTAATGGATCCTATGTAAACCTATATAAGTAAACAACGATAACCTTCCTTTGAAATTGCCTGGACCTGTCAATCAAGAGACTTGTAGAAGGCAATGGAAAGATACACTGGCGGAGGCAGTCCAGAGAAGGTTCACTAGGTTGATCCTGGGTATGGAAAGATTTTCTTATGAGGAGAGATTGAGTAGATTGGGCCTGTACTCATTGGAGCTTAGAAGAATGAGAGATGTCCTTATGAAGACGTACAGGATTCACAGAGGGCTTGACAGGGAGATGTTGAGAGGATGTTTCCTCTTCTAAGAGAGTTTAGGCCCAGAGGGCATAATCAAAGAGTAAGGGGTTACCCATTTAAGACAGAGAAGAGATGGAATATCTTCTCTCAGAGGGTATTGCACCTGTGGAGTTCTTTACTGAAGAGGCTGAGTATAAGTATGATCAATGCTGAGATAGACAGATTTTTAATCAATAAAGGAATCACGGACTATGGGGATAAGGCAGGAAAGTGTAAGGATTGCACCAGATCAGCCATGATCTCATTGAATGGCGGAGCAAACTCAATGGGTCAAGTGGCCTACTTCTGCTCCTACGTCTTCTGGTCTTATAGATGGTGAAATTGAATGTAAACAATGCAGTTCAAAAGTTTAAGCTTCTAAGTATGCACATATGCTTGAAAAAGTTAAAGGCCAATGGAATTGACGATGGAAAAAGCACTTCAAAGGTATCTGCCCCATTAAAGGAAAGACTTTTACCTTCATCTCACAGACCTTTGGCATGCTGGAGAGAGTTTAAAGGGTTTAAGGCTACAGAGAGAACACTTTCACTTTCTTCTCACAGATCGTTGATCTTGCCATGCTGGAAGAGAGTTTAATGATTTTCAAGGCTACAGATCGGACACCTGCTAAACGACCCCCCATTATGAGAAGGACCCCAGCCTGAGCGCCTCCAACCCAGCCCAGCCCAAGTCCCCAACCCCCACAGTCCCTGAATGACCCCCTTGGCATCCTGGAGGCAAGTGTAGGGAGGGTACTCAACCCATTCTCCCCACTCCCCCTGGAGTGCTCGCTTGTCAGGACCTTCACCAATTCATGTCAGCGGGAATCCTAGCTGGGGGGGGGGGGTGGCGGGGACGGTGGTGGCTGGAGCATTCCAGGAGGCTGCTGAATCGAGCTTCCAGCCTGCTAATTACATTCAGATGAATTTAAATGGCCATTAGCATGCTCTTGCTTGCTCTCGGCGAGAACATCCTCGGGGCTGCCTGGAACCTTGTAGGGTCAGCAGGACAGTCCGGGAGACTCGCAGTGGGGTATCAATCCCGTTTTTGACCTCAGGCCCAATTTAATGGGCCATGGTGATTCCCGCCTCTGGCTAGCAGCCCAGGAGAATTCCCCTCAAGGTTACACGACATAGGCAGTAACATATTAGCATGGATAAAGGATTGGTTAGCTAACAGGAAGCAGGGAGTAGGATACATCAGATTTTTTCAGCTTGGCAAGATGTGATGAGTGGAGTGCCACATGGATCAGTGTTGGATCTTCAACTATTCACAATCAATGATTTGGGTGAAGGGACCGACTGTATGGCAGCCACATTTGCCACCAATGTAGGTAGGAAAGTAAGTTGTCAAGAAGAGGTAGAAAGTCTGTAAAGGGATACTGGCAGGTTAAGTGAGTGGGACAAAATTGGCTGATGGAGTATAACATGGATAAATATAAACTTGTTGACTTTGGCATGAAAAACAGAAAAGAATTTAAATGGATAGTGCTTGCAGAATGCGGTCACACACAGGGATCTGGCTGTCATAGTCCATGAATCACAAAAGGTTAGTATGCTGGTCCAGCAAATAATTAGGAAGACAAATGGAACATTAGTATTTATTGCAAGGGGAACGGAATATAAAAGTAGGGAGGTTTTACTGCAACTGTACAGGGCCTTGGTGAGATCACATTCAAGATACTGCTTTGGTATCCTTGTTTGAAAAAATATATGATTGCATTAGAAACAGTTCAGAGAATGTTCATTCAATTCATTCCTGAAATGAGGGGCTCATCTTATGAAGAAATATTGAGCATGTTGGGCCAATATCAATTAAGGAGTTTGGAAGAATGAGAGGTGATCCTTTGAAAACATGTATGACCCTGAGGAGATTTAATAGGGTAGGCACTGGAAGCATGTTTCCACTTGTGGGAGAGACTAGAACCTGTAGTAGAGGGATATCGGGCACAGCCAGGGTAAATGTGGGACTGGGAACAGTACTGTCCACAGAGTGATGTAAAGAAACACATGACCTGAGAATAAAGAGTTGTGGACTAGACAGAGACTGTGTAGAAACCAGTATGGAGTTAGCACATGCTCTCTCTCTCGCACTCTCTCTTTTATGTAATATATATATTACATAAAATAGTTATGTGTTATAAATAAACAGTTAATGGTCACCATACAAGATTTAGAACCCCTTTGTGAGACCTCCTGAAAATGCAACATGCAATAGAACCAGGGGCTCAGTTGAAGAATAAGGGGGGCGATTCTCCAATATGGAGCCCAAGCGTTCGCGCCGTCATGAACGCCGTCGCGTTTCACGATGGCGCGAACCGGGCCCGGGTACAGCCGATTCTGGCCCCCACAGAAATATTTTCTCACAAAGGATCAGTAGTCTGTGGAATTCTCTTTCCCAGAGAGCAATGGAGAGCAATGACACAGCTTCCAGAGAGAATTCCACAGGCTAATGACCCTTTGTTAGAAAATATTTCTCCTCGTCTCCAGCTTAAAAATGAAAAGAAACATTTTCTCACAACGGGTCATTGGTCTATGGAATTCTCTTCACCAGAGAGCAATGGAAGCTGTGTCATTAAGTTTATTTGCAGCAGAGTTAGACAGTTTTTGGATCGACATGTCCTGGGGGACATACAGCAAAGTGGAGTTGAGACCACAACCACATCAGCCATGATCTTATTGAATGGCGGAGCAGGCTGGAAGGGCTGGCTAACCTGCTCCTGCTCTTAAGTCCTATCTATGTTCCTAGAAAAAGACTGAGAAAAATGCCATAAAGGCTTCTGGGCAGAACAGGTACCCCAGGATTACCTTTGGACACGAATGACTGTGACAAATTAAATAAAACAAATGCCGATTTCCATCTGTGCATCAGGTGCGCAGAGTCAGGAAAATTCCCAGTTCCACAAACCCAACTTCTAAACATGTCTGACCAAACACTAGAAAATCAAATGGATGAGAAATAAATTGACCTCAGTAGCATGGGCTGATCTGTTGGTGAATAAACCTATGGAGGAAATGAGAAGTACAATGAAAAACCGGTACACGTCGCATAAAAATAAAGTGGACTCCACTTATCAACTTAAGTGACTGTTGTCAAAAGAATCAAGCTGAAGGAAAATGTTTCCATAAATGTAAGGAAAAGTGGAAATCCAAAGGACTAAAAGCTACAGAAACAACCATGTGATACAAAGATGGTAATATGGCCAAAACAAATACGTAAAACGTGTGAGGAATATTAAATACAACAGTAGAAGTTTTTATAAATGTATTAAGCACATGAGACTGATGATTGTTACGTTCTGGTGTTTGGAAGATCGGAATAAGTGCACTAAAGAACTTCTAGTTCTTGACTATTTAAAGTTTTACTGTTGAACAATTGCATGGGTTAGATAACCATAAGAGTATTATCAAAAACCTACAGACTATTATAAATGATCTAAGAGCTTCTACAAATTATGACTATCTGCTTAGAAGATCTTCTGTGAGCTCCCTGAGGTAACAGGCTGTTCTCTACTGCCTGCTGTTGGTTGCAGGTCTTGCTTATGCTTATCATCACATCCCCTTTCCTTTGGAAATGTATAGTTTTACATTCATAATCTCAATTTACTATACAATATACATGAAATGCATAATGTGTTCATTATATACATATTTACAGTTCATCACAAGTTCAATATGCCCAGCTTTCTTCTGTCTTGTCGACCTTCTGAGCATTGGTTGAACCTGTGAGGTTGCTTGATTTTCATTTGTTGTTGAAGATGATTTGTGCTGTGTTTCTTGACTTTGTACATTTTCAACTTGTTCTAGTTCTGTATGCTGAGGTAGCATTTGTTCAGTTGTCCTTGGATTGCTTACAACATCACCTTGTGGTTCCATAACAAAGGGGTGCTGAACCTTCAGCAAGGCTCTCCTGTTTTATCTAAGAACTTGTCCGTCATCGGTGATGATGATATATGACTGAGGACCTGATGATTGTAGTACCTTGACACACTTCAACCATCTGTTTCCATCAGGATCTCCTACGCTGACTATGTCATCTTTTTCTAATCATAGAATCATCGAATTTACAGTGCAGAAGGAGGCTTTTCAGCCTATGAGTCTGCACCTGCCCTGGGAAAGAGCACGCTACGTAAGCTCACACTTCAACCCCATCCCAGTAACCCCACCTAACCTTTTTTGTGGACACTGAGGGCAATTTAGCATGTCCAATCCACCTAACCTGCACATCTTTGGACTGTGGGGTGAAACCGGAGCACCTGGAGGAAACCCACACAGACACGGGGAGAACGTGCATACTCCACACAGACCGTCACCCTGTCATAATATGGACATCATGAGGTAAAAACAGGCAGTGACAGACACCCAGGGTAGCCAATCAACATACAGGACAGAACACAACCAATCACCAGACAGAACACCAGAGGGGGGTTTCTCACTATAAAACACACGAGGCATCAACACTCTGCCTCTTTCCATTGGTGACAACTGTAGTGACAGTCAAGGTGTATATATCAGTCAGCACCTTCTACACGTGGATCAGAGCTAGCCTGGTCTAGTAAGTTAGAGTTAGTACATTTAGAGTAGTAGAGTGTCAACCTACTGCCAGCTCTGTGCATTGTTCCAGAAGTTCAATAAATCGTATTGAACCAATGTCTACGTTTGGTGTATGCTTTACAGTTCATCTGCATCCTGTTGCAGTCCGTGTTACCCCAGGGTGAATAACACGACACACCCAAGCCGTGAATCGCCTGGTACCCTGGAGCTGTGAAGCAACAGTGATAACCACTGTGCTACCGTGCCGGCATCAATGGTTGCAAACATCTTGTCATTTTGTCATAAAACCTCTTCTGCCTCCTTTTTTGAAATGTGAGATTCCTCACAAGTTTTCAATTCATATGTTTCAGTGGAATGTAAGGTAAGGTTGTTCTGAGCTGTCGATTCATCAACAACTGCGAAGGAGATAACCCATTTATCAATGGTGCTGCTCTCGAGCTAAGTAACGCGAGATAAGGATCTTCCTGGCTGTCCATAACTTTTTTGAGTAGCTGCTTCACAATGTGAACACCTTTTTCGGCCTGCGTGCTTTGACAGGTTTGACTGTAAGTCCCATACTTTGTTTCCATTGAATTTCAATGCTTTTTCTAGTTGTTCTCCGGTTTCAAAGTCTACATAACCAAATTTCCTGCTGGATCCAATTCGGACATCCGTGATTGACAGTTCTTATTGGTGAAGAAGCATTTCTTTAGTTCCTCAAAATTCTTCTCAGAGTTCAAGTTTCCAACAAGGAACGAAAAGGATGCATCATTTTCAGTCTTGTGCTTCTTAGCTGGTGCCACCACCTTCTGCTCCTCTTACTTCCTCTTTCCAGCTTTCTTTGGCACAGCCATCTCAACTTGTTTCTCATCCTCACTCTCTTCTTCACTCTCTTCCTCATCACTGTCCGGAGCTTTTAACATGCCAGCTTTCTTTGTCTTGGGTGGTGGTGATGTATCTAATATCGGCATATATTTGGAGGTGTTTGAAGTTGCAGGCACGTCTGCGACTTAAGGAATGACCTGCTAATCCTGGTATTCCAGTGTCTTAGCTAGATCAATGTCCTCTACACCAGACATTTCTTCTGCACTTTGTGGTCTAGCCTCAATTAGCGGTTCATCCTGGTCTGATATGGCGATACATGCTTCGTCCTTTGTTGGAAAACTGCATGAAGATGTACCCATCTGCTCTTCCTGCAAGTTTTTTGATGTACCGGCCTCGAGTATTTGAGAATTCACTGCAGGAACCAATCCATGGGCATCGGATAATTCATCGTACTTCTCTGGATCCAATTTTTCTAAAATGGGTTTATTCTTCAGTTTCCCATGGACTGTTCGCAGTTGAAATGCTCTCAACTGATTTGTCTGCTGTTACACTCGCATTTTCAGCCTCTGCACAGTCTACCTTAGAACTTTCACACTCATCGCTGTCCTGCACAGATTGGATGCTACTTGTTATCAGCTCATCACTAATGCCAAATAAACTAAATCAATTTTCAGGCTCTTCTTCTGGTTCTTTATCCGTTTCTTCACCCTCTTCATCGTAATCAGCATCATCGTCTGCCGCTTCTCCTGCGAAGTATGACACTGCTGTTGGAATAATGTGTTCATGGAAACAATAACCAACTGCAAAGTCAGCAGAAAGTCGTGCCGCGGAACCTTCATCAAGTTTCCCATTCTCTGGAACGCCAGGTGGACAAAAAGCATTGAAGAAAGAGTTATTTGGTACAGTTTTCGTGACTGTTCCACCATTGCACCAACCCTTCTGCCTCTGCTTTGTTTTAATGGTCTTCATGGTAACATTTTTTTCCTTTCTTCCAGTCGATTTGGCATCCTGTGCATCCTATAACTTGTGGTCCATCAAAAAAGAAAAATTCTGACTTATCAGTCTGGGCTTTCATTGTTTATGTCTTGATCAATGTTTCATTTGTGAAATACTCATTTGGGTCAAACTTAAACTCCAGAGTAAAACTCATTGGCAGCCCTGGACCTGAAAATTTCACCTCTAAGTCTCGTAAATGCATTAGGATGGGCTCATCATGCTCCTGTATCATGTCACTGAGCAGATCCACATTCTTGAAGATTGTTAACCAGAATTCTGGAATTCTTACTGGCTCCTCCTTTTTGTGGTATTATCGTAACTGTAAATACTGCAAGGATTAATGAAGTGTCGAGAGTAGCCACTGGAGGGAGCTACAGTTACAAGTATATAAGGCAGTGATGCTAAGCCTTGTGGGAGTGTGCATGCAGGAGTTAGCGAGAGAGAGTCAGAAGTACAAATAGTGTGAGTGAGAGCAGATCATAATTTATATCAGTATTAAGATTAGCTGCAGATGAGTGTAGTTTAAATGTTAATAATCAACTGCGTATTCTTTAGGAGTATATGTCGAATCCAAATTAGTACTGTTAATAAATTTATAGCTTTGTTTAAGTTTAAGTTATTTTGTGGTCTTTGTGAGCACTACACCAACCATCCTGAAATAAGCAACACAAAGAATACCATACTTTTCTTCATCTTTTTTCTCTTCCTCCACCTTGACTTTTTCTTTCATTGGTATACTTCTGTCAGATATAACTTGAGTTTCCTTGTCTTCACTAGAGACAACGTCTACAAAGAATGTGTTCTCTAGTCACCTCATCAATGACACCGATACTCTTTGTTTGTTCAGGCCTTTTTCTTGCATAACATTGGGCTGCAAAATGATTCCTGCCAATACAGATGGCAAATATTTTTCCATAAGCAGGGCATTGCCGTGACATATGACGTTTGCCACATCGCGGACACAAAATGGAGGATCGGGTGGGCTGCTTAAAATGGCCACCCGCACTGAGAGCACGTTTCTTATTCAGCGGCTTCACCACACTAATGGTGCCTGACGCTTCTTCTACCTTCACGCCAAAACTATGAAGATTCAACGTGTCGAGCTGCTTTGCAGCCAGCTCACTAGCGTGACATATTTGAATGGCACTTTCATGTTTCAGGTCTATTTCTCGTAGTAGTTACTCACATACTTTAGTATTAGATATTCCAAAAACTATCTGGTCTCTTATCATCGACGACTAGAGTGTGCCAAAGTATCATGACTGCGCTTTCAGGAGCAAGTTAGTAAGGAAGCTATTGAATGCCACTCCCGTGTTTTGGGTGCGCGCACTGAATTTATAGCACTCAAAGGGATAGTTTTTTCTAGAGGAGCAATGCTGATCAAATCGATTCAGCACTTCTTCGAAGCTGTTGCTGTCAGCCTCATTTTCAAATGCGAAAGTATTGAAGATTTCAATTGCTTGTGGACCTGCTCTAGTGAGCAGCAACGCGTTACGCCTCGCATAGAGCTGTGCCTGCAGACCGAGGGCCGCAATATACAGTTTAAACCGCTGCTTAGTCACCCTCCAATTTTCATCTACATTACCGGTGAACCAAAACTGTTGAGGTGCCTTGATACCTTCCATTCCAGGCTTCAAAGTTTTACCGCGTGTTGAGCACAAGATGCCAGTAGTTTGCAAGGTTAGTCGCAACGATTTGATTCCTTTCTTGTCCCGCAGAGTTATCTTCAGTGGTTCGAATTATCCTGTACAAAACCTTCAAGTTCTGGTTAAATCATCGCTCCTGGTAGCATGTCATGTTCTGTAGACTGGCCGAAGTGAAAGATGTACTACAGAACATGTAGTTTAAAATAAGTTATTATAGAACAAACTGCGTAGGTAGGATAAATTAACTAACGACCAACTAACACTAAACAACTCTTGTGGAACTACTGCAAATATGTCCATCTCCCAGCACGATCAACTCCCAACACCCCAATCACATGGTGACGTGATGAGTTTACAATGCCACCTAGTGCAGTGGGTTAGCGCTGCTGCCTCACGGCGCCGAGATCCCAGGTTCGATCCCGGCTCTGGGTCGCTGTCCGTGTGGAGTTTGCACATTCTCCCCATGTTTGCGTGGGTTTCGCCCCCACAACCCAAAGATGTGCAGGCTAGGGGAATTGGCCACGCTAAATTGCCCCTTAATTGGAAAAAATGAATTGGATATTCTAAATTTATTTAAAAAAACAATGCCATCTAGTAGTCAGAGGTCGTGCATAACATTATGTACAAACTTTCATTATGCATATCATCACAAGGACTATACGTTATATGCTGAAAAGCATATCCTGTGCAAACTCTGTCCATTCATGACTGCTAAAACATGGGCCATTGTCACTCATGACAATTTGAGGTATTCCATGGCGGGCAAAAATGTCTTGATGACACACCTAGCTGATGAGTTTGCTAGTTCTGTAAAGTTGGAGAAATAGTTGATTACTAACAGGTATTATTTTCCTGCCAGATAAAACAGATCCATTCCTACCTTCTGCCATTGATTCATAGTGATTCAGCCCATTTCATAATGATTCAGCCCATTTTCATTGGTTCTTTTCATTGTTTGTACTGAAATTTCTGACAAGTTGCACAGTTTTCGATCATAATTTGAATATCTTGATTGATGCCTGGCCAGTATTCTGTCTCTCTAGCTTGTCGTTTGCATTTTTCTATGCCTAAGTGTCTCTCGTGAATCTTTTTCAAAATCATTGATTATAACAATTTTGGAATGACTATTCTATTTTGCCTCAGCAAAAAAACATTGGCTGTACTCAGCTCTGCTCTGATATTTTAATATTTGGAACAGGATCTTCTTGGCCATCCCTGTGTGAGATATTTTATTATCTTCAGTAAGATTTCATGTTTTTTGGTTTTGTCTCTGATTAGTTTTGACTTCTCATCTGAGACTGGAAGGGATTCTGTCACAAGATTCACATATGCTTGCACATCCTCATCCAAGTGTTGGTCTTCTTTCATGTCCGTAGCACGAGACAGTGCATCAGCTACTACAAGATGTTTACCTGGCGTGTAGATGAGATTAAAATCGTATCTTTGTAACTTCATCATCATGTATTGTATCCTGGGTGAAATCTCATTTACATTTTTCTTTACTATCGCCACAAGTGGTCTATATTCTGTTTCCACTAAGAATGTTGGTAGGCCATACACGCAATCATGGAATTTGTTTAATCCATTTATCAAGCCCAAGCATTCTTTTTCTTGTTGAGCATATCTCCGCTCTGTGTCAGTCATTGAATTTGAAGCATAGGCAATTGGAAGCCAATTTTCATCATTGTCTTGCTGCTATAATACTGCTCCCAACCCATCTTTTGGCATGTCTGTCGATATCTTTGTCTTCTTCTTGGGTCAAAAAATGTCAACACAGCTGCTGTAGTCAATGCTTCCTGTAACAGCACGGGACACCACAGTAGCATAGTGGTTAGGACAATGGCTTCAGGGTCACAGGTTCAATTCCCGGCTTGGGTCACTGTCTGTGCGGAGTCCGCACGTTCTCCCCGTGTCTGCGTGGGTTTCCTCCGGGTGCTGCGGTTTCCTCCCACAGTCCAAAGATGTGCAGGTTAGGTGGATTGGCCATGCTAAATCGCCCTTACAAAGAACAAAGAACAAAGAAAAGTACAGCACAGGAACAGGTCCTTCGGCCCTTCAAGCCTGCACCAACCATGCTGCCCGTCGAAACGAAAATCTTCTACACTTCCTGGGTCCGTATCCCTCTATTCCCATCCTATTCATGAATTTGTCAAGACACCCTTTAAACGTCACCATCGTCCCTGCTTCCATCAACTCTCCGGCAGCGATTACCCTTTGTGTAAAAAACCTGCCTCGTACATCTCCTCTAAACCATGCCCCTTACACATTAAACCTATGCCTCCTAGTAATTGACCCCTCTACCCTGGGAAAAAATCTCTGACGATCCACTCTGTCTATGCCCCTCATAATTTTGTAGATCTCTATCAAGTCGCCCCTCAACCTCCGACGTTCCAATGAGATCAAACCGAGTTTATTTAACCGCTCCTCATAGCTAATGCCCTCCATACCAGGCTACATCCTGGTAAATCTCTTCTGCACACTCTCCAAAGCCTCCACATCTGTCTGGTAGTGTGGCAACCAGAATTGAACACTATACTCCAAGTGTGGCCTAACTAAGGTTCTATACAGCTGCAACATGACTTGCCAATTTTTATACTCAGTGTCCCGGCCAATGAAGGCAAGCATGCCGTATACCTTCTTGACTACCTTCTCCACCTGTGTTGCCCCTTTCAGTGACCTGTGGACCTGTGCACCTTTATCTCTCTGACTGTCAATACTCTTGACGGTTCTACCATTCACTGTATATTCCCTACCTGCATTAGACCTTCCAAAATGTATTACCTCACATTCCTCCGGATTAAACTCCATCTGCCATCTCTCCGCCCAAGTCTCCAAACGATCTAAGTCCTGCTGTATCCTCTGACAGTCCTCATTGCTATCCGCAATTCCACCAACCTTTGTGTCGTCCGCAAACTTACAAATCAGACCAGCTACATTTTCCTCCAATTCATTTATATATACTACGAACAGCAAAGGTCCCAGCACTGATACCTGTGGAACACCACTAGTCACAGCCCTCCAATCAGAAAAGCACCCTTCCATTGCTATTCTCTGCCTTCTATGACCTAGCCAGTTCTGTATCCATCTTGCCAGCAAACCTCTGATCCCGTGTGACTTCACCTTTTGTACCACCTTCTGTCACGGCCTCAGCAATTTCCTCTCTTGCTTCCTGCAGTATTCTGAGGTAGATCCCATCAGGCCCTGGGGACTTATCCACCTTGATATTTTTCAAGACGCCCAACACCTCGTCTTTTTGTATCTCAATGGCTATCTACACTCCCTTCTCCAGACTCAACATCCACCAATTCCTTCTCTTTGGTGAATGCTGATGCAAAGTACTCATTTAGTACCTCGTCCATTTCCTCTGGCTCCACACATAGATTCCCTCCCCTATCCTTCAGTGGGCCAACCCTTTCCCTGGCTACCCTCTTGCTTTTTATACCTGTAAAAAGCCTTGGGATTTTCCTGAACCCTATTTGCCAATGACTTTTCGTGGCCCCTTTTAGCCCTGCTGACTCCTTGCTTTAGGTCCTTCCTACTTTCCTTATATTCCACACTGGCTTTGTCTATTCCCAGCCTTCTAGCCCTGACAAATGCCTCCTTTTTCTTTTTGACGAAGCCTACAATATCTCTCGTTATCTAGGGTTCCTGAAATTTGCCATATTTATCCTTCTTCCTCACAGGAACATGCCGTGTCCAAAAAAGGTAAGGTGGGGTTACGGGGAGAGGGTGGAGGTGTGGGGCTAGGGTGGAGGTGTGGGGATAGGGTGGAGGTGTGGGCTTAGGTAGGGTGCTCTGTCCAATGGCCTGTGCAGACTCGATGGGCCGAATGGCCTCCTTCTGCACTGTAAATTCTGTGTATCTGTAACACTCGCCACTCATGCTCATGTGTTTCAGACCTTTGGAAAACAGCGGGCGGGATTCTCCGTTTCTGAAACTAAGTGTTGACGCCGCCAACGCAGAATTTGTGGACTTTCACGGCAGAAAAACTGGTGCCACACCTGGACCGATTCCGCTACTATTGAGGGGCCAGCACCGGAGTCGCGTGGAACGCAATCGATTCCATTGAAAAAACGGTGCAGGATTTGCTGGGTCCGTGATTGACATTCGGGAGGCTGACAAGCTGCAGTCGCACATACAAACTACACTCCCCACACACACTTATCCCAGCCAACAAGATGGCACTGGTCATGCTGGAGTGCCCCATCCCGCTGATGGGTCAGCTGGGGCCAGAGGGCACCAGGTGGGGGTGCCCTGTGGGGGCACCTACACGACTCATGGCACTCAGCTCAAAGTGGGCTGTTAGCGGTGTGCGCAGCTGCATGGCTGCCTTGCTGGCTGCGGCAATGGTGTTCCATGCCCGTCCACCCCGACCCCACAGCCCACCTCCTGGCCATCCCCCACCACTTCCCTGGGCCTTAGCAAAGGTCCCCCGGCAAGTGGCACAACTATCAGCACAATATGTCAATGTTGGACACTTTCTGTACCCCCTCTCTTTCCCTCATCAGCTGCCACGCCGGGAACTCGGAGGCAGAGCATCGCAGAGGCCCCAGAGAATACCGTGTCGGGCTCACTAATGATATGCAAACGGTATCTACTATACGTGCATTCCCGAATGCATTGACACCGCTGTCGAGGTGCTGGAGCATTATGATTTGGCGTCAAATCGGCGCCTGACGCAATTTTGGCGTCGGAACCGATTCTCCACCCAATCACTTTTCCCAATTTTGCCGTCGGCTAACGGAGAATCCCACCCAGTATCTTTCTTGATTGTTTCCCACAAACACGTTGTTTTCGCTGAAAGGTTAGGAATACATTTTCCTACAAAATCTATCATGCCAAGCATCCTGAGGACTCCTTTTCTGTCTGTTGGACGTGGCATGTTTAAAATCGCTTTTATGTTTTCTTGGTCAGGTTGTATACCTTTAGCAGAAATTTCATCTCCGAAGAATGTAGTTTTTTCCATACCAAACTGGCATTTGGCTTTATTTAGTTTCAGACCATGCTTTTTGATGCTTCTCAGCACTTTGATAAGCCTTTCGTTGTGCTCTCTTCTTGTCGAGCCCCAATCGATTATGTGGGCTACGTATACTCTGACACCTGGAATGCCTTCTATGGCATGTTCTATTGCCCAATGGAAAATTTCAGATGCTGAAATAATATCAAATGGCATTCTGAGAAAACGGTATTGCCCGAATGGAGTGTTGAAAGTGTACAGCTTTGTGCTTTCCTCATCCAACTTGAGCTGCCAAAAACCCTGTGACGCATCTAATTTGCTAAAAAATGTAATTCCTGACATCTCACACGCAATTTCTTCTCTCTTCGGAATAGGATAGTGCTCTCTCTTTATGTTCAAATTGAGATCCTTGGGATCAATACAGATTCTGAGGTCATTGTTTCCTTTTCTTTACGCAAACCATGGAGTTCACCCAATCAGCTTGTTCTTCAATGCATTTTATCACCCCCAGATTTGTCTTTCTCTCCAGTTCATTGTTAAGTAGTTCCTTCAATGAAGCTGATACACGTCTTGGTGTGTGTATGACTGGTTGCGCATTTTCTTTTAACTGCATATGATAAGTGAATGGTAACACTCCGAATCCTTGAAAGATTTTAGGAATTCTTTCAGGATTGCATCCACTGATGTATTTTAGTAGTTACAGCACAGCCTGCAGTGCAGACTCTTTTCACTAGTTTGCGTGCTTCACATGCTTCCACTCCCAGTAATGACTCACGCTCGGCCGCTACAATGGAAAATTTAACTTTATGCACTTTATTCATTGCACGGAATTCTAGTATGCATACTCTCAATGTGTTAATTCTTTTGCCATTGCAATCCTTTGAAAGTACTATAGTATTTAAAAGGTGCGGTCTAATCTTCATTTCTAGCATATTGGATAAACTTATAAGATTGGCTCTCACTCCCGTGTTGAGTTTGATTGACATTGATTAATGTTTTATTAATCATCAGAGGAACTGTCTAATTGAACACTAGCATTTGCATTGCTTGTACTGCAAATTTGGTTTGAAGCCTGTTTAACTTGCATGCTGTTGCAATGCTTATCTTCACTAGTGAATCCCGCCCCCGCCGGCTGCCGAATTGTCTGGCGCGGGGTTTTGGTGGCGGCAGGAATCGCGGGGTGCCGGTCGGTGGCTGCTGGCAGCGGCCCCCCGGCGATTCTCCCGCTCGTGATGGGACGAGTGGCCACCTGTTTTCGGCGGGTCCTGCCAGTATAAATCACAACAGGTCCTTACCGGCAGGACCTAGCTCCACGGGCGGCCTGCAGAGTCCTCGGGTGGGGATGGGGGGACCTGGCCCCGGGGGGTGCCCCCATTGGTGGCCTGGCCCACGATCAGGGCCCACCCTCCGCACCGGCCGCTATCAACCTCCGCCATGGCCGGTGCGGAGAAGAACCCCCCTGCGCATGTGCTGGGATGGCGCCAGTACATGCTGGTGCTCCAGCGCATGTGCCAACTAGCGCCAGCTGGCAGAGGCCATTCGGGGCCTGTTGGCGTGGCGCCAAGCCCTTCCGCACCAGCTGGCGTGGTGCCAAACACTCCGGCGCCAACCTAGCCCTTGAAGGTGCGGAGGATTCCGCACCTTCATGGCGGCCCGACGCCTGAGTGGATCACACCACTCGTAGGCACCAGAGTGGCCCACCCCGCCGGTTTGCAGGGACTCCCACCCCATATCTATGAAATATGTGTCTTCGAGATTTATCTCATCAATCATGTTGTACAACTTTTAATTAGAAAAATATTGTTTTGCAGTGAATTTTGCCGTTGCACTTGGAACAGATTTTTCCAAATACTGGACATTGCTTTTGCAAATGCTTGTTGCCACATCGCTTGCATAAAATGGTGGTTTCAATTACTCGCTTAAAATGGCCACCACAGCTGGGACCACGTTTTGCCTTAGGGTGCATCACAACATGAATGGCATTGGCTGCATCTCTGAGTATTGCGCCAAAAGTCTTCAGGTTCAGAGTGCTAACCTGTTGAGCAGCTAGCTCGCTGGCATGGCAAATTCTAATGGCATCGTCGAGCTAGAGTTCGTTCTCCCTCAACAATCTCTCCCGAACATTATCATTGCTAATCCTGAACACGATTTGATCGCAGATCATTGACACTTGCAGAGTTGCAAAATTACAAGTCTGTGCCTTCAACCTCAAGTCTACTAAAAAGTTGACGATTCACCTGCCTGCTGTGTACGCATGCGAAAAACATACTGCTCGAATGTTTAGTTTTTCTTCAGTGTGCAGTGCCGATCAATGTTTTTTACGGCTTTATCAAAGTTATTTTTATTCGCTTTGTTATCGAATGCAAAGGTGTTAAAGATTTCTATTGCTTATGAAGCTGTTACAGTGAGCAGCAACACTAGTCACTGTTCATCAGGTTGTGCCTGAAGACCCCAGAGCTGCTACATAGAGTGTGAATTGCTGTTTAAAAGCATGCCAGTTTGCATTTACATTACCAGTGACTCAAAACTGGTGTGGTGTCTTTAGACCTTCCATCAAGGACTTCTCTGCCTTGCAGTGTATAGAGTGATATTTGTCTGTACTCTACGTGGTTAGTATAAATTATTTTTATTTATTCTCTGGTGACCTTGTCTTTAGATCTTCAAAACCAATCCTGGGTATCTTGTTAGTTCTTCAAAGGCAGTCCCATTACCATGTTAGATCTTCAATCCTGGTACCATGTTACATTCTGGTGCTTGGCCAGTCAAAATAAGTGCACTAAAGAACATCTAGTTCTTGACTAGTTAAAGTTTTATTTTTGAACAATTGCGTAGGTTAGATAACCATACAAATATTGTCAAAAACTACTAACCATTATAAATAATCTGCGTGGGTTAGATAACCATACAAATATTCGCAAAAAACTACTAACCATTATAAATAATCTAAGAGCTATTACAAATTGTGACTATCCACTACGGAGATCCTTCACCAATTCCCTGAGGTAACAGTGTCACGTGGTTGTTCTCTATTGCCACCTTCTGATTGGAGGTCTTGTATATCACTATATACATGATTGCTTATGCATATCATCACAGTGATGGGGTGGGGGGGGGGGTGCGTTTTGACATATTAAAACGGGTACAGGCAAGACCATAATGCCTAATAAGAATATGGCAGACTTACTCAATTAACAATTTTCACCTTTTTCACAGGGAAGGAAGAGAACAAAATAGGCACCAAAAGGAATCTGAAAATATGTTGGGGGAGAGAAGAAGGGGCTTCATTAAATATTTAAAAATGGTGTTGGAGCAAATCATGGGACTTAAGATTGACAAGTCTCCAGGACCAGATGGTTTCCAGCACAGAATATTAACATAAATAGGGGAAGAAATTGTAGGTGTGTTAGTCTCTAGATTTGAAATGTTTTTCAGAAGGAAAGAAGGGAAAGTGTAAAAACGGGTAACTAAAAGCTACCAATATCAACTACCAGTGGAGGCCATGAGCTGAGCGGTCGCATGAAAGGTGGCTCTCATCTAACAACCTCAACTCCCATCTTTTAACCCTAAAAATTGGGCACCAAAAGTACTCATAAACCCCAACCCCTATCAACCGCACTGCCAAGCAAGTTGGGAAAGAACCAGCCACCCAGCCAAAACGCCAGTAAAGACAAGGGGAGGGAAACCTCAACCTCAGAGCAGGGAACCGCAAGTGAAGTCAAAAACCAGTGAGGGTCAACCCCACAGATCTACTTGCACAAACCCAGGCGCTGATGGACAAATTGATACGTTTCATCAGCTCCGAGCTCTAGGGACATATGGAGGCAATGAGAAAGGACCTCCTGGCAGCCGTTTAGGTGGCAGTGGAAGCCATGACGCCCACACGAGGGAGGAAATGGACAAAATGCAGCGGAGGCGAGAGGCCCAGGAAAATATGACATGGGACCTTGATAAAGCCGCCATGGACCAAGGAGACAGCATCAGGGCACTCAAGGCTGAGGTAGTGAGCCTGGCCAAGACCCAGAGGGAGTTGAATGATAGAGTCGGCGACCAGGAAAACCGATTGCGTCGGCAAAACCTGAGAACCGTGAGGCTGCCAGAGGGAACAGAGGGGAATAACCCCACAGAATCGGTAGCAGCGATGATCAGGAAGCTGGTTGGCGAGGAGGGCTTTGCCAAGTCCCCGGAGGTAGACCGTGCACACCGGCTGCTTCGGCAGCGGCCCAGGGCTGGGGAACCACCGCAGGTAATTATTGTGAGGCTCCACAAGTACCAGGATAAGGAGTGGATCCTGAAGTAGGCGAAGAGCGTGAGAGGGTGCAAGTGGGAAGGACAATCCATCCGCTTGTACCATGACATTGATACCGACCTGGCCAAGCGCCGGGCAGAATTCAACGGTGCCAAACTGCACAAAGGTGGGGTGCAGTTTGACATGCTTTACCCTGCCAATCTATAGGTCACATACCAGGATGAAGAACACTCTTCGACACCCTGGAAGAGGCCAATAAGTTTGTCCAGAAAAATGGACTGAGCAATCAACGATAGAGAGCAATGGCCAGGAAAAAGGCTGCAAAAATTTGAGAGGGCAGAGGCGACCACAGGCAGAGGAGCGGAGGGAGGGGGGGTGGAGGAGATCGAGGTAGGCAGGGGTTAATCAAGGGGAAACTGACTATTAGGGGAGCCGCGACACTAGCGAGCAGGCTCGTGTACGGAAATACAGCGAAGGAGGAAGCCACGGTGCGCCTCTGAGGAGGGAGACCTGGCAGAGGGGAAGGGAAATACAGAACTTCAGGGGGAACAGAGGGCGAAAAGGGAGGGAACCAGGGAGGTAGAGAAGGGGGTAAAGCCAAGGGGGGGGGGGGGGGGACTAAGAAGGGGATGCACATGGGTAGGGGAATACCGGGGGAGAAACGGGGGGAGGGGAGTGGAGGGGGATGGTAGAGCACTAGTTGCAGCGGACAATACGTCGAGATGCTGAAAATGAGGAAGTGGTGGGGGCCATCTTGAATGGCCCAAGAGCAAGAGCAGGCCCAGACAAACAGAGGCAGGCCCACAGGGTGAATATGGTGGACCCCGCAGGGAAGGGGGAGGCTAATCCCACATAGCTGGATAGTAACATGGAACATGAGCATCAATGAGCTGGTGAAGAGATCCAGAGTCATCGCCCATCTCCTCTGAGCTTACCGGGGCGATACAAAATCTCGTAATTGTAGGCGGAGAGCTCGATCCTCCACCTCAAGATTTTATAGTTTTTGATCTTGCCCCGCTGTGTGTTATTGAACATGAAGGCAACCGACTGTTGGTCAGTGAGGAGAGTGAATCTCCTGCCGGCCAGGTAATGCCTGCAATGCCGCACAGCTTCAACGATGGCTCGGGCCTCTTTTTCGACGGAGGAGTGCCGAATTTCGGAGGCGTGGAGGGTGCGGGAAAAGAATGCCACGGGTCTGCCTGCCTGGTTGAGGGTGGCGGCTAGAGTGATGTCTGGTGCATCACTCTCAACTTGAAAGGGGAGGGTCTCGTCGATCGCATGCATCGCAGCCTTGGCGATTTCGGCCTTGATACGGTTGAAGGCCTGGTGAGCCTCGGCCGTCAGGTGGAAAACTGTGGAGTGAATGAGTGGGCGGGCCTTGTCCGCATAGAACATAGAACATAGAACATAGAAAATACAGCACAGAAAAGGCCCTTCGGCCCACGATATTGTGCCGAACCTTTGTCCTCGATTAATCATAGATTATCATTGAATTTACAGTGCAGAAGGAGGCCATTCGGCCCCTTGAGTCTGCACCGGCTCCTGGAAAGAGCACCCCACCCAAACTCAACACCTCCACCCAACACCAAGGGCAATTTGGACATTAAGGGCAATTTATCATTGGCCAATTCACCCAACCCACACATCTTTGGACTGTGGGAGGAAACTGGAGCACCCGGAGGAAACCCACGCAGAAACGGGAGGACGTGCAGACTCCGCACAGACAGTGACCCAAGCCGGAATCGAACCTGGGACCCTGGAGCTGTGAAGCAATTGTGCTATCCACAATGCTACCGTGCTGCCCTTGTTTTTTCTTAATGCATGAGTCAAAATGTGCAGACGGGGAGGAAGATTTCCTCTCATCATTCATTCCATCAAGGTTTTCTTTTAAAAAGTTTTTACATTTTACTGGAAAAGCAAACACAGGAAATGTCGCACATCTCAGTCAGAGGAAGTATCCCATTGTTTCAGGAACGCGTTTGGCTGCAGTTAAGGGACCCACTGGGCATAGTATGAGCAGAACCCCAGGCATCGTTTGAGGGCCTTGGGGCATTGGGGGAGGGGGAGTTCCATGAGGGGGCGCATGCGATCGGGGTCGGGCCCTCGAACTCCATCTTGCACCACATAGCCAAGGATGGCTAAGCGGTTGGTGCTGAACACACACTTCTCCTTGCTATACGTTTGGTTCAGGAGTTTGGCGGTGTGGAGAAATTTGGAAAGGTCAGCGTCGTGGTCCAGCGTTACCAGTTTAATACCGCTGAGAGGACGCCAGGAGAAACCCTTGCAGAGTTTCTATCCAGGCTACGCAGGATTGCGGAGTACTGTGACTATGGTGAGACCTTGTCAGAAATGTTATGTGACCGTTTGGTTTGCGGTATTAACAACGCGGCCACCCAGAGAAAGTTGTTAGCAGAGCCAACATTGACTTTTCAACAGGCCATTCAAATAGTATTGTCCCAAGAGAGTGCAGGAGCAACAGGGAATGGAGGTACATGCATTGGGGCCTTCCATCCCAAGATCCCTGCGGTATCTTGGGCTGGGCGGCGTTTGGATCTATGCAAGTGGCCGCCGGACGTTCATCCTCGAACGAGCCTTCTCCAGAACCAATGGATGAGGAGCCATGTCAGTGTCGGACATGTGGGCGCCGACCACGTCGCAGACGCCGGTCCAGGGGGCGCCGCCGTCGTTCCAACTGAAACTGGGGCCAGCCCAGGGACCATACCTTCCATTTGGATGAACCTGCGGCGACTAATCCCGAAGACGTGGAGACGGAGGACGACTCCCTGCAATTTCATTGTGTGGCAGCTCCCCGCCTGGCCCCCAATACAGGTTCTGGAGGGTTGACGGAGGTACTAGGACGGTACCCAGATGTATTCCAGCCCGGTTTGGGGGAAATAAAAGGGGCCGTAGCCTGTATCCAATTCGTAACAGGAGCCACGCCACTATTTCTGGGCGCGCCCGGTGCCTTACACCTTGCTCAAGAAGATAGAAGGGGAGCTCACTCGTTTGGAGTCATTGGGTATTATCAGGCCCGTCCGTTTCGCTGACTGGGCAGCGCCAATTGTACCTGTAATGACGCCAGATGCCACAGTTCGCTTGTGCGGCGGCTATAAACTTACAGTGAATACGGCTTCCCGGCTCGGCCGATATCTAATGCCTCACATAGAAGATCTCTACGCGAAGCTTGCAGGTGGACTCGTTCACAAAATTAGACGTGAGTCATGCCTACCTACAGTTGGAGCTGGACCCTGCCTCCCGGCCATACGTAACTATGAATCCACACCGGGGCCTGTATGAACATACACGGTTGCCCTTTGGGGTATCCTCTTCCTGCGCTATCTTTCAATGTGTCATGGAGGGATCTTGAGAGGTTTCCCGCGTGTCGCTGTCTACTTAGACGACGTTTTGATTACAGGGACGTCGGAGCAGGAACATTTGGAAAATTTGGAGGCTGTCCTTAGACGCTTTTCGGAGGCTGGAGTCCGTTTACGTCGTACAAAGTGCGTTTCAGGCGAAGGAAGTAGTCTACCTGGGTTATCGGGTGGACCACGAAGGTTTGCACCCCATCTCAGAGAAGGTGCACGCAATTCAACAGGCCCCTGCCCCGACTGACACTTCGCATCTTCGTTCTTTTCTCGGCCTCGTAAACTATTACGGGAAGTTCCTCCCCAATCTGGCAACTACGCAGGCCCCGTTGCATCTTCTGCTAAAGAAGAATCACACCTGGGTTTGGGTTCAGCGGCAAGAAACCACTTTCCGGCGGGTAAAACAGCAATTGTCATCGTCTGGGTTACTAACCCACTATGACCCTGGAAAGCCTTTGCTAATCATCCCCGTATGGTATTGGGGCCGTCCTGTCCCACAAGATGGAGAACGGGGCCGAGCGGCCGATAGCTTTCGACTCCCGCACATTGACTGCAGCGGAAAAGAAGTAAGCGCAGATCGAGAAGGAGGGCCTGGCGGTGGACTTTGTGGTGAAACGCTTCCACCAGTATAGCCGCCACTTCACTATCGTGACTGATCATAAGCCTCTACTGGGACTTTTCCGAGAGGATAAGCCAATACCGCCCATTGCTTCCGCACGGATCCAGCGCTGACTTTTGTTGCTCGCTGCCTACGAGTATT